>NC_072410.2:5632500-6257500 GCF_028858775.2 Pan troglodytes | reverse complement strand
TGATATTTCCATTTATACACAGATGACCGTGTAGATATTTCCATGTTTATACAGATGGCGGCACAGATATTTCTATGGATATGTAGATGGCGGTGTAGATATTTCCATGTATATACAGATAGCGGTGTAGTTATTTCCATGTTTATTTAGAGAGCGGTGTATATATTTCCATGTATGTACACATGGCTGTCTAGATATTTCCATGTTTATACAGATGGCGGTGTAGATATTTCCATGTTTATACTGATAACTTTGTAAGTATTTCCATGTTTATACAGATGGCGGTGTAGATATTTCGATGTTTATAGGGATAGCAGTGGAGATATTTCCATGTTTATAGAGATAGCGGTGTAGATATTTCCACGTTTATACTGATCGCGGTGTAGTTATTTCCATGTTTATAGAGATAGCGGTGTGGATATTTCCATGTTTATACAGATAGGGGTGTAGATATTTCCATGTTTATAGAGATGGCGTTGTAGATATTTCCATGTTTATACAGATCACGGTGTAGATATTTCCTTGTTTATGCAAATAGTGGTGTAGTTATTTCCATGTTTATTCAGATAGCGGTGTAGATATTTCCTTGTTTATAGAAATAGCAGTGTAGATATTTCCATGTTTATACAGATCACGGTGTAGATATTTCCTTGGTTATACAAATAGCGGTGTAGTTATTTCCATGTTTATACAGGTAGCGGTGTAGATATTTCCATGTATATACAGATGGCTGTGTAGATATTTCCATGTTTATACAGACGGTTGTGTAGATATTTACATGTTTATACAGATGACTTGTAGGTATTTCCATGTTTATAGTGATGGCAGTGTAGATATTTCCATGTTTATAGAGATAGCTGTGTAGATATTTCCATGTTTCTACAAATAGCGGTGTAGATATTTACATGTATATACAGATCGCGGTGTAGATATTTACATGTTTATACAGATCGCGGTGTAGATATTTCCATGTTTATGCAGATCGCGGTGTAGATATTTCCATGTATCTACAGATAGCGGTGTAGATATTTCCATGTTTATACAGATCGCGGAGTAGATATTTCCATGTTTATGCAGATTGCGGTGTAGATATTTCCATGTTTATACAGATAGCGGTGTAGATATTTCCATGTTTTTACAGACATTGGTGTAGATATTTCCATGTTTACACAGATTGCGGTGTAGATATTTCCATCTTTCTACAGATGGCATTGTAGATATTTCCATGTTTATACAGATGGCGGTGTAGATATTTCCATGTTTATTTAGATGGTGGTGTAGATATTACCATGTTTATACAGATAGCGGTGTAGATATTTCCAGGTTTATACAGATAGCGGTGTAGATATTTCCATGTTAATACAGATGGCGGTGTAGATATTTCCATGTTTATAGAGATGGCGGTGTAGATATTTCCATGTTTATAAAGATATCGGTGTAAATATTTCCATGTTTATACAGATCACGGTGTAGATATTTCCATGTTTATAGAGATAGCGGTGTTGATTTTTCCATGTTTATACAGACCTCGCTGTAGATATTTCCATGTTTATACAGATAGCGGAGCAGATATTTCCATGTTTGTACAGATGGCGGTGTTGATATTTCCATCTATACACAGATGACCGTGTAGATATGTCCATGTTTATACAGATGGCGGCGCAGATATTTCTATGGATATGTAGATGGCGGTGTAGATATTTCCATGTATTTACAGATAGCGGTGTAGTTATTTCCATGTTTATATAGAGAGCGGTGTAGATATTTCCATGTATGTACACATGGCTGTCTAGATATTTCCATGTTTACAGATGACGGTGTAGATATTTCCATGATTATACTGATAACTTTGTAAGTATTTCCATGTTTAAACAGATGGCGGTGTAGATATTTCGATGTTTATAGAGATAGCAGTGGAGATATTTCCATGTTTATAGAGATAGCGGTGTAGATATTTCCACGTTTATACTGATCACGGTGTAGTTATTTCCATGTTTATAGAGATAGCGATGTGGATATTTCCATGTTTATACAGATAGGGGTGTAGATATTTCCATGTTTATAGAGATGGCGTTGTAGTTATTTCCATGTTTATACAGATCGCGGTGTAGTTATTTCCTTGTTTATGCAAATAGCGGTGTAGTTATTTCCATGTTTATACAGATAGCGGTGTAGATATTTCCTTGTTTATACAAATAGCTGTGTAGATATTTCCATGTTTATACAGATCACGGTGTAGATATTTCCTTGGTTATACAAATAGCGGTGTAGTTATTTCCATGTATATACAGATGACTGTGTAGATATTTCCATGTTTATACAGATGGCTGTGTAGATATTTCCATGTTTATACAGATGACTGTAGGTATTTCCATGTTTATAGAGATGGCGGTGTAGATATTTCCATGTTTATAGAGATAGCTGTGTAGATATTTCCATGTTTCTACAGATAGCGGTGTAGATATTTACATGTTTATACAGATCGCGGTGTAGATATGTACATGTTTATACAGATCGCGGTGTAGATATTTCCATGTTTATGCAGATCGCGGTGTAGATATTTCCATGTTTCTACAGATAGCGGTGTAGATATTTCCATGTTTTTACAGACATTGGTGTAGATATTTCCATGTTTACACAGATTGCGGTGTAGATATTTCCATCTTTCTACAGATGGCATTGTAGATATTTCCATGTTTATACAGATGGCGGTGTAGATATTTCCATGTTTATTTAGATGGTGGTGTAGATATTACCATGTTTATACAGATAGCGGTGTAGATATTTCCAGGTTTATACAGATAGCGGTGTAGATATTTCCATGTTTATACAGATGGCGGTGTAGATATTTCCATGTTTATAGAGATGGCGGTGTAGATATTTCCATGTTTATACAGATATCGGTGTAAATATTTCCATGTTTATACAGATCACGGTGTAGATATTTCCATGTTTATAGAGATAGCGGTGTATATATTTCCATGTTTATACAGATAGCGGTGTAGATATTTCCATGTTTATACAGTCCACGGTGTAGATATTTCCATGTTTATACAGATAGCGGTGCAGATATTTCCATGTTTGTACAGATGGCGGTGTTGATATTTCCATCTATACAGAGATGACCGTGTAGATATTTCCATGTTTATACAGATGGCGGCGCAGATATTTCTATGGATATGTAGATGGCGGTGTAGATATTTCCATGTATATACAGATAGCGGTGTAGTTATTTCCATGTTTATATAGAGAGCGGTGTAGATATTTCCATGTATGTACACATGGCTGTCTAGATATTTCCATGTTTATACAGATGGCGGTGTAGATATTTCCATGTTTATACTGATAACTTTGTAAGTATTTCCATGTTTATACAGATGGCGGTGTACATATTTCGATGTTTATAAAGATAGCAGTGCAGATATTTCCATGTTTATAGAGATAGCGGTGTAGATATTTCCACGTTTATACTGATCTCGGTGTAGTTATTTCCATGTTTATAGAGATAGCGATGTGGATATTTCCATCTTTATACAGATAGGGGTGTAGGTATTTCCATGTTTATAGAGATGGCGTTGTAGATATTTCCATATTTATACAGATCACGGTGTAGATATTTCCTTGTTTATGCAAATAGCGGTGTAGTTATTTCCATGTTTATACAGATAGCGGTGTAGATATTTCCATGTATATACAGATGGCTGTGTAGATATTTACATGTTTATACAGATGGCTGTGTAGATGTTTCCATGTTTATGCAGATGACTTGTAGGTATTTCCATGTTTATACAGATGGCGGTGTAGATATTTCCATGTTTATAGAGATAGCTGTGTAGATATTTCCATGTTTCTACAGATAGCGGTGTAGATATTTCCATGTTTATGCAGATCGCGGTGTAGATATTTCCATGCTTATGCAGATCGCGGTGTAGATATTTCCATCTTTATACAGATAGCGGTGTAGATATTTCCATGTTTTTACAGAGATTGTTGTAGGTATTTCCATGTTTACACAGATTGCAGTGTAAATATTTCCATCTTTCTACAGATGGCATTGTAGATATTTCCATGTTTATACAGATGGTGGTGTAGATATTTCCATGTTTATATAGATGGTGGTGTAGATATTACCATGTTTATACAGATAGCGGTGTAGATATTTCCAGGTTTATACAGATAGCGGTGTAGATATTTACATGTTTATGCAGATGGCGGTGTAGATATTTCCATGTTTTTAGAGATGGCGGTGTATATATTTCCATGTTTATACAGATAGCGGTGTAGATATTTCCATGTTTATACAGACCACGGTGTAGATATTTCCATGTTTATACAGATAGCGGTGCAGATATTTCCATGTTTGTACAGATGGCGGTGTTGATATTTCCATCTATACACAGATGACCGTGTAGATATATCCATGTTTATACAGATGGCGGCGTAGATATTTCTATGGATATGTAGATGGCGGTGTAGATATTTCCAGGTATATACAGATAGTGGTCTAGTTATTTCCATGTTTATATAGAGAGTGGTGTAGATATTTCCATATATGTACACATGGCTGTGTAGATATTTCTATGTTTATACAGATGGCGGTGTAGATATTTCCATGTTTATACAGATAACTTTGTATTTCCATGTTTATACAGATGGCGGTGTAGATAATTCGATGTTTATAGAGATAGCAGTGTAGATATTTCCACGTTTATACTGATCGCGGTGTAGTTATTTCCATGTTTATAGAGATAGCGGTGTGGATATTTCCATCTTTCTACAGATAGCAGTGTAGATATTTCCATGTTTATGCAGATCACGGTGTAGATATTTCCATGTTTATGCAGATCGCAGTGTAGATATTTCCATTTTTCTTCAGATAGCGGTGTAGATATTTCCATGTTTATACAGATCGCGGTGTAGATATTTCCATGTTTATGCAGATCGCGTTGTAGATATTTCCATGTTTTTACTGAATGCGGTGTAGATATTTCCATGTTTTTACAGATATTGGTGTAGATATTTCCAGGTTTACACAGATTGCGTTGTAGATATTTCCATCTTCCTACAGATGGCATTGTAGATATTTCCATGTTTATACAGATGGCGGTGTAGATATTTCCATGTTTATATAGATGGTGGTGTAGATATTACCATGTATATACAGATAGCGGTGTAGTTACTTCCAGGTTTATAGAGATAGTGGTGTAGATATTTCCATGTTTATACAGATGGCGGTGTGGATATTTCCATGTTTATACAGATAGCGGTGTAGATATTTCCTTGTTTATACAAATAAAAGTGTAGATATTTCCATGTTCATACAGATCACGGTGAAGATATTTCCTTGTTTATACAAATAGCGGTGTAGTTATTTCCATGTTTATACAGATAGCGGTGTAGATATTTCCATGTTTATACAGACCACGATGTAGATATTTCCATGTATATACAGATAACGGTGCAGATATTTCCATGTTTGCAGAGATGGTGGTGTTGATATTTCCATCTATACACAGATGACCGTGTAGATATTTCCATGTTTATACAAATGGCGGCGCAGATATTTCTATGCATATGTAGATGGCGGTGTAGGTATTTCCATGTATATACAGATAGCGGTGTAGTTATTTCCATGTTTATAAAGAGTGCGGTGTAGATATTTCCATATATGTACACATGGCTGTGTAGATATTTCCATGTTTATACAGATGGCGGTGTACATATTTCCATGTTTATACAGATAACGTTGTAAGTATTTCCATGTTTATACAGATGGCGCTGTAGATATTTCGATGTTTATAGAGATAGCAATGGAGATATTTCCATGTTTATAGAGACAGCGGTGTAGATATTTCCACGTTTATACTGATCGCGGTGTAGTTATTTCCATGTTTATAGAGATAGCGGTGTGTATATTTCCATGTTTATACCGATAGGGGTGTAGATATTTCCATGTTTATAGAGATGGCGTTGTAGACATTTCCATGTTTATACATATCACGGTGTAGATAATTCCTTGTTTAAGCAAATAGCGGTGTAGTTATTTCCATGTTTATACAGATAGCGGTGTAGATATTTCCAAGTATATACAGATTGCTGTGTAGATATTTCCATGTTTATACAGATGACTTGTAGGTATTTCCATGTTTATGCAGATGGCGGTGTAGATATTTCCATGTTTATAGAGATAGCTATGTAGGTATTTCCATGTTTCTACAGATAGCGGTGTAGATATTTCCATGTTTATACAGATCGCGCTGTAGATATTTCCATGTTTGTAGTGATAACTGTGTAGATATTTCCATGTTTATACAGATAGCTCTGTAGATATTTTCATGTTTATACAGATCGCGGTGTAGATATTTCCATGTTTATACAAATCGCGTTGCAGATATTTCCATGTTCCTACACATGACTGTGTTGATATTTCCATGTTTATACAAATGGCTTTGTAGATATTTCCATGTTTATAGAGAGAGCGGTGTACATATTTCTATGTTTATATAGATGGCGCTGTAGATATTTCCATGTTTATACCAATAGCGGTGTTAGTATTTCCACGTTTATACTGATAGCTATGTAGATATTTCCATGTTTATACAGCTCGCGGTGCAGATATTTATATCTTTATACCGATGGCATAGTAGATATTTCCTTATTCACACAGATGGCAGTGTAGATGTTTCCATGTTTATACAGATGGCAGTGTAGTTAGTTCCATGTTTATGGAGATGGCAGCGTAGATATTTTCATGTTTATAGAGATGGCGGTTTAGATATTTCCATGTTTATAGAGATAGCATTGCAGATATTTACATGTTTATTCAGATGGCTGTGGAGATATTTCCATGTGCATAGAGATGGCATTGTAGATATTTCCATGTTTATACTGATGACTGTATAGGTAATTCCATGTTTTTACAGATGGCAGTGCAGATATTTCCATGTTTATAGAGATAGCGGTGTAGATATTTCCATATTTGTACAGATGGCAGTGTTGATATTTCCATCTATACACAGTTGGCCGTGTAGATATTTCCATGTTTATACAGATAGCGGCGTAGATATTTCCATGGACATGCAGATGGCGGTGTAGTTATTTCCATGTTTATAGAGATAGCGGTGTAGATATTTCCATGTTTACACAGATGGTGGTGTAGATATTTCCGTGATTATACACATGGCGGTGCAGAAATTTCCATCTTTATGGAGATGGCAGTGTAGATATTTTCATGTTTATAGAGATGGCGGTGTAGATATTTCCATATTTATAGAGATAGCGGTGTAGATATTTCCATCTTTCTACAGATGGCAGTGGAGATATTTCCATGTTTATACAGATGGCGGTGTAGATATTTCCATATTTATACAGATGTCTGGGTAGATATTTCCATGTGTATACAGATGGTATTGTAGCTATTTCCATGTTTATACAGATGGTGGTGTAGATATTTCCATGTTTATTCAGATGTCTGTGTAGATATTTCCATGTTTTTGCAGATGGCAGTGTAGATATTTCTATGTTTATAGAGATGGCGCTGTAGATATTTCCATGTTTATACAGATAGCGGTGCCGATATTTCCATGTTTATAAACATAGTGGTGTACATATTTCCATGTTTATAGAGACAGACGTGTAGGTATTGCCATGTTTATACAGATAGCGGTGCAGATATTTCCATGTTTGTACAGATGACGGTGTTGATATTTCCATCTATACACAGATGACCGTGTAGATATTCCCATGTTTATACAGATGGCGGCGCAGATATTTCCATGGATATGTAGATGGCGGTGTAGATATTTCCATGTTTATACAGACTGCGGTGTAGTTATTTACATGTTTGCATAGATAGCGGTGTAGATATTTCCATGTATATACACATGGCTGTGTAGACATTTCCATGTTTATACAGTTGTCTGTATAGATATTTCCATGTTTATACAGATAACTTTGTAAGTTTTTCCATGTTTATACAGATGGTGGTGTAGATATTTCGATGTTTATAGAGATAGCAGTGGAGATATTTCCATGTTTATTCCGATAACGGTGTAGATATTTCCATGTATATGCAGATGGCTGTGTAGATATTTCCTTGTTTATACAAATGGCGGTGTAGTTATTTCCATGTTTATACAGATAGCGGTGTAGATATTTCCATGTATTTACAGATGGCTGTGTAGATATTTCCATGTTTATACAGATGGCTGTGTAGATATTTCCATGTTTATACAGATGACTTTGTAGGTATTTCCATGTTTATACAGATGGCGGTGTAGACATTTCCATGTTTATAGAGATAGCTCTGTAGATATTTCCATGTTTATACAGATAATGGTGTAGACATTTCCATGTTTATACAGATCGTGGTGTAGATATTTACATGTTTATGCAGATCGCGGTGTAGATATTTCCATGTTTATACAGATAGCGGTGTAGATATTTCCATGTTTTTACAGATATTGGTGTAGATATTTCCATGTTTACACAGATTGCGGTGTAGATATTTCCTTCTTTCTACAGAGGGCATTGTAGATATTTCCATGTTTATACAGATGGTGCTGTAGATATTTCCATGTTTATATAGATGGTGGTGTAGATATTTCCATGTTTATACAGATAGCGGTGTAGATATTTCCATGTTTATACAGATCGTGGTGATGATATTTCCATGTTTATACAGATCGCGGTGTAGATATTTCCATGTTTATACAGATCGCAGTGTAGATATTTCCATCTTTATACAGATAGCGGTGTAGATATTTCCATGTTTGTACAGATAGCGGTGTAGTTATTTCCATGTTTATACAGATGGCGGTGTAGATATTTCCATGTTTATATAGATGGCTGTGTAGATATTTCCATGTTCATAGAGATAGCGGTGTAGATATATCCATATTCACAGAGATAGCAGTGAGGATATTTCCATGTTTATACAGATAGCAGTGTAGATATCTCCATTTTTATAGAGATAGTGGTTTTGATATTTCATATTTACACAGATAGCGTTGTAGATATTTCCATGTTTATACAGACTGCGGTGTAGATATTTCCAAGTTTATACAGATAGCGGTGTAGATATTTACACGTTTATACAGATGGCGGTGTAGATATTTCCATCTTTCTACAAATGGCAGTGTAGATATTTCCATGTTTATAGAGATGGCAGTGTAGATATTACCATGTTTATATAAATGGCAATGTAGATATTTTCTTGTTTATGTAGATGGCGTTGTAGATATCTCCATGTTTAAAGAGATGGTGGTGTATATATTTCCATGTTGATGGAGATAGCGCTGTAGATATTTCCATGTTTATAGAGATAGCGGTGTAGTTATTTCCATATTTCTACAGATGACTGTGTAGATATTTCCAAGTTTTTACAGATGGCAGTGTAGATATTTCCAGGTTTATAGAGATAGCGGTGTAGATATTTTCATGTTTATACAGATTGCGGTGGAGATATGTCCATGTTTATACAGATGGCAATGGAGATATTTCCAAGTTAATACATATAGCGGTGTAGATATTTCCATGTTTATACACATAGCGGTGTAGATATTTCCATGTTTATACAGATGGCTGTGTCGATATTTCCATGTTTATACAGAGTACTCTGTAGATATTTCCATGTTTATATAGATGACAGTGTAGATATTTCCAGGTTTATACAGTTGACTGTGTAGATATTTCAATGTTAATACAGATGGCGGTGTAGATATTTCCATGTTTATAGAGAGAGCGGTGTAGATTTTCCATGTTTATTGAGATAGCGGTGTAAATATTTCCATATTTATACAGATAGTGGTGTAGATATTTCCATGTTTTTACAGATAGCGGTGTAGATATTTCCATCTTTATTCAGACAGTGCTGTACATATTTGAATGTTTATACAGATCACTCTGTAGATATTTCCATGTTTATACAGATAACGTTGTAGATATTTCCATCTTTATACAAACGGTGGTGTAGATATTTCCATGTTTACACAGATGGCGGTGTAGATATTTCCATGTGTATACAGATTGCATTGTAGATATTTCCATGTTTATACAGAAGACTGTATAGGTATTTCCATGTTTTTACAGATGGTAGTGCAGATATTTCCATGTTTATAGAGATAGCGGTGTAGATATTTCCATGTTTGTACAGACGGCGGTGTTGATATTTCCATCTATACACACATGGCCGTGTAGATATTTCCATGTTTATACAGATGGCGCCGTAGATATTTCCATGGACATGCAGATGGCGGTGTAGTTATTTCCATGTTTATACAGATAGCGGTGTAGATATTTCCATGTTTATATAGATAGTGGTGTAGATATTTCCCTGTATACACACATGGATGTGTAGATATTTCCATGTTTATACAGATAGCACTGTAGATATTTCCATGTTTATACAGACAGCGGTGTAGTTATTTCCATGTATAAACAGATGTCTGTGTACGTATTTCCATGTTTAAACAGATGGCGATGTAGATATTTCCTTGTTTATACAAATAGCGGTGTAGTTATTTCCAGGTTTATACAGATAGCGGTGTAGATATTTCCATGAATATACAGATGGCTGTGTAGATATTTCCATGTTTATACAAATGGATGTGTAGATATTTCCATGTTTATGCAGATGACTTTGTAGGTATTTCCATGTTTATACAGATGGCGGTGTAGATATTTCCATGTTTATAGAGATAGCTGTGTAGATATTTCCACGTTTATACAGATAGCGGTGTAGATATTTCCATGTTTTTACAGATAGCAGTGTAGATATTTCCCTCTTTATTCAGAGAGTGCTGTATATATTTCCATGTTTATACAGATCACTGTGTAGATATTTCCATGTTTATACAGATAACGTTGTAGATATTTCCACGTTTATACAAACGGTGGTGTAAATATTTCCATGTTCCTACACATCACTGTGTATGTATTTCCATGTTTATACAGATGGCGGTGTAGATATTTCCATATTTATAGAGATAGCAGTGTAGATATTTCCAGGTTTATACAGATAGCGGTGTAAATATTTCCATGTTTATACAGATCGCGGTGTAGATATTTCCATGTTTATACAGATCGCAGTGTAGATATTTCCATGTTTATACAGATGGCGGTGTAGATATTTCCATGTTTATACAAATAGCGCTTTAGATATTTCCATGTTTACACAGAAGGCGGTGTAGATATTTCCATGTTTATAGAGATGGCGGTGTAGATATTTCCATGTTTATAGAGATAGCGGTGTAGATATATCCATGTTCATAGAGATAGCAGTGAGGATATTTCCATGTTTATACAGATAGCAGTGTAGATATTTGCATTTTTATAGAGATAGCGGTTAAGATATTTCATATTTATACAGATAGCGGTGTAGATATTTCCATGTTTATACAGATTGCGGTGTAGATATTTCCATGTTTATACACATGACCGTGTGGGTATTTCCATGTTTATACAGATGGCTTTGTAGTTATTTCCATGTTTATAGAGATAGCAGTGCAGATATTTCCATGTTTATACAGATGGCGGTGTGGATAAATCCATGTTTCTGAAGATGGCGGTGTAGATATTTTCATGTTTATAGAGATGGAGGTGTAGATATTTCCATGTATGTAGAGATAGCGGTGTAGATATTTTCATGTTTATACAGACTGCGGTGTAGATATTTCCATGTTTCTACAGATGGCGGTGCAGATATTTCCTTGTTTATACAGACAGCGGTGTAGATATTTCCATATTTATACCTGTAGCTGTGTAGATATTTCCATGTTTACAGAGATAGCGGTGTAGATATTTCCATCTTTGCACAGATTGTTATGTAGATATTTCCATGTTTATGCAGATAGCTGTGTAAATATTTCAAAGTTTACACAGATAGCTGTGTAGATATTTCCATGTTTACACACATAGCATGGTAGATATTTCCATGTTTATACAGATTGCGGTGTAGATATGTCCATGATTATACTGAAAGCGGTGTAGATATTTCCATGTTTATACAGACAGCGGTGTAGATATTTCCACGTTTATACAGATGGCGGTGTAGATATTTCCATCTTTCTACAAATGGCAGTGTAGTTATTTCCATGTTTATAGATATGGCGGTGTAGATATTTCCATGTTTATATAGATGGCAGTGTAGATATTTTCTTGTTTATGTAGATGGCGTTGTAGATACCTCCATGTTTAAAGAGATGGCGGTGTGTATATTTCCATGTTGATGGAGATAGCGGTGTAGATATTTCCATGTTTATAGAGATAGCAGTGTAGTTATTTCCATGTTTATAGAGGTAGCGGTTTATATATTTCCATGTTTCTCCAGATAACTGTGTAGATATTTCCATGTTTGTACAGATGGCATTGTAGATATTTCCATGTTTATAGAGATAGCGGTGTAGATATTTTCACGTTTATACACATTGTGGTGGAGATATGTCCATGTTTATACAGATAGCAATGGAGATATTTCCAAGTTAATACACATAGCGGTGTAGATATTTCCATGTTTATACAGATAGCGGTGTAGATATTTCCATGTGTATACAGATGGCTGTGCAGATATATCCATGTTTATACAGAGTTCTCTGTAGATATTTCCAAGTTTATATAGATGAGAGTGTAGATATTTCCAGGTTTATAGAGATGACTGTGTAGGTATTTCCATGTTAATACAGATGACGGTGTAGATATTTCCATGTTTATAGAGATAGCGGTGTAGATAGTTCCATGTTTATAGAGATAGCGGTGTAAATATTTCCATATTTATACAGATAGTGGGGTAGATATTTCCATGTTTATACAGAGAGCGGTGTAGATATTTCCATCTTATTTCAGAGAGTGCTGTACATATTTCCATGTTTATACAGGTCACTGTGTAGATATTTCCATGTTTATACAGATAACGTTGTAGATATTTCCATCTTTATACAAACGTTGGTGTAGATATTTCCATGTTCCTACACATAACTGTGTAGTTATTTCCATGTTTATACAGATTGCGGTGTAGATACTTCCATATTTATAGAGATAGCAGTGTAGATATTTCCAGGTTTCTACAGATTGCGGTGTAAATATTTCCATGTTTATACAGATCGTGGTGTAGATATTTCCATGTTTATACAGATACCGGTGTAGATATTTCCAAGTTTATACAGACTGCAGTGTAGATATTTCTATGTTTATACAGATAGCGGTGTAGATGTTTCCATGTTTGTACTGATGGCGGTGTTGATATTTCCATCTGTACACAGATTGCCGTGTAGATATTTCCATCTTTATACAGATGGCGTTGTAGATATTTCCATGGATATGCAGATGGCAGTGTGGATGTTTCCATGTTTATAGAGATAGCGGTGTAGGTATTTCCATGTTTATACACATAGCGGTGTAGATATTTCCATGTTTATATTGATGGCGTTGTAGTTATTTCCATGTTTATACCGATAGCGGTGTTGGTATTTCCACGTTTATACAGATAGTGATGTAGATAATTCCATATTTATTCAGCTCGCAGTTCAGATATTTATATCTTTATACAGATGGCATTGTAGATATTTCCTTATTCACACAGATGGCGGTGTAGATGTTTCCATGTTTATACAGAAGGAGGAGTAGATAGTTCCATGTTTATGGAGATGGCAGTGTAGATATTTTCATGTTTTTAGGGATTGCGGTGTAGATATTTCCATGTTTATAGAGATAGCAGTGTAGATATTTACATGTTTATACAGATGGCTGTGTAGATATTTCCATGTGTATACAGACGGCATTGTAGATATTTCCATGTTTATACAGATGACTGTATAGGTATTTCCATGTTTTTACACATGGCAGTGCAGATATTTTCATGTTTATAGAGATGGCGGTGTAGATATTTCCATGTTTATAGAGATAGTGGTGTAGGTATTTCCATATTTGTACATATGGCGGTGATGATATTTCCATGTATACACAGATGGCCGTGTACATATTTCCATGTTTATACAGATTGCGGCGTAGATATTTCCATGGATATGCAGATGGCAGTGTAGATATTTCCATATTTATACAGATAGCGGTGTAGATATTTCCATGTTTACACAGATGGTGTTGTAGATATTTCCGTGTTTATACTCATGGCGGTGTAGATATTTCCATGTTTATACAGATCCCAGTGTTGATATTACCATGTTTATAGGGATAGCGGTGCAAATATTTCCTCATTTATACAGTTAGAGGTGTAGTTATTAACATGTTTATACAGATAGCGGTGTAGATATTTCCATCTATAAACAGATGTCTGTGTAGATATTTCCATGTTTAAACAGATGGTGGTGTAGATATTTCCTTGTTTATACAAATAGCGGTGTATTTATTTCCATGTTTGTACAGATAGCGGTGTAGATATTTCCATGTATATACACACGGCTGTGTAGATATTTCCATGTTTACACAGATGGCTGTGTAGATATTTCCATGTTTATACAGATGACTTTGTAGGTATTTTCATGTTTATACAGATTGCAGTGTAGATATTTCCATGTTTATTGAGATAGCTGTGTAGATATTTCCATGTTTATACAGATAGCGGTGTAGATATTTTGATGTTTATACAAATCGCGGTGTAGATATTTCTATGTTTATACAGATCGCGGTGTACATATTTCCATGTTCCTACACATGACTGTGTTGGTATTTCCATGTTTATACAGATGGCTTTGTAGATATTTCCATGTTTATACAGATAGCGGTGTTGATATTACCATGTTTATAGGGATAGCGGTGCAAATATTTCCACATTTGTGCAGATAGCGCTGTAGTTATTAGCATGTTTATACAGATAGCGGTGTAGATATTTCCATGTATAAACAGATGTCTGTGTATACATTTCCATGTTTAAACAGCTGACGGTGTAGATATTTCCTTGTTTATACAAATAGCGGTGTAGTTATTTCCATGTTTATACAGATCACGGTGTAGATATTTCCTTGTTTATGCAAATAGCTGTGTAGTTATTTCCATGTTTATACAGATAGCGGTGTAGATATTTCCTTGTTTACAAATAGCGGTGTAGATATTTCCAAGTTTATACAGATCACGGTGTAGATAATTCCTTGTTTATACAAATAGCAGTGTAGTTATTTCCATGTTTATACGGATAGCGGTGTAGATATTTCCATGTATATACAGATGGCTGTGTAGATATTTCCATGTCTAGACAGATGGCGGTGTAGATATTTCCATGTTTATAGAGATAGCTGTGTAGATATTTCCATGTTTATATACATAGCGGTGTAGATATTTCCATGTTTATATAGATGGTGGTTTAGATATTACCATGTTTATACAGATAGCGTTGTAGATATTTACATGTTTATACAGATCGTGGTGAAGATATTTCCATGTTTATACAGATCCCGGTGTAGATATTTCCATGTTTATACAGATCGCGGTGTAGATATTTCCATGTTTATAAAGATAGCGGTGTAGATATTTCCATGTTTATACAGATAGCGTTCTAGATATTTCCATGTTTATACAGATGGCGGTGTAGATATTTCCACGTTTATAGAAATGGCGGTGTAGATATTTCCATGTTCATTGAGATAGCGGGGTAGATATATCCATGTTCATAGAGATAGCAGTGAGGATATTTCCATGTTTATACAAATAGCAGTGTAGATATTTCCATTTTTATAGAGATAGCGGTTTTCATATTTCATATTTATACAGATAGCGGTGTAGATATTTCCAGGTTTATACAGATTGCGGTGTAGATATTTCCATGTTTATACAGATAGCGGTGTAGATATTTCCATGTTTATAGAGATGGCGGTGTAGATATTTCCATCTTTCTACAAATGGCAGTGTAGATATTTCCATGTTTATAGAGATGGCGGTGTAGATATTTCCATGTTTATATAAATGGCAATGTAGATATTTTCTTGTTTATGTAGATGGCATTGTAGATATCTCCATGTTTAAAGAGATGGCGGTGTATATGTTTCCATGTTGATGGAGATAGCGGTGTAGATATTTCCATGTTTATAGAGATAGCGGTGTAGTTATTTCCATGTTTATAGAGATAGCGGTGTAGATATTTCCATATTTCTCCAGATGACTGTGTAGATATTTCCATGTTTGTACAGATGGCAGTGTAGGTATTTCCATGTTTATAGAGATAGCGGTGTAGATATTTTCATGTTTATTCAGATTGCGGTGGAGTTATGTCCATGTTTATACAGATAGCAATGGAAATATTTCCACGTTAATACACATAGCGGTGTAGATATTTCCATGTTTATACAGATAGCATTGTAGATATTTCCATGTTTATACGGATGACTGTATAGTTATTTCCATGTTTTTACACATAGTGCAGATATTTCCATGTTTATAGAGATAGCGGTGTAGATATTTCCATGTTTGTACAGATGGCGGTGTAGATATTTCCATGTTTATATAGATGGCGGTGTAGATATTTCCATGTTCATAGAGATAGCGGTGTAGATATATCCATATTCATAGAGATAGCAGTGAGGATATTTCCATGTTTATACAGATAGCAGTGTAGATATTTACATTTGTATAGAGATAGCGGTTTTGATATTTCATATTTATACAGATAGCGGTGTAGATATTTCCATGTTTATACAGACTGCGGTGTAGATATTTCCAAGTTTATACAGATAGCGGTGTAGATATTTCCACGTTTATACAGACGGCGGTGTAGATATTTCCATGTTTTTATAAATGGCAATGTAGATATTTTCTTGTTTTTCTAGATGGCGTTCTAGATATCTCCATGTTTAAAGAGATGGCGGTGTATATATTTCCATGTTGATGGAGATAGCGCTGTAGATATTTCCATGTTTATAGAGATAGCGGTGTAGTTATTTCCATATTTCTACAGATGACTGTGTAGATATTTCCATGCTTTTACAGATGGCAGTGTAGATATTTCCATGTTTATAGAGATAGCGGTGTAGATATTTTCATGTTTATACAGATTGCGGTGGAGATATGTCCATGTTTATACAGATGGCAATGGAGATATTTCCAAGTTAATACACATGGCGTTGTAGATATTTCCATGTTTATATACATAGCGGTGTAGATATTTCCATGTTTATACAGATGGCTGTGTCGATATTTCCATGTTTATACAGAGTTCTCTGTAGATATTTCCATGTTTATATAGATGACAGTGTAGATATTTCCAGGTTTATACAGATGACTGTGTAGATATTTCAATGTTAATACAGATGGCGGTGTAGATATTTCCATGTTTATAGAGAGAGCGGTGTAGATTTTCCATGTTTATTGAGATAGCGGTGTAAATATTTCCATATTTATACAGATAGTGGTGTAGATATTTCCATGTTTTTACAGATAGCGGTGTAGATATTTCCATCTTTATTCAGACAGTGCTGTACATATTTGAATGTTAATACAGATCACTGTGTAGATATTTCCATGTTTATACAGATAACGTTGTAGATATTTCCATCTTTATACAAACGGTGGTGTAGATATTTCCATGTTTACACAGATGGCGGTGTAGATATTTCCATGTGTATACAGATTGCATTGTAGATATTTCCATGTTTATACAGAAGACTGTATAGGTATTTCCATGTTTTTACAGATGGTAGTGCAGATATTTCCATGTTTATAGAGATAGCGGTGTAGATATTTCCATGTTTGTACAGATGGCGTTGTTGATATTTCCATCTATATACAGATGGCCGTGTAGATATTTTCATATTTATAGATATGGCGGCGTAGATATTTCCATAGACATTCAGTTGGCGGTGTAGTTATTTCCATGTTCATACAGATAGCGGTGTAGATATTTCCATGTTTATATAGATAGCGGTGTAGATATTTCCCTGTATACACACATGGATGTGTAGATATTTCCATGTTTATACAGATAGCACTGTAGATATTTCCATGTTTATACAGACAGCGGTGTAGTTATTTCCATGTATAAACAGATGTCTGTGTACGTATTTCCATGTTTAAACAGATGGCGATGTAGATATTTCCTTGTTTATACAAATAGCGGTGTAGTTACTTCCAGGTTTATACAGATAGCGGTGTAGATATTTCCATGAATATAGAGATGGCTGTGTAGATATTTCCATGTTTATACAGATGGATGTGTAGATATTTCCATGTTTATGCAGATGACTTTGTAGGTATTTCCATGTTTATACAGATGGCGGTGTAGATATTTCCATGTTTATAGAGATAGCTGTGTAGATATTTCCACGTTTATACAGATAGCGGTGTAGATATTTCCATGTTTTTACAGATAGCAGTGTAGATATTTCCATCTTTATTCAGAGAGAGCTGTATATATTTCCATGTTTATACAGATCACTGTGTAGATATTTCCATGTTTATACAGATAACGTTGTAGATATTTCCACGTTTATACAAACGGTGGTGTAAATATTTCCATGTTCCTACACATCTCTGTGTAGGTATTTCCATGTTTATACAGATGGCGGTGTAGATATTTCCATATTTATAGAGATAGCAGTGTAGATATTTCCAGGTTTATACAGATAGCGGTGTAAATATTTCCATGTTTATACAGATCGCGGTGTAGATATTTCCAAGTTTATACAGATCGCAGTGTAGATATTTCCATGTTCATACAGATGGCGGTGTAGATATTTCCATGTTTATACAAATAGCGCTGTAGATATTTCCATGTTTACACAGAAGGCGGTGTAGATATTTCCATGTTTACAGAGATGGCGGTGTAGATATTTCCATGTTTATACAGATGACTTTGTAGGTATTTCCATGTTTATACAGATGGCGGTGTAGATATTTCTATGTATATAGAGATAACTGTGTAGATATTTCCATGTTTATACAGATAGCGGTCTAGATATTTCCATGTTTATAGAGATCGCGGTGTAGATATTTCCATTTTTATACAGATCGCCGTGTAGTTATTTCCATGTTTATACAGATAGCGGTGTAGATACTTCCATGTTTATACAGATGGCGGTGTAGATATTTCCATGTTTATAGAGATGGCGGTGTATATATTTCCATGTTTATAGAGATAGCGGTGTAGATATATCAATGTTCATAGAGATAGCAGTGAGGATATTTCCATGTTTATACAGATTGCGGTGTAGATATTTCCATGTTTATACAGATGGCGGTATAGATATTTCCATATTTATACAGATGTCTGTGTAGATATTTCCATGTGTATACAGATGGTATTGTAGGTATTTCCCTGTTTATACAGATGGTGGTGGAGATATTTCCATGTTTATTCAGATGACTGTGTAGATATTTCCATGTTTTTCAGAGGGCAGTGTAGATACTTCAATGTTTATAGAGATGGCGCTGTAAATATTTCCATGATTATACAGATAAAGGTGTAGATATTTCCAAGTCTATACAGACAGCAGTGGATATATATCCATGTTTATACACATAGCGGTGTACATATTTCCATGTTTATAGAGACAGCGGTGTAGGTATTTCCATGTTTATATAGATAGCAGTGCAGATATTTCCATGTTTATACAGATGCCTATGCAGATATCTCCATATTTATACAGAGGGCTGTGTAGAAATTTCTATGTTTATACAGATGGCAGTGTAGATATTTCCATGTTCCTACACATGACTGTGTAGGTATTTCCATGTTTATACAGATGGCTTTGTAGATATTTCCATGTTTATAGAGATAGCAGTGTAGATATCTCCAAGTTTGTAGGGATGGCGGTGTTGATGTTTCCATCTATACACAGATTGCCGTGTAGGTATTTCCATGTGTATACAGATGGCATTGTAGATATTTCCATGTTTATACAGATGGTGGTGTAGACATTTCCATGTTTACCCAGATGACTGTATAGGTATTTCAATGTTTATACAGATGGCGGTGTTGATATTTCCATGTTTATAGAGATAACGGTGTAGAAATTTCCATGTTTATACAGATAGCGCTGTAAATATTTCCATGTTTATACAGATCACGGTGTAGATATTTCCTTGTTTATACAAATAGCGGTGTAGTTATTTCCATGTTTATACAGATAGCGGTGTAGATATTTCCATGTATATACAGACGGCTGTGTAGATATTTCCATGTTTATACAGATGGTTTGCAAATATTTCCATGTTTATACAGATGACTTTGTCGGTATTTCCATGTTTATACAGATGGCGGTGTAGATATTTCCATGTTTATAGAGATAGCTGTGTAGATATTTCCATGTTTATACAGAGAGGGGTGTAGATATTTCCATGTTTATACAGATCACGGTGTAGATTTTCCATGTTTATACAGATCACGGTGTAGATATTTCCATGTTTATACAGATAGCGGTGTAGATATATCCATGTTTTTACAGATATCAGTGTAGATTTTCCATGTTTACACAGATTGCGGTGTAGATATTTCCATCTCTCTACAGATGGCATTGTAGATATTTCCATGTTTATACAGATGGCGATGTAGACATTTCCATGTTTATATAGATGGTGGTGTAGATATTACCATGTTTATACAGATAGCGGTGTAGATATTTCCATTTTTATACAGATCGCAGTGAAGGTATTTCCATGTTTATGCAGATCGCGGTGTAGATATTTCCATGTTTATACAGATGGTGGTGTAGAAATCCATGTTTAAGCAGATGACTGTATAGGTATTTCCATGTTTATAGAGATGGCGGTGTTGATATTTCCATGTTTATAGAGATAACGGTGTAGAAATTTCCATGTTTATACAGAGAGCGGTGTAAATATTTCCATGTTTATACAGATCGCGGTGTAGATATTTCCATGTTTATTCAGATCGCGGTGTAGATATTTCCATGTTTATACAGAACGCGGTGTAGATATTTCCATGTTTGTACAGATAGCAGTGTAGATATTTCCATGTTTTTACAGATGGCGGTGATGATATTTCCATCTATACACAGATGGACATGTAGATATTTCCATGTTTATACAGAGGGCGGTGTAGATATTACCATGGACATGCAGATGGCGGTGTAGATATTTCCATGTTTATACAGGTAGCGTTGTAGTTATTTCCATGTTTACACAGATGGTGGTGTAGATATTTCCGTGTTTATACACATGGCAGAGTAGATACTTTCATCTTTATGGAAATGGCAGTGTAGATAATTTCACGTTTATAGAGATGGCGGTGAAGATATTTCCATATGAATTGAGATAGCGGTTTAGATATTTCCATCTTTCTACAGATGGCAGTGTAGATAATTCCATGTATATACAGGTGGTGGTGTAGATATTTCCCTATTTATACAGATGTCTGTGTAGATATTTCCATGTGTATACAGATGGTATTGTAGGTATTTCCATGTTTATACAGATGGTGGTGAAGATATTTCCATGTTTATTCAGATGACTGTGTAGATATTTCCATATTTTTACAGATGGCAGTGTAGATATTTCAATGTTTATAGAGATGGCACTGTAGATATTTCCATGTTTAAACAGATCGCGGTGTAGATATTTCCATGTTTATACAAATAGCGGTGTAGATACTTCCAGGTTTTTACAGATATCGGTGTAGATATCTCCATGTTTACACAGATTGCCGTATAGATATTTACATCTTTCTACAGATGGCATTGTAGATATTTCCATGTTTATACAGATGGCGGTGTAGATATTTCCATGTTTATAGAGATGGTGGTGTAGATATTACCATGTTTATTCAGATAGCGGTGTAGATATTTCCATGTTTATACAGATCGTGGTGCAGATATTTCCATGTTTATACAGATCGCGGTGTAGATATATCCATGTTTATTTAGATAGCAGTGTAGATATTTCCATGTTTTTACAGATATCGGTGTAGATATTTCCATGTTTACACAGATTGCCGTGTAGATATTTACATCTTTCTACAGATGGCATTGTAGATATTTCCATGTTTATACAGATGGCGGTGTAGATATTTCCATGTTTATAGAGATGGTGGTGTAGATATTACCATGTTTATACAGATAGCGGTGTAGATATTTCCATGTTTATACAGATCGTGGTGCAGATATTTCCATGTTTATACAGATCGCGGTGTAGATATTTCCATGTTTATACAGATCGCGGTGTAGATATTTCCATGTTTATACAGATAACGGTGTAGATATTTCCATGTTTATACAGATAGCGGTGTAGATATTTCCATGTTTATAGAGATAGCGGTGTAGGTATTTCCATGTTTAGAGACATAGCGGTGTAGATATTTCCATGTTTATATAGATGGCGTTGTAGATATTTCCATGTTTATACCGATAGCGGTGTTGGTATTTCCACGTTTATTCAGATAGCGATTTAGGTATTTCCATGTTTATACAGCTCGCGGTGCAGATATTTATATCTTTATACAGATGGCGTTGTAGATATTCCTTATTCACACAGATGGCGGTGTAGATCTTTCTATGTTTATACAGATGGCGGCGTAGTTAGTTCCAAGTTTATGGAGACGGCAGTGTAGATTTTTTCATATTTATAGAGATGGCGGTGTAGATATTTCCATGTTTATAGAGATAGCAGTGTAGATATTTACATGTTTATACAGATGGCTGTGTAGATATTTCCATGTTTATTCAGATGACTGTGTAGATATTTCCATGTTTTTACAGATGGCAGTGTAGATATTTCTATGTTTATAGAGATGGCGCTGTAGATATTTCCATGTTTATACAGATAACGGTGTAGATATTTCCATGTCTATACAGACAGCAGTGGATATATATCCATGTTTATACACATAGCGGTGTACATAATTCCATGTTTGTAGACACAGCGGTGTAGTTATTTCCATGTTTATACAGATAGCGGTGCAGATATTTCCATGTTTATACAGATGCCTATGCAGATATCTCCATATTTATACAAAGGGCTGTGTAGATATTTCTATGTTTATACAGATGGCAGTGTAGTTATTTCCATGTTCCTACACATGACTGTGTAGGTATTTCCATGTTTATACACATGGCTTTGTAGATATTTCCAAGTCTATAGAGATAGCGGTGCAGATATTTCAAAGTTTATACAGATAGCGGTGTATATATTTCCATGTTTATATATATCGTGTTGTAGATATTTCCATGTTTATACAGATACCTGTGTAGATATTTCCATGTTTATACAGACCGCAGTGTAGATATTTCCATGTTTATAGAGATAGCATTGTAGATATTCCAAGTTTGTACAGATGGCGGTGTTGATGTTTCCATCTATACACAGATTGCCATGTAGGTATTTCCATGTGTGTACAGATGGCATTGTAGATATTTCCATGTTTATAAAGATGGTGGTGTAGATATTCCCATGTTTACCCAGATGACTGTATAGGTATTTCCATGTTTATACAGATGGCGGTGTTGATATTTCCATGTTTATAGAGATAACGGTGTAGAAATTTCCATGTTTATACAGATAGCGGTGTAAATATTTCCATGTTTATACAGATCATGATGTAGATATTTCCTTGGTTACACAAATTGCGGTGTAGTTATTTCCATGTTTATACAGATAGCGGTGTAGATATTTCCATGCTTTTATAGATATCAGTGTAGATTTTCCATGTTTACACAGATTGCGGTGTAGATATTTCCATCTTTCTACAGATGGCATTGTAGATATTTCCATGTTTATACAGATGGCGGTGTAGATATTTCCATGTTTATATAGATGATGATGTAGATATTACCATGTTTATACAGATAGCGGTGTAGATATTTCCATGTTTATACAGATACCTGTGTAGATATTTCCATGTTTATACAGACCGCAGTGTAGATATTTCCATGTTTGTAGAGATAGCATTGTAGATATTCCAAGTTTGTACAGATGGCGGTGTTGATATTTCCATCTATACACAGATGACCGTGTAGGTATTTCCACGTTTATACAGATGGCGGTGCAGATATTTCCATGGATATGTAGATGGCGGTGTAGATATTTCCATGTTTATACAGATGGCGGTGTAGATATTTCCATGTTTATACAGATAACTTTGTAAGTATTTCCATGTTTATACAGATGGCGGTGTAGATATTTCGATGTTTATAGAGATATCAGTGGAGATATTTCCATGTTTTTACAGATAGCGGTGTAGATATTTCCATGTTTATACTGATCGTGGTGTAGATATTTCCATGTTTATAGAGATGGCGGTGTAGATATTTCCATGTTCATAGAGATAGCGGTGTTGATTTTTCCATGTTTATAGAGAGAGCAGTGTGGATATTTCCATGTTTATACAAATAGGGGTGTAGATATTTCCATGTTTTTATAGATATCGGTGTAGATATTTCCATGTTTACACAGATTGCGGTGTATATATTTCCATCTTTCTACAGATGGCATTGTAGATATTTCCATGTTTATACAGATGGCGGTGTAGATATTTCCATGTTTATATAGATGGTGTTGTAGATATTACCATGTTTATACAGATAGCTGTGTAGATATTTCCATGTTTATACAGATCGTGGTGAAGATATTTCTATGTTTATACAGGTCGCGGTGTAGATATTTCCATGTTTATACAGATAGCGGTGTAGATATTTCCATGTTTATAGAGAGAGCGGTGTAGGTATTTCCATGTTTATAGACATAGCGGTGAAGATATTTCCATGTTTATATAGATGGCGTTGTAGATATTTCCATGTTTATACCGATAGCGGTGTTGGTATTTCCACGTTTAGACAGATAGCGATGTAGATATTTCCATGTTTATACAGCTCGCGGTGCAGATATTTATATCTTTATACAGATGGCATTGTAGATATTTCCTTATTCACACAGATGGCGGTGTAGATGTTTCCATGTTTATACAGATGGCGGAGTAGTTACTTCCATGTTTATGGAGATGGCAGTGTAGATATTTTCATGTTTATAGAGATGGCGGTGTAGATATGTCCATGTTTATAGAGATAGCAGTGTAGATATTTACATGTTTACACAGATGGCTGTGTAGATATTTCCATGTGTATACAGATGGCATTGTAGATATTTCCATGTTTATACAGATGACTGTATAGGTATTTCCATGTTTTTACAGATGGCAGTGCAGATATTTCCTCGTTTATAGAGATAGCGGTGTAGATATTTCCATGTTTGTACAGATGGCGGTGCTGATATTTCCATCTATACACAGTTGGCCGAGTAGATATTTCCATGTTTATACAGATGGCGGCGTAGATATTTCCATGGACATGCAGATGGCGGTGTAGTTATTTCCAGGTTTATACAGATAGCGGTGTAGATATTTCCATGTTTACACAGATGGTGGTGTAGATATTTCCGTGTTTATACACATGATGGAGTACATACTTCCATCTTTATGGAGATGACAGTGTAGATATTTTCATGTTTATAGAGATGGCGGTGTAGATATTTCCATATTTATAGAGATAGCGGTGTAGATATTTCCATCTTTCTACAGATGGCAGTGTAGATATTTCCATGTTTATACAGATGGCCGTGTAGATATTTCCATATTTATACAGATGTCTGTGTAGATATTTCCAAGTGTATACAGATGGAATTGTAGGTATTTCCAAGTTTATACAGATGGTGGTGTAGATATTTCCAAGTTTATTCAGATGACTGTGTAGATATTTCCATGTTTTTACAGATGGCAGTGTAGATATTTCAATGTTTATAGAGATGGAGCTGTAGATATTTCCATGTTTAAACAGATAACGGTGGGGATATTTCCATGTTTATACAGACAGCAGTGGAGATATTTCCATGTTTATACACATAGCGGTGTACATGTTTCCATGTTTATAGAGACAGCGGTGTAGGTATTTCCATGTTTATACAGATAGCGGTGCAGATTTTTCCATGTTTACAGAGATGCCTATGCAGATATTTCCATATTTATACAGAGGGCTGTGTAGATATTTCTATGTTGATACAGATGGCAGTGTAGATATTTCCATGTTCCTACACATGACTGTGTAGGTATTTCCATGTTTATACAGATGGCTTTGTAGATATTTCCATGTTTATAGAGATAGCGGTGAAGATATTACCATGTTTATACAGATAGCGGTGTATATATTTCCATGTTTATACAGATCGTGGTGTAGATATTTCCATGTTTTTACAGACCGCAGTGTAGATATTTCCATGTTTATAGAGATAGCATTGTAGATATTTCCATGTTTGTACAGATGGCAGTGTTGATGTTTCCATCTATACACAGATTGTCGTGTTGGTATTTCCATGTGTATACAGATGGCATTGTAGATATTTCCAAGTTTATACAGATGGTGGTGTAGATATTTCCATGTTTACACGGATGACTGTATTGGTATTTCCATGTTTATACAGATGGCGGTGTAGATATTTCCATGTTTGTAGAGATAGCGGTGTAGATATTTCCATATTTATACAGATAACGGTGGAGAAATTCCCATGTTTATATAGATAGCGGTGTAAATATTTCCATGTTTATACAGATCACGGTGTAGATATTTCCATGTTTATAGAGATAGCAGTGTAGATATTTCCATGTTTATACATATAGCGGTGCAGATATTTACATGTTTGTACAGATGGCGGTGTTGATATTTCCATCTATACACAGATGACCGTGTAGATATTTCCATGTTTATACAGATAGCGCTGTAGTTATTTCCATGTTTAAATAGATAGCGGTGTAGATATTTCCATGTATATACACATGGCTGTGTAGATATTTCCATGTTTATACAGATGGCGGTGTAGATATTTCCATGTTTATACAGATAACTTTGTAAGTATTTCCATGTTTATGCAGATGGCGGTGTAGATATTTCCATGTTTATACAGATCGCGGTGTAGTTATTTCCATGTTTATACAGATAGTGGTGTAGATATTTCCATGTTTATACAGATAGCGGTGTAGATATTTCCATGTTTATACAGATAGCGGTGTAGTTATTTCCATGTTTATATAGATAGCGGTGTAGATATTTCCATGTATATACACATGGCTGTGTAGACATTTCCATGTTTATACAGATGGCGTTGCAGCTATTTCCATGTTTATACAGATAACTTTGTATTTTCATGTTTATACAGATGGCGGTGTAGATATTTCGATGTTTATAGAGATAGCAGTGGAGATATTTCCATGTTTATACAGATAGCGGTGTAGATATTTCCATGTTTATACAGACGGCGGTGTAGATATTTCCATGTTCATAGAGATAGCAGGGTTGATTTTTCCATGTTTATAAAGATAGAGGTGTGGATATTTCCACGTTTACACAGATAGGGGTGTAGATAATTCCATGTTTATAGAGAAGGCGGTGTAGATATTTCCATGTTTATACAGATCTCGGTGTAGATATTTCCATGTTTATACAGATCGCGTTGTAGATGTTTCCATGTTTATACAGATCATGGTGTAGATATTTCCATGTTTATACAGATCGCGGTTTTGATATTACCATGTTTATAGGGATAGCTGGGCAAATATTTCCACATTTATACAGATAGCGGTGTAGTTATTAGCATGTTTATACAGATAGCGGTGTAGATATTTCCATGTTTATATAGATAGCGGTGTAGGTATTCCCATGTTTATAGACATAGCGGTGTAGATATTTCCATGTTTATATAGATGGCGTTGTAGATATTTCCATGTTTATAGCGATAGCGGTGTTGGTAATTCCACGTTTATGCACATAGCGATGCAGTTATTTCCATGTTTATACAGCTCGCGGTGCAGATATTTATATCTTTATACAGATGGCATTGTAGATATTTCCTTATTCACACAGATGGCGGTGTAGATGTTTCCATGTTTATACAGATGGCGGAGTAGTTAGTTCCATGTTTATGGAGATGGCAGTGTAGATATTTTCATGTTTATAGAGATGGCGGTGTAGATATTTCCATGTTTATAGAGATAGCAGTGTAGATATTTACATGTTTATACAGATTGCTGTGTAGATATTTCCATGTGCATACAGATGGGATTGTATATATTTCCATGTTTATACAGATGACTGTATAGGTATTTCCATGTTTTTACAGATGGCAGTCCAGATATTTCCATGTTTATACAGCTAGCAGTGTAGATATTTCCATGTATGTACAGATGGCGGTGTTGATATTTCCATCTCTACACAGATGGCAGTGTAGATATTTCCATGTTTATACAGATGGCTGCGTAGATATTTCCATGGACATGCAGATGGCGGTGTAGATATTTCCATGTTTATACAAACAGCGGTGTAGATATTTCCATGTTTACACAGATGGTGGTGTAGATACTTCCGTGTTCATACACATGGCAGAGTAGATACTTCCATCTTTATGGAGATGGCAGTGTAGATATTTTCATGTTTATAGAGATGGTGGTGTAGATATTTCCATATTTATAGAGATAGCGGTGTAGATATTTCCATCTTTCTACAGATGGCAGGGTAGATATTTCCATGTTTATAAAGATGGCGGTGTAGATATTTCCATATTTATACAGATGTCTGTGTAGATATTTCCATGTGTATACAGATGGTATTGTAGGTATATCCATGTTTATAGAGATGGTGGTGTAGATATTTCCATGTTTATTCAGATGACTGTGTAGATATTTCCCTGTTTTTACAGATGGCAGTGTAGGTATTTCAATGTTTATAGAGATGGCGCTGTAGATATTTCCATGTTTATACAGATCACGGTGTAGATATTTCCATGTTTATACAGATAGCGGTGTAGATATTTCCATGTTTATACAGATCGCGGTGAAGATATTTCTATGTTTATACAGATT
Source organism: Pan troglodytes (assembly GCF_028858775.2). Taxonomy (NCBI): domain Eukaryota; kingdom Metazoa; phylum Chordata; class Mammalia; order Primates; family Hominidae; genus Pan; species Pan troglodytes. Next base: position 6,228,711 of record NC_072410.2, on the reverse strand, counting down.
GCGGTGTAGATATTTCCATGTTTATACAGATCGCGGTGTAGATATTTCCATGTTTATACAGATAGCGGTGCAGATATTTATATATTTATACAGATGGCATTGTAGATATTTCCTTATTCACACTGATGGCGGTGTAGATGTTTCCATGTTTATACACATGGCGGAGTAGTTAGTTCCATGTTTATGGAGATGGCAGTGTAGATATTTTCATGTTTATAGAGATGGCGGTGTAGATATTTCCATGTTTATACAGATAGCACTGTAGATATTTACATGTTTATACAGATGACTGTGTAGATATTTCCATGTTTTTACAGATGGCAATGTAGATATTTCAATGTTTATAGAGATGGCTCTGTAGATATTTCCATGTTTATACAGATCGCGGTGTAGATATTTCCATGTTTACACAGATAGCGTTGTAGATATTTCCATGTTTATAGAGATAGCGGTGTAGGAATTTCCATGTTTATAGACATAGCGGCGTAGATATTTCCATCTTTATATAGATGGCGTTGTAGATATTTCCATGTTTATACCGATAGCGGTGTTGGTATTTCCACGTTTAGACAGATAGCGATGTATATATTTCTATGTTTATACAGCTCGCAGTGCAGATATTTATATCTTTATACAGATGGCATTGTAGATATTTCCTTATTCACACTGATGGCGGTGTAGATGTTTCCATGTTTATACAGATGGCGGAGTAGTTAGTTCCATGTTTATGGAGATGGCAGTATAGATATTTTCATGTTTATGGAGATGGCGGTGTAGATATTTCCATTTTTATAGAGATAGCAGTGTACATATTTACATGTTTATACAGATGGCTGTGTAGATATTTCCATGTGTATACAGATGGCATTGTAGATATTTCCATGTTTATACAGATGACTGTACAGGTATTTCCATGTTTTTACAGATGGCAGTGCAGATATTTCCATGTTTATAGAGATAGCGGTGTAGATTTTTCCATGTTTGTACAGATGGCGGTGTTGATATTTCCATCTATACACAGATGGCCGTGTTGATATTTCCATGTTTATACAGATGGCGGCGTAGATATTTCCATGGACATGCAGATGGCGGTGTAGATATTTCCATGTTTATACAGATAGCGGTATAGATATTTCCATGTTTTCACAGATGTTGGTGTAGATATTTCCGTGTTTATACACATGGCGGGGTAGATACTTCCATCTTTATGGAGATGGCAGTGTAGATATTTTCATGTTTATAGAGATGGTGGTGTAGATATTTCCATATTTATAGAGATAGCGGTGTAGATATTTCCATCTTTCTACAGATGGCAGTGTAGATATTTCCATGTTTATACAGATGGTGGTGTAGATATTTCCATACTCATACAGATGTCTGTGTAGATATTTCCATGTGTATACAGATGGTATTGTATCTATTTCCATGTTTATACAGATGGTGGTGTAGATATTTCCATGTTTATTCAGATGACTGTTTAGATATTTCCATGTTTTTACAGATGGCAGTGTAGATACTTCAATGTTTATAGAGATGGCGCTGTAGATATTTCCATGTATATACAGAACGCGGTGTAGATATTTCCATGTTTATACAGATAGCGGTGTAGACATTTCCATGTTTTTACAGATATCGGGGTAGATATTTCCATGTTTACACAGATTGCGGTGTAGATATTTCCATCTATCTACAGATGGCATGGTAGATATTTCCATGTTTATACAGATGGCGGTGTAGGTATTTCCATGTTTATATAGATGGTTGTGTAGATATTACCATGTTTATACAGATAGCGGTGTAGATATTTCCATGTTTATACAGATCGTGGTGAAGATATTTCCATGTTTATACAGATCGCGGTGTAGATATTTCCATGTTTATACAGATCGCGGTGCAGATATTTCCAAGTTTATACAGATAGCGGTGGAGATATTTCCATGTTTATACGGATAGCGGTTTAGATATTTCCATGTTTATAGAGATAGCGGTGTAGGTATTTCCATGTTTATAGACATAGCGGTGTAGATATTTCCATGTTTATATAGATGGCGTTGTAGATATTTCCACGTTTAAACCGATAGCGGTGTTGGTATTTCCACGTTTATACAGATAGCGATGTAGATATTTCCATGTTTATACAGCTCGCGGTGCAGATATTTATATCTTTATACAGATGGCATTGTAGATATTTCCTTATTCACACAGATGGTGGTGTAGATGTTTCCGTGTTTATACAGATGGCGGAGTAGTTAGTTCCATGTTTATGGAGATGGCAGTGTAGATACTTTCATGTTTATAGAGATGGCGGTGAAGATATTTCCATGTTTATAGAGATAGCAGTGTAGATATTTACATGTTTATACAGATGGCTGTGTAGATATTTCCATGTGTATACAGATGGCATTGTAGATATTTCCATGTTTATATAGATGACTGTATAGGTATTTCCATGTTTTTACAGATGGCAGTGCAGATATTTCCATGTTTATAGAGATAGCGGAGTAGATATTTCCATGTTTGTACAGATGGCAGTGTTGTTATTTCCATCTATACACAGATGGCCTTGTAGATATTTCAATGTTTATACAGATGGCGGCGTAGATATTTCCATGGACATGCAGATGGCGGTGTAGATATTTCCATGTTTATACAGATAGCGGTGTAGATATTTCCATGTTTACACAGATGGTGGTGTAGATATTTCCGGGATTATACATATGGCGGAGTAGATACTTCCATCTTTATGGAGATGGCAGTGTAGATATTTTCATGTTTATAGAGATGGCGGTGTAGATATTTCCATATTTATAGAGATAGCGGTGTAGATATTTCCATCTTTCTACAGATGGCAGTGTAGATATTTCCGTGTTTATACAGATGGCGGTGTAGATATTTCCATATTTATAGAGATGTCTGTGAAGATATTTCCATGTGTATACAGATGGTATTGTAGCTATTTCCATGTTTATACAGATGTTGGTTTAGATATTTCCATGTTTATTCAGATGACTGTATAGATATTTCCATGTTTTTACAGATGGCAGTGTAGATATTTCAATGTTTATAGAGATGGCGCTGTAGATATTTCCATGTTTATACAGATCGCGGTGTAGATATTTCCATGTTTATACAGATAGCGGTGTAGACATTTCCATGTTTTTACAGATATCGGGGTAGATATTTCCATGTTTACACAGATTGCGGTGTAGATATTTCCATCTATCTACAGATGGCATGGTAGATATTTCCATGTTTTTACCGATGGCGGTGTAGGTACTTCCATGTTTATATAGATGGTTGTGTAGATATTACCATGTTTATACAGATAGCGGTGTAGATATTTCCATGTTTATACAGATCGTGGTGAAGATATTTCCATGTTTATACAGATCGCGGTGTAGATATTTCCATGTTTATACAGATCGCGGTGTAGATATTTCCAAGTTTATACAGATATCGGTGTAGATATTTCCATGTTTATACGGATAGCGGTTTAGATATTTCCATGTTTATAGAGATAGCGGTGTAGGTATTTCCATGTTTATAGACATAGCAGTGTAGACATTTCCATGTTTATATAGATGGCGTTGTAGATATTTCCACGTTTATACCGATAGCAGTGTTGGTATTTCCACGTTTATACAGATAGCGATGTAGATATTTCCATGTTTATACAGCTCGCGGTGCAGATATTTATATCTTTATACAGATGGCATTGTAAATATTTCCTTATTCACACAGATGGTGGTGTAGATGTTTCCATGTTTATACAGATGGCGGAGTAGGTAGTTCCATGTTTATGGAGATGGCAGTGTAGATACTTTCATGTTTATAGAGATGGCGGTGTAGATATTTCCATGTTTATAGAGATAGCAGTGTAGATATTTACATGTTTATACAGATGGCTGTGTAGATATTTCCATGTGTATACAGATGGCATTGTGGATATTTCCATGTTTATACAGATGACTGTATAGGTATTTCCATGTTTCTACAGATGGCAGTGCAGATATTTCCATGTTTATAGAGATAGCGGTGTAGATATTTCCATGTTTGTACAGATGGCGGTGTTGATATTTCCATCTATACACAGATGGCCGTGTAGATATTTCCATGTTTATACAGATGGCGGCGTAGGTATTTCCATGGACATGCAGATGGCGGTGTAGATATTTCCATGTTTATACAGATAGCGGTGTAGATATTTCCATGTTTACACAGATGGTGGTGTAGATATTTCCGGGATTATACACATGGCGGAGTAGACACTTCCATCTTTATGGAGATGGCAGTGTAGATATTTTCATGTTTATAGAGAAGACGGTGTAGATATTTCCATATTTATAGAGATAGCGGTGTAGATATTTCCAACTTTCTACAGATGGCAGTGTAGATATTTCCATGTTTATACAGATGGTGGTGTAGATATTTCCATACTCATACAGATGTCTGTGTAGATATTTCCATGTGTATACAGATGGTATTGTATCTATTTCCATGTTTATACAGATGGTGGTGTAGATATTTCCATGTTTATTCAGATGACTGTGTAGATATTTCCATGTTTTTACAGATGGCAGTGTAGATACTTCAATGCTTATAGAGATGGCGCTGTAGATATTTCCATGTATATACAGAACGCGGTGTAGATATTTCCATGTTTATACAGATAGTGGTGTAGACATTTCCATGTTTTTACAGATATCGGGGTTGATATTTCCATGTTTACACAGATTGCGGTGTAGATATTTCCATCTATCTACAGATGGCATGGTAGATATTTCCATGTTTATACCGATGGCGGTGTAGGTACTTCCATGTTTATATAGATGGTTGTGTAGATATTACCATGTTTATACAGATAGCGGTGTAGATATTTCCATGTTTATACAGATCGTGGTGAAGATATTTCCATGTTTATTCAGATCGCGGTGTAGATATTTCCATGTTTATACAGATCGCGGTGTAGATATTTCCAAGTTTATACAGATAGCGGTGTAGATATTTCCATGTTTATACGGATAGCGGTTTAGATATTTCCATGTTTATAGAGATAGCGGTGTAGGTATTTCCATGTTTATAGACATAGCGGTGTAGATATTTCCATGTTTATATAGATGGCGTTGTAGATATTTCCACGTTTATACCGATAGCGGTGTTGGTATTTCCACGTTTATACAGATAGCGATGTAGATATTTCCATGTTTATACAGCTCGCGGTGCAGATATTTATATCTTTATACAGATGGCATTGTAGATATTTCCTTATTCACACAGATGGTGGTGTAGATGTTTCCATGTTTATGCAGATGGCGGAGTAGTTAGTTCCACGTTTATGGAGATGGCAGTGTAGATACTTTCATGTTTATAGAGATGGCGGTGTAGATATTTCCATGTTTATAGAGATAGCAGTGTAGATATTTACATGTTTATACAGAAGGCTGTGTAGATATTTCCATGTGTATACAGATGGCATTGTAGATATTTCCATGTTTATACAGATGACTGTATAGGTATTTCCATGTTTTTACAGACGGCAGTGCAGATATTTCCATGTTTATAGAGATAGCGGTGTAGATATTTCCATGTTTGTACAGATGGCGGTGTTGATATTTCCATCTATACACAGATGGCCGTGTAGATATTTCCATGTTTATACAGATGGCGGCGTAGATATTTCCATGGACATGCAGATGGCGGTGTAGATATTTCCATGTTTATACAGATAGCGGTGTAGATATTTCCATGTTTACACAGATGGTGGTGTAGATATTTCCGGGATTATACACATGGCGGAGTAGATACTTCCATCTTTATGGAGATGGCAGTGTAGATATTTTCATGTTTATAGAGATGGCGGTGTAGATATTTCCATATTTATAGAGATAGCGGTGTAGATATTTCCATCTTTCTACAGATGGCAGTGTAGATATTTCCATGTTTATACAGACGGTGGTGTAGATATTTCCATACTCATACAGATGTCTGTGTAGATATTTCCATGTGTATACAGATGGTATTGTATCTATTTCCATGTTTATACAGATGGTGGTGTAGATATTTCCATGTTTATTCAGATGACTGTGTAGATATTTCCATGTTTTTACAGATGGCAGTGTAGATACTTCAATGTTTATAGAGATGGCGCTGTAGATATTCCCATGTTTATACAGAATGCGGTGTAGATATTTCCATGTTTATACAGATAGCGGTGTAGACATTTCCATGTTTTTACAGATATCGGGGTAGATATTTCCATGTTTACACAGATTGCGGTGTAGATATTTCCATCTATCTACAGATGGCATGGTAGATATTTCCATGTTTATACAGATGGCGGTGTAGGTATTTCCATGTTTATATAGATGGTTGTGGAGATATTACCATGTTTATACAGATAGCGGTGTAGATATTTCCATGTTTATACAGATCGTGGTGAAGATATTTCCATGTTTATACAGATCGCGGTGTAGATATTTCCATGTTTATACAGATCGCGGTGTAGATATTTCCAAGTTTATACAGATAGCGGTGTAGATATTTCCATGTTTATACGGATAGCGGTTTAGATATTTCCATGTTTATAGAGATAGCGGTGTAGGTATTTCCATGTTTATAGACATTGCGGTGTAGATATTTCCATGTTTATATAGATGGCGTTGTAGATATTTCCACGTTTATACCGATAGCGGTGTTGGTATTTCCACGTTTATACAGATTGCGATGCAGATATTTCCATGTTTATACAGCTCGCGGTGAAGATATTTATATCTTTATACAGATGGCATTGTAGATATTTCCTTATTCACCCAGATGGTGGTGTAGATGTTTCCATGTTTATGCAGATGGCGGAGTAGTTATTTCCACGTTTATGGAGATGGCAGTGTAGATACTTTCATGTTTATAGAGATGGCGGTGTAGATATTTCCATGTTTATAGAGATACCAGTGTAGATATTTACATGTTTATACAGATGGCTGTGCAGATATTTCCATGTGTATACAGATGGCATTGTAGATATTTCCATGTTTTTACAGATGACTGTATAGGTATTTCCATGTTTTTACAGATGGCAGTGCAGATATTTCCAGGTTTATAGAGATAGCGGTGTAGATATTTCCATGTTTTTACAGATGGCGGTGTTGATATTTCCATCTATACACAGATGGCCGTGTAGACATTTCCATGTTTATACAGATGGCGGCGTAGATATTTCCATGGACATGCAGATGGCGGTGTAGATATTTCCATGTTTATACAGATAGCGGTGTAGATATTTCCATGTTTACACAGATGGTGGTGTAGATATTTCCGGGATTATACACATGGCGGAGTAGATACTTCCATCTTTATGGAGATGGCAGTGTAGATATTTTCATGTTTATAGAGATGGCGGTGTAGATATTTCCATATTTATAGAGATAGTGGTGTAGATATTTCCATCTTTCTACAGATGGCAGTGTAGATATTTCCATGTTTATACAGATGGTGGTGTAGATATTTCCATATTTATACAGATGTCTGTGTAGATATTTCCATGTGTATACAGATGGTATTGTATCTATTTCCATGTTTATACAGATGGTGGTGTAGATATTTCCATGTTTATTCAGATGACTGTGTAGATATTTCCAGGTTTTTACAGATGGCAGTGTAGATACTTCAATGTTTATAGAGATGGCGCTGTAGATATTTCCATGTTTATACAGATCGTGGTGTAGATATTTCCATGTTTATACAGATACCGGTGTAGATATTTCCATGTTTTTACAGATATCGGGGTAGATATTTCAATGTTTACACAGATTGTGGTGTAGATATTTCCATCTATCTACAGATGGCATGGTAGATATTTCCATGTTTATACAGATGGCGGTGTAGATATTTCCATGTTTATATAGATGGTTGTGTAGATATTACCATGTTTATACAGATAGCGGTGTAGATATTTCCATGTTTATACAGATCGTGGTGAAGATATTTCCATGTTTATACAGATCGCGGTGTAGATATTTCCATGTTTATACAGATCGCGGTGTAGATATTTCCATGTTGATACAGATCGTGGTGTAGATATTTCCAAGTTTATACGGATACCGGTGTAGATATTTCCATGTTTATACGGATAGCGGTTTAGATATTTCCATGTTTATAGAGATAGCGGTGTAGGTATTTCCATGTTTATATAGATTGCGTTGTAGATATTTCCACGTTTATACCGATAGCGGTGTTGGTATTTCCACGTTTATACAGATAGCGATGTAGATATTTCCATGTTTATACAGCTCGCGGTGCAGATATTTATATCTTTATACAGATGGCATTGTAGATATTTCCTTATTCACACAGATGGTGGTGTAGATGTTTCCATGATTATACAGATGGCGGAGTAGTTAGTTCTACGTTTATGGAGATGGCAGTGTAGATACTTTCATGTTTATAGAGATGGCGGTGTAGATATTTCCATGTTTATAGAGATAGCAGTGTAGATATTTACATGTTTATACAGATGGCTGTGTAGATATTTCCATGTGTATACAGATGGCATTGTAGATATTTCCATGTTTATACAGATGACTGTATAGGTATTTCCATGTTTTTACAGACGGCAGTGCAGATATTTCCATGTTTATAGAGATAGCGGTGTAGATATTTCCATGTTTGTACAGATGGCGGTGTTGATATTTCCATCTATACACAGATGGCCGTGTAGATATTTCCATGTTTATACAGATGGCGGCGTAGATATTTCCATGGAAATGCAGATGGCAGTGTAGATATTTCCATGTTTATACAGATAGCGGTGTAGATATTTCCATGTTTACACAGATGGTGGTGTAGATATTTCCGGGATTATACACATGGCGGAGTAGATACTTCCATCTTTATGGAGATGGCAGTGTAGATATTTTCATGTTTATAGAGATGGCGGTGTAGATATTTCCATATTTATAGAGATAGCGGTGTAGATATTTCCATCTTTCTTCAGATGGCAGTGTAGATATTTCCATGTTTATACAGATGGTGGTGTAGATATTAACATACTCATACAGATGTCTGTGTAGATATTTCCATGTGTATACAGATGGTATTGTATCTATTTCCATGTTTATACAGATGGTGGTGTAGATATTTCCATGTTTATTCAGATGACTGTGTAGATATTTCCATGTTTTTACAGATGGCAGTGTAGATACTTCAATGTTTATAGAGATGGCGCTGTAGATATTTCCATGTATATACAGAACGCGGTGTAGATATTTCCATGTTTATACAGATAGCGGTGTAGACATTTCCATGTTTTTACAGATATCGGGGTAGATATTTCCATGTTTACACAGATTGCGGTGTAGATATGTCCATCTATCTACAGATGGCATGGTAGATATTTCCATGTTTATACAGATGGCGGTGTAGTTACTTCCATGTTTATACAGATCGCGGTGTAGATATTTCCATGTTTATACAGATCGCGGTGTAGATATTTCCAAGTTTATACAGATAGCGGTGTAGATATTTCCATGTTTATACGGATAGCGGTATAGATATTTCCATGTTTATAGAGATAGCGGTGTAGGTATTTCCATGTTTATAGACTTAGCGGTGTAGATATTTCCATGTTTATATAGATGGCGTTGTAGATATTTCCACGTTTATACCGATAGCGGTGTTGGTATTTCCACGTTTATACAGATAGCGATGTAGAAATTTCCATGTTTATACAGCTCGCGGTGCAGATATTTATATCTTTATACAGATGGCATTGTAGATATTTCCTTATTCACACAGATGGTGGTGTAGATGTTTCCATGTTTATACAGATGGCGGAGTAGTTAGTTCCACGTTTATGGAGATGGCAGTGTAGATACTTTCATGTTTATAGAGATGGCGGTGTAGATATTTCCATGTTTATAGAGATAGCAGTGTAGATATTTACATGTTTATACAGAAGGCTGTGTAGATATTTCCATGTGTATACAGATGGCATTGTAGATATTTCCATGTTTATACAGATGACTGTATAGGTATTTCCATGTTTTTACAGACGGCAGTGCAGATATTTCCATGTTTATAGAGATAGCGGTGTAGATATTTCCATGTTTGTACAGATGGCGGTGTTGATATTTCCATCTATACACAGATGGCCGTGTAGATATTTCCATGTTTATACAGATGGCGGCGTAGATATTTCCATGGACATGCAGATGTCGGTATAGATATTTCCATGTTTATACAGATAGCGGTGTAGATATTTCCATGTTTACACAGATGGTGGTGTAGATATTTCCGGGATTATACACATGGCGGAGTAGATACTTCCATCTTTATGGAGATGGCAGTGTAGATATTTTCATGTTTATAGAGATGGCGGTGTAGGTATTTCCATATTTATAGAGATAGCGGTGTAGATATTTCCATCTTTCTACAGATGGCAGTGTAGATATTTCCATGTTTATACAGACGGTGGTGTAGATATTTCCATACTCATACAGATGTCTGTGTAGATATTTCCATGTGTATACAGATGGTATTGTATCTATTTCCATGTTTATACAGATGGTGGTGTAGATATTTCCATGTTTATTCAGATGACTGTGTAGATATTTCCATGTTTTTACAGATGGCAGTGTAGATACTTCAATGTTTATAGAGATGGCGCTGTAGATATTTCCATGTATATACAGAATGCGGTGTAGATATTTCCATGTTTATACAGATAGCGGTGTAGACATTTCCATGTTTTTACAGATATCGGGGTAGATATTTCCATGTTTACACAGATTGCGGTGTAGATATTTCCATCTATCTACAGATGGCATGGTAGATATTTCCATGTTTATACAGATGGCGGTGTAGGTATTTCCATGTTTATATAGATGGTTGTGTAGATATTACCATGTTTATACAGATAGCGGTGTAGATATTTCCATGTTTATACAGATCGTGGTGAAGATATTTCCATGTTTATACAGATCGCGGTGTAGATATTTCCATGTTTATACAGATCGCGGTGTAGATATTTCCAAGTTTATACAGATAGCGGTGTAGATATTTCCATGTTTATACGGATAGCGGTTTAGATATTTCCATGTTTATAGAGATAGCGGTGTAGGTATTTCCATGTTTATAGACATAGCGGTGTAGATATTTCCATGTTTATATAGATGGCGTTGTAGATATTTCCACGTTTATACCGATAGCGGTGTTGGTATTTCCACGTTTATACAGATTGCGATGCAGATATTTCCATGTTTATACAGCTCGCGGTGAAGATATTTATATCTTTATACAGATGGCATTGTAGATATTTCCTTATTCACCCAGATGGTGGTGTAGATGTTTCCATGTTTATGCAGATGGCGGAGTAGTTATTTCCACGTTTATGGAGATGGCAGTGTAGATACTTTCATGTTTATAGAGATGGCGGTGTAGATATTTCCATGTTTATAGAGATAGCAGTGTAGATATTTACATGTTTATACAGATGGCTGTGCAGATATTTCCATGTGTATACAGATGGCATTGTAGATATTTCCATGTTTTTACAGATGACTGTATAGGTATTTCCATGTTTTTACAGATGGCAGTGCAGATATTTCCAGGTTTATAGAGATAGCGGTGTAGATATTTCCATGTTTTTACAGATGGCGGTGTTGATATTTCCATCTATACACAGATGGCCGTGTAGACATTTCCATGTTTATACAGATGGCGGCGTAGATATTTCCATGGACATGCAGATGGCGGTGTAGATATTTCCATGTTTATACAGATAGCGGTGTAGATATTTCCATGTTTACACAGATGGTGGTGTAGATATTTCCGGGATTATACACATGGCGGAGTAGATACTTCCATCTTTATGGAGATGGCAGTGTAGATATTTTCATGTTTATAGAGATGGCGGTGTAGATATTTCCATATTTATAGAGATAGCGGTGTAGATATTTCCATCTTTCTACAGATGGCAGTGTAGATATTTCCATGTTTATACAGATAGTGGTGTAGATATTTCCATATTTATACAGATGTCTGTGTAGATATTTCCATGTGTATACAGATGGTATTGTATCTATTTCCATGTTTATACAGATGGTGGTGTAGATATTTCCATGTTTATTCAGATGACTGTGTAGATATTTCCAGGTTTTTACAGATGGCAGTGTAGATACTTCAATGTTTATAGAGATGGCGCTGTAGATATTTCCATGTTTATACAGATCGTGGTGTAGATATTTCCATGTTTATACAGATACCGGTGTAGATATTTCCATGTTTTTACAGATATCGGGGTAGATATTTCCATGTTTACACAGATTGTGGTGTAGATATTTCCATCTATCTACAGATGGCATGGTAGATATTTCCATGTTTATACAGATGGCGGTGTAGATATTTCCATGTTTATATAGATGGTTGTGTAGATATTACCATGTTTATACAGATAGCGGTGTAGATATTTCCATGTTTATACAGATCGTGGTGAAGATATTTCCATGTTTATACAGATCGCGGTGTAGATATTTCCATGTTTATACAGATCGCGGTGTAGATATTTCCATGTTTATACAGATCGTGGTGTAGATATTTCCAAGTTTATATGGATACCGGTGTAGATATTTCCATGTTTATACGGATAGCGGTTTAGATATTTCCATGTTTATAGAGATAGCGGTGTAGGTATTTCCATGTTTATATAGATTGCGTTGTAGATATTTCCACGTTTATACCGATAGCGGTGTTGGTATTTCCACGTTTATACAGATAGCGATGTAGATATTTCCATGTTTATACAGCTCGCGGTGCAGATATTTATATCTTTATACAGATGGCATTGTAGATATTTCCTTATTCACACAGATGGTGGTGTAGATGTTTCCATGATTATACAGATGGCGGAGTAGTTAGTTCCACGTTTATGGAGATGGCAGTGTAGATACTTTCATGTTTATAGAGATGGCGGTGTAGATATTTCCATGTTTATAGAGATAGCAGTGTAGATATTTACATGTTTATACAGATGGCTGTGTAGATATTTCCATGTGTATACAGATGGCATTGTAGATATTTCCATGTTTATACAGATGACTGTATAGGTATTTCCATGTTTTTACAGACGGCAGTGCAGATATTTCCATGTTTATAGAGATAGCGGTGTAGATATTTCCATGTTTGTACAGATGGCGGTGTTGATATTTCCATCTATACACAGATGGCCGTGTAGATATTTCCATGTTTATACAGATGGCGGCGTAGATATTTCCATGGAAATGCAGATGGCAGTGTAGATATTTCCATGTTTATACAGATAGCGGTGTAGATATTTCCATGTTTACACAGATGGTGGTGTAGATATTTCCGGGATTATACACATGGCGGAGTAGATACTTCCATCTTTATGGAGATGGCAGTGTAGATATTTTCATGTTTATAGAGATGGCGGTGTAGATATTTCCATATTTATAGAGATAGCGGTGTAGATATTTCCATCTTTCTTCAGATGGCAGTGTAGATATTTCCATGTTTATACAGATGGTGGTGTAGATATTAACATACTCATACAGATGTCTGTGTAGATATTTCCATGTGTATACAGATGGTATTGTATCTATTTCCATGTTTATACAGATGGTGGTGTAGATATTTCCATGTTTATTCAGATGACTGTGTAGATATTTCCATGTTTTTACAGATGGCAGTGTAGATACTTCAATGTTTATAGAGATGGCGCTGTAGATATTTCCATGTATATACAGAACGCGGTGTAGATATTTCCATGTTTATACAGATAGCGGTGTAGACATTTCCATGTTTTTACAGATATCGGGGTAGATATTTCCATGTTTACACAGATTGCGGTGTAGATATTTCCATCTATCTACAGATGGCATGGTAGATATTTCCATGTTTATACAGATGGCGGTGTAGATATTTCCATGTTTATACGGATAGCGGTTTAGATATTTCCATGTTTATAGAGATAGCGGTGTAGGTATTTCCATGTTTATAGACATAGCGGTGTAGATATTTCCATGTTTATATAGATGGCGTTGTAGATATTTCCACGTTTATACCGATAGCGGTGTTGGTATTTCCACGTTTATACAGATAGCGATGTAGATATTTCCATGTTTATACAGCTCGCGGTACAGATATTTATATCTTTATACAGATGTCATTGTAGATATTTCCTTATTCACACAGATGGTGGTGTAGATGTTTCCATGTTTATACAGATGGCGGAGTAGTTAGTTCCACGTTTATGGAGATGGCAGTGTAGATACTTTCATGTTTATCGAGATGGCGGTGTAGATATTTCCATGTTTATAGAGATAGCAGTGTAGATATTTACATGTTTATACAGAAGGCTGTGTAGATATTTCCATGTGTATACAGATGGCATTGTAGATATTTCCATGTTTATACAGATGACTGTATAGGTATTTCCATGTTTTTACAGACGGCAGTGCAGATATTTCCATGTTTATAGAGATAGCGGTGTAGATATTTCCATGTTTGTACAGATGGCGGTGTTGATATTTCCATCTATACACAGATGGCCGTGTAGATATTTCCATGTTTATACAGATGGCGGCGTAGATATTTCCATGGACATGCAGATGGCGGTGTAGATATTTCCATGTTTATACAGATAGCGGTGTAGATATTTCCATGTTTACACAGATGGTGGTGTAGATATTTCCGGGATTATACACATGGCGGAGTAGATACTTCCATCTTTATGGAGATGGCAGTGTAGATATTTTCATGTTTATAGAGATGGCGGTGTAGATATTTCCATATTTATAGATATAGCGGTGTAGATATTTCCATCTTTCTACAGATGGCAGTGTAGATATTTCCATGTTTATACAGATGGTGGTGTAGATATTTCCATACTCATACAGATGTCTGTGTAGATATTTCCATGTGTATACAGATGGTATTGTATCTATTTCCATGTTTATACAGATGGTGGTGTAGATATTTCCATGTTTATTCAGATGACTGTTTAGATATTTCCATGTTTTTACAGATGGCAGTGTAGATACTTCAATGTTTATAGAGATGGCACTGTAGATATTTCCATGTATATACAGAACGCGGTGTAGACATTTCCATGTTTTTACAGATATCGGGGTAGATATTTCCATGTTTACACAGATTGCGGTGTAGATATTTCCATCTATCTACAGATGGCATGGTAGATATTTCCATGTTTATACAGATGGCGGTGTAGGTATTTCCATGTTTATATAGATGGTTGTGTAGATATTACCATGTTTATACAGATAGCGGTGTAGATATTTCCATGTTTATACAGATCGTGGTGAAGATATTTCCATGTTTATACAGATCGCGGTGTAGATATTTCCATGTTTATACAGATCGCGGTGTAGATATTTCCAAGTTTATACAGATAGCGGTGTAGATATTTCCATGTTTATATGGATAGCGGTTTAGATATTTCCATGTTTATAGAGATAGCGGTGTAGGTATTTCCATGTTTATAGACATAGCGGTGTAGATATTTCCATGTTTATATAGATGGCGTTGTAGATATTTCCACGTTTATACCGATATCGGTGTTGGTATTTCCACGTTTATACAGATTGCGATGCAGATATTTCCATGTTTATACAGCTCGCGGTGCAGATATTTATATCTTTATACAGATGGCATTGTAGATATTTCCTTATTCACCCAGATGGTGGTGTAGATGTTTCCATGTTTATGCAGATGGCGGAGTATTTAGTTCCACGTTTATGGAGATGGCAGTGTAGATACTTTCATGTTTATAGAGATGGCGGTGTAGATATTTCCATGTTTATAGAGATAGCAGTGTAGATATTTACATGTTTATACAGATGGCTGTGTAGATATTTCCATGTGTATACAGATGGCATTGTAGATATTTCCATGTTTATATAGATGACTGTATAGGTATTTCCATGTTTTTACAGATGGCAGTGCAGATATTTCCATGTTTATAGAGATAGCGGTGTAGATATTTCCATGTTTGTACAGATGGCGGTGTTGTTATTTCCATCTATACACAGATGGCCTTGTAGATATTTCAATGTTTATACAAATGGCGGCGTAGATATTTCCATGGACATGCAGATGGCGGTGTAGATATTTCCATGTTTATACAGATAGCGGTGTAGATATTTCCATGTTTACACAGATGGTGGTGTAGGTATTTCCGGGATTATACACATGGCGGAGTAGATACTTCCATCTTTATGGAGATGGCAGTGTAGATATTTTCATGTTTATAGAGATGGCGGTGTAGATATTTCCATATTTATAGAGATAGCGGTATAGCTATTTCCATCTTTCTACAGATGGCAGTGTAGATATTTCCATGTTTATACAGATGGCGGTGTAGATATTTCCATATTTATACAGATGTCTGTGAAGATATTTCCATGTGTATACAGATGGTATTGTAGCTATTTCCATGTTTATACAGATGTTGGTTTAGATATTTCCATGTTTATTCAGATGACTGTATAGATATTTCCATGTTTTTACACATGGCAGTGAAGATATTTCAATGTTTATAGAGATGGCGCTGTAGATATTTCCATGTTTATACAGATCGCGGTTTAGATATTTCCATGTTTATACAGATAGCGGTGTAGATATTTCCATGTTGTTACAGATATCGGTGTAGATATTTCCATGTTTACACAGATTGCGGTGTAGATATTTCCATCTTTCTACAGATGGCATTGTAGATATTTCCATGTTTATACAGATGGCGGTGTAGATATTTCCATGTTTATATAGATGGTGGTGTAGATATTACCATGTTCATACAGATAGCGGTGTAGATATTTCCATGTTTATACACATCGTGGTGAAGGTATTTCCATGTTTACACAGATTGCGGTGTAGATATTTCCATCTTTCTACAGATGGCATTGTAGATATTTCCATGTTTATACAGATGGCGGCGTAGATATTTCCATGGACATGCAGATGGCGGTGTAGATATTTCCATGTTTATACAGATGGCGGTGTAGATATTTCCATGTTTACACAGATGGTGGTGTAGATATTTCCGGGATTATACACATGGCGGAGTAGATACTTCCATCTTTATGGAGATGGCAGTGTAGATATTGTCATATTTATAGAGATGGCGGTGTAGATATTTCCATATTTATAGAGATAGCGGTGTAGATATTTCCATCTTTCTACAGATGGCAGTGTAGATATTTCCATGTTTATACAGATGGTGGTGTAGATATTTCCATATTTATACAGATGTCTGTGTAGATATTTCCATGTGTATACAGATGGTATTGTATCTATTTCCATGTTTATACAGATGGTGGTGTAGATATTTCCATGTTTATTCAGATGACTGTGTAGATATTTCCATGTTTTTACAGATGGCAGTGTAGATACTTCAATGTTTATAGAGATGGCGCTGTAGATAATTCCATGTATATACAGAATGCGGTGTAGATATTTCCATGTTTATACAGATAGCGGTGTAGATATTTCCATGTTTTTACAGATATCGCGGTAGATATTTCCATGTTTACACAGATTGCGGTGTAGATATTTCCATCTATCTACAGATGGCATGGTAGATATTTCCATGTTTATAAAGATGGCGGTGTAGGTATTTCCATGTTTATATAGATGGTTGTGTAGATATTACCATGTTTATACAGATAGCGGTGTAGATATTTCCATGTTTATACAGATCGCGGTGTAGATATTTCCATGTTTATACAGATCGCGGTGTAGATATTTCCAAGTTTATACAGATAGCGGTGTAGATATTTCCATGTTTATACGGATAGCGGTTTAGATATTTCCATGTTTATAGAGATAGCGGTGTAGGTATTTCCATGTTTATAGACATAGCGGTGTAGATATTTCCATGTTTATATAGATGGCGTTGTAGATATTTCCACGTTTATACCGATAGCGGTGTTGGTATTTCCACGTTTATACAGATAGCGATGTAGATATTTCCTTGTTTATACAGCTCGCGGTGCAGATATTTATATCTTTATACAGATGGCATTGTAGATATTTCCTTATTCACACAGATGGTGGTGTAGATGTTTCCATGTTTATACAGATGGCGGAGTAGTTAGTTCCATGTTTATGGAGATGGCAGTGTAGATACTTTCATGTTTATCGAGATGTCGGTGTAGATATTTCCATGTTTATAGAGATAGCAGTGTAGATATTTACATGTTTATACAGATGGCTGTGTAGATATTTCCATGTGTATACAGATGGCATTGTAGATATTTCCATGTTTATACAGATGACTGTATAGGTATTTCCATGTTTTTACAGATGGCAGTGCAGATATTTCCATGTTTATAGAGATAGCGGTGTAGATATTTCCATGTTTGTACAGATGGCGGTGTTGATATTTCCATGTATACACAGATGGCCGTGTAGATATTTCCATGTTTATACAGATGGCGGCGTAGGTGTTTCCATGGACATGCAGATGGCGGTGTAGATATTTCCATGTTTATACAGATAGCGGTGTAGATATTTCCATGTTTACACAGATGGTGGTGTAGATATTTCCGGGATTATACACATGGCAGAGTAGATACTTCCATCTTTATGGAGATGGCAGTGTAGATATTTTCATGTTTATAGAGATGGCGGTGTAGATATTTCCATATTTATAGAGATAGCAGTGTAGATATTTCCATCTTTCTACAGATGGCAGTGTAGATATTTCCATGTTTATACAGATGGCGGTGTAGATATTTCCATATTTATACCGATGTCTGTGAAGATATTTCCATGTGTATACAGATGGTATTGTAGCTATTTCCATGTTTATACAGATGGTGGTGTAGATATTTCCATGTTTATTGAGATGACTGTGTAGATATTTCCATGTTTTTACAGATGGCAGTGTAGATACTTCAATGTTTACAGAGATGGCGCTGTAGATATTTCCATGTTTATACAGATCGCGGTGTAGATATTTCCATGTTTATACAGATAGCGGTGTAGATATTTCCATGTTGTTACAGATATCGGGGTAGATATTTCCATGTTTACACAGATTGCGGTGTAGATATTTCCATGTATCTACAGATGGCATGGTAGATATTTCCATGTTTATACAGATGGCGGTGTAGGTATTTCCATGTTTATATAGATGGTTGTGTAGATATTACCATGTTTATACAGATAGCGGTGTAGATATTTCCATGTTTATACAGATCGCGGTGAAGATATTTCCATGTTTATACAGATCGCGGTGTAGATATTTCCAAGTTTATACAGATAGCGGTGTAGATATTTCCATGTTTATACGGATAGCGGTTTAGATATTTCCATGTTTATAGAGATAGCGGTGTAGGTATTTCCATGTTTATAGACATAGCGGTGTAGATATTTCCATGTTTATATAGATGGCGTTGTAGATATTTCCACGTTTATACCGATAGCGGTGTTGGTATTTCCATGTTTATACAGATAGCGATGTAGATATTTCCATGTTTATACAGCTCGCGATGCAGATATTTATATCTTTATACAGATGGCATTGTAGATATTTCCTTATTCACACAGATGGTGGTGTAGATGTTTCCATGTTTATACAGATGGCGGAGTAGTTAGTTCCATGTTTATGGAGATGGCAGTGTAGATACTTTCATGTTTATAGAGATGGCGGTGTAGATATTTCCATGTTTATAGAGATAGCAGTGTAGATATTTTCATGTTTATACAGATGGCTGTGTAGATATTTCCATGTGTATACAGATGGCATTGTAGATATTTCCATGTTTATACAGATGACTGTATAGGTATTTCCATGTTTTTACAGATGGCAGTGCAGATATTTCCATGTTTATAGAGATAGCGGTGTAGATATTTCCATGTTTGTACAGATGGCGGTGTTGATATTTCCATCTATACACAGATGGCCGTGTAGATATTTCCATGTTTATACAGATGGCGGCGTAGGTATTTCCATGGACATGCAGATGGCGGTGTAGATATTTCCATGTTTATACAGATAGCGGTGTAGATATTTCCATGTTTACACAGATGGTGGTGTAGATATTTCCGGGATTATACACATGGCAGAGTAGATACTTCCATCTTTATGGAGATGGCAGTGTAGATATTTTCATGTTTATAGAGATGGCGGTGTAGATATTTCCATATTTATAGAGATAGCGGTGTAGATATTTCCATCTTTCTACAGATGGCAGTGTAGATATTTCCATGTTTATACAGATGGCGGTGTAGATATTTCCATATTTATACAGATGTCTGTGAAGATATTTCCATGTGTATACAGATGGTATTGTAGCTATTTCCATGTTTATACAGATGGTGGTGTAGATATTTCCATGTTTATTCAGATGACTGTGTAGATATTTACATGTTTTTACAGATGGCAGTGTAGATATTTCAATGTTTATAGAGATGGCGCTGTAGATATTTCCATGTTTATACAGATCGCGGTGTAGATATTTCCATGTTTATACAGATAGCGGTGTAGATATTTCCATGTTGTTACAGATATCGGTGTAGATATTTCCATGTTTACACAGATTGTGGTGTAGATATTTCCATCTTTCTACAGATGGCATTGTAGATATTTCCATGTTTATACAGACGGCGGTGTAGATATTTCCATGTTTATATAGATGGTGGTGTAGATATTACCATGTTTATACAGATAGCGGTGTAGATATTTCCATGTTTATACAGATCGTGGTGAAGATATTTCCATGTTTACACAGATTGCGGTGTAGATATTTCCATCTTTCTACAGATGGCATTGTAGATATTTCCATGTTTATACAGATGGCGGCGTAGATATTTCCATGGACATGCAGATGGCGGTGTAGATATTTCCATGTTTATACCTATAGCGGTGTAGATATTTCCATGTTTACACAGATGGTGGTGTAGATATTTCCGGGATTATACACATGGCGGAGTAGATACTTCCATCTTTATGGAGATGGCAGTGTAGATATTTTCATATTTATAGAGATGGCGGTGTAGATATTTCCATATTTATAGAGATAGCGGTGTAGATATTTCCATCTTTCTACAGATGGCAGTGTAGATATTTCCATGTTTATACAGATGGTGGTGTAGATATTTCCATATTTATACAGATGTCTGTGTAGATATTTCCATGTGTATACAGATGGTATTGTATCTATTTCCATGTTTATACAGATGGTGGTGTAGATATTTCCATGTTTATTCAGATGACTGTGTAGATATTTCCATGTTTTTACAGATGGCAGTGTAGATACTTCAATGTTTATAGAGATGGTGCTGTAGATATTTCCATGTTTATACAGATCGCGGTGTAGATATTTCCATGTTTATGCAGATAGCGGTGTAGATATTTCCATGTTTTTACAGATATCGGGGTAGATATTTCCATGTTTACACAGATTGCGGAATGGATATTTCCATCTATCTACAGATGGCATGGTAGATATTTCCATGTTTATACAGATGGCGGTGTAGATATTTCCATGTTTATATAGATGGTTGTGTAGATATTACCATGTTTATACAGATCGCGGTGTAGATATTTCCAAGTTTATACAGATAGTAGTGTAGATATTTCCATGTTTATACGGATAGCGGTTTAGATATTTCCATGTTTATAGAGATAGCGGTGTAGGTATTTCCATGTTTATAGACATAGCGGTGTAGATATTTCCATGTTTATATAGATGGCGTTGTAGATATTTCCACGTTTACTCCGATAGCGGTGTTGGTATTTCCACGTTTATACAGATAGCGATGTAGATATTTCCATGTTTATACAGCTCTTTGTGCAGATATTTATATCTTTATACAGATGGCATTGTAGATATTTCCTTATTCACACAGATGGTGGTGTAGATGTTTCCATGTTTATACAGATGGCGGAGTAGTTAGTTCCATGTTTATGGAGATGGCAGTGTAAATACTTTCATGTTTATACAGATGGCGGTGTAGATATTTCCATGTTTATAGAGATAGCAGTGTAGATATTTACATGTTTACAGATGGCTGTGTAGATATTTCCATGTGTATACAGATGGCATTATAGATATTTCCATGTTTATACAGATGACTGTATAGGTATTTCCATGTTTTTACAGATGGCAGTGCAGATATTTCCATGTTTATAGATATAGCGGTGTAGATATTTCCATGTTTGTACAGATGGCGGTGTTGATATTTCCATCTATACACAGATGGCCGTGTACATATTTCCATGTTTATACAGATGGCAGTGTAGATATTTCCATGGACATGCAGATGGCGGTGTAGATATTTCCATGTTTATACAGATAGCGGTGTAGATATTTCCAGGTTCACACAGATGGTGGTGTAGATATTTCCGGGATTATACACATGGCAGAGTAGATACTTCCATCTTTATGGAGATGGCAGTGTAGATATTTTCATGTTTATAGAGATGGCGGTGTAGATATTTCCATATTTATAGAGATAGCAGTGTAGATATTTCCATCTTTCTACAGATGGCAGTGTAGATGTTTCCATGTTTATACAGATGGTGGTGTAGATATTTCCATATTTATACAGATGTCTGTGTAGATATTTCCATGTGTATACAGATGATATTGTATCTATTTCCATGTTTATACAGATGGTGGTGTAGATATTTCCATGTTTATTCAGATGACTGTGTAGATATTTCCATGTTTTTACAGATGGCAGTGTAGATACTTCAATGTTTATAGAGATGGCGCTGTAGATATTTCCATGTTTATACAGATCGCGGTGTAGTTATTTCCATGTTTATACAGATAGCGGTGTAGATATTTCCATGTTTTTACAGATATCGGGGTAGATATTTCCATGTTTACACAGATTGCGGTGTAGATATTTCCATCTATCTACAGATGGCATGGTAGATATTTCCATGTTTATACAGATGGCGGTGATGATATTTCCATGTTTATATAGATGGTTGTGTAGATATTGCCATGTTTATACAGATAGCGGTGTAGATATTTCCATGTTTATACAGATCGTGGTGAAGATATTTCCATGTTTATACAGATCGCGGTGTAGATATTTCCATGTTTATACAGATCGCGGTGTAGATATTTCAAAGTTTATACAGATAGCGGTGTAGATATTTCCATGTATATACGGATAGCGGTTTAGATATTTCCATGTTTATAGAGATAGCGGTGTAGGTATTTCCATGTTTATAGACATAGCGGTGTAGACATTTCCATGTTTATATAGATGGCGTTGTAGATATTTCCACGTTTATACCGATAGCGGTGTTGGTATTTCAACGTTCATACAGATAGCGATGTAGATATTTCCATGTTTATACAGCTCGCGGTGCAGATATTTATATCTTTATACAGATGGCATTGTAGATATTTCCTTATTCACACAGATGGTGGTGTAGATGTTTCCATGTTTATACAGATGGCGGAGTAGTTAGTTCCATGTTTATGGAGATGGCAGTGTAGATACTTTCATGTTTATAGAGATGGCGGTGTAGATATTTCCATGTTTATAGAGATAGCAGTGTAGATATTTACATGTTTATACAGATGGCTGTGTAGATATTTCCATGTGTATACAGACGGCATTGTAGATATTTCCATGTTTATACAGATGACTGTATAGGTATTTCCATGTTTTTACAGATGGCAGTGCAGATATTTCCATGTTTATAGACATAGCGGTGTAGATATTTCCATGTTTGTACAGATGGCGGTGTTGATATTTCCATCTATACACAGATGGCCGTGTAGATATTTCCATGTTTATACAGATGGCGGCGAAGATATTTCCATGGACATGCAGATGGCGGTCTAGATATTTCCATGTTTATACAGATAGCGGTGTAGATATTTCCATGTTTACACAGATGGTGGTGTAGATATTTCC
This sequence comes from Pan troglodytes, assembly GCF_028858775.2. Classification (NCBI taxonomy): domain Eukaryota; kingdom Metazoa; phylum Chordata; class Mammalia; order Primates; family Hominidae; genus Pan; species Pan troglodytes. The sequence continues at coordinate 6,204,792 of NC_072410.2, read as the reverse complement.
GGGATTATACACATGGCGGAGAAGATACTTCCATCTTTATGGAGATGGCAGTGTAGATATTTTCATGTTTATAGAGATGGCGGTGTAGATATTTCCATATTTATAGAGATAGCGGTGTAGATATTTCCATCTTTCTACAGATGGCAGTGTAGATATTTCCATGTTTATACAGATGGTGGTGTAGATATTTCCATATTCATACAGATGTCTGTGTAGATATTTCCATGTGTATACAGATGGTATTGTATCTATTTCCATGTTTATACAGATGGTGGTGTAGGTATTTCCATGTTTATTCAGATGACTGTGTAGATATTTCCATGTTTTTACAGATGGCAGTGTAGATACTTCAATGTTTACAGAGATGGCGCTGTAGATATTTCCATGTATATACAGAATGCGGTGTAGATATTTCCATGTTTATACAGATAGCGGTGTAGATATTTCCATGTTTTTACAGATATCGTGGTAGATATTTCCATGTTTACACAGATTGCGGTGTAGATATTTCCATCTATCTACAGATGGCATGGTAGATATTTCCATGTTTATACAGATGGCGGTGTAGGTATTTCCATGTTTATATAGATGGTTGTTTAGATATTACCATGTTTATACAGATAGCGGTGTAGATATTTCCATGTTTATACAGATCGCGGTGTTGATATTTCCATGTTTATACAGATCGCGGTGTAGATATTTCCAAGTTTATACAGATAGCGGTGTAGATATTTCCATGTTTATACGGATAGCGGTTTAGATATTTCCATCTTTATAGAGATAGCGGTGTAGGTATTTCCATGTTTATAGACATAGCGGTGTAGATATTTCCATGTTTATATAGATGGTTGTGTAGATATTACCATGTTTATACAGATAGCGGGGTAGATATTTCCATGTTTATACAGATCATGGTGAAGATATTTCCATGTTTATACAGATCGCGGTGTAGATATTTCCAAGTTTATACGGATTGCGGTTTAGATATTTCCATGTTTATAGAGATAGCGGTGTAGGTATTTCCATGTTTATAGACATAGCGGTGTAGATATTTCCATGTTTATATAGATGGCATTGTAGATATTTCCACGTTTATACCGATAGCGGTGTTGGTATTTCCACGTTTATGCAGATAGCGATGTAGATATTTCCATGTTTGTACAGCTCGCGGTGCAGATATTTATATCTTTATACATATGGTATTGTAGATATTTCCTTATTCACACAGATGGTGGTGTAGATGTTTCCATGTTTATACAGATGGCGGAGTAGTTAGTTCCAAGTTTATGAAGATGGCAGTGTAGATACTTTCATGTTTATAGAGATGGCGGTGTAGATATTTCCATGTTTATAGAGATAGCAGTGTAGATATTCACATGTTTATACAGATGGCTGTGTAGATATTTCCATGTGTATACAGATGGCATTGTAGATATTTCCATGTTTATACAGATGACTGTATAGGTATTTCCATGTTTTTACAGATGGCAGTGCAGCTATTTCCATATTTATAGAGATAGCGGTGTAGATATTTCCATGTTTATTCAGATAGCGGTGTTGATATTTCCATCTATACACAGATGGCCGTGTAGATGTTTCCATGTTTATACGGATGGTGGCGTAGGTATTTCCATGGACATGCAGATGGCGGTGTAGATATTTCCATGTTTATACAGATAGCGGTGTAGATATTTCCATGTTTACACAGATGGTGGTGTAGATATTTCCGTTATTATACACATGGCAGAGTAGATACTTCCATCTTTATGGAGATGGCAGTGTAGATATTTTCATGTTTATAGAGATGGCGGTGTAGATATTTCCATCTTTCTACAGATGGCAGTGTAGATATTTCCATGTTTATACAGATGGCGGTGTAGATATTTCCATATTTATACAGATGTCTGTGAAGATATTTCCGTGTGTATACAGATGGTATTGTAGCTATTTCCATGTTTATACAGATGGTGGTGTAGATATTTCCATGTTTATTCAGATGACTGTGTAGATATTTCCATGTTTTTACAGATGGCAGTGTAGATATTTCAATGTTTATAGAGATGGCGCTGTAGATAATTCCATGTTTGTACAGATCGCGGTGTAGATATTTCCATGTTTATACAGATAGCGGTGTAGATATTTCCATGTTGTTACAGATATCGGTGTAGATATTTCCATGTTTACACAGATTGCGGTGTAGATATTTCCATCTTTCTACAGATGGCATTGTAGGTATTTCCATGTTTATACAGATGGCGGTGTAGATATTTCCATGTTTATATAGATAGTGGTGTAGATATTACCATGTTTATACAGATAGCGGTGTAGATATTTCCATGTTTATACAGATCGTGGTGAAGATATTTCCATGTTTACACAGATTGCGGTGTAGATATTTCCATCTTTCTACAGATGGCAGTGTAGTTATTTCCATGTCTATACAGATGGCGGTGTAGATATTTCCATATTTATACAGATGTCTGGGAAGTTATTTCCGTGTGTATACAGATGGTATTGTAGCTATTTCCATGTTTATACAGATGGTGGTGTAGATATTTCCATGTTTATTCAGATGACTGTGTAGATATTTCCATGTTTTTACAGATGGCAGTGTAGATATTTCAATGTTTATAGAGATGGCGCTGTAGATATTTCCATGTTTATACAGACCGCGGTGTAGATATTTCCATGTTTATACAGATAGCGGTGTAGATATTTCCATGTTGTTACAGATATCGGTGTAGATATTTCCATGTTTACACAGATTGCGGTGTAGATATTTCCATCTTTCTACAGATGGCATTGTAGGTATTTCCATGTTTATACAGATGGCGGTGTAGATATTTCCATGTTTATATAGATGGTGGTGTAGATATTACCATGTTTATACAGATAGCGGTGTAGATATTTCCATGTTTATACAGATCGTGGTGAAGATATTTCCATGTTTACACAGATTGCGGTGTAGATATTTCCATCTTTCTACAGATGGCAGTGTAGATATTTCCATGTCTATACAGATGGCGGTGTAGATATTTCCATATTTATACAGATGTCTGTGAAGATATTTCCATGGGTATACAGATGGTATTGTAGCTATTTCCATGTTTATACAGATGGTGGTGTAGATATTTCCATGTTTATTCAGATGACTGTGTAGATATTTCCATGTTTTTACAGAAGGCAGTGTAGATATTTCAATGTTTATAGAGATGGCGCTGTAGATGTTTCCATGTTTATACAGATCGCGGTGTAGATATTTCCATGTTTATACAGATAGCGGTGTAGATATTTCCATGTTGTTACAGATATCGGGGTAGATATTTCCATGTTTACACAGATTGCGGTGTAGATATTTCCATCTTTCTACAGATGGCATTGTAGATATTTCCATGTTTATACAGATGGCGGTGTAGATATTTCCATGTTTATATAGATGGTGGTGTAGATATTGACATGTTTATACAGATAGCGGTGTAGATATTTCCATGTTTATACAGATCGTAGTGAAGATATTTCCATGTTTACGCAGATTGCGGTATAGATATTTCCATCTTTCTACAGATGGCATTGTAGATATTTCCATGTTTATACAGATGGCGGCGTAGATATTTCCATGGACATGCAGATGGTGGTGTAGATATTTCCATGTTTATACAGATAGCGGTGTAGATATTTCCATGTTTACACAGATGGTGGTGTAGATATTTCCGGGATTATACACATGGCGGAGTAGATACTTCCATCTTTATGGAGATGGCAGTGTAGATATTTTCATATTTATAGAGATGGCGGTGTAGATATTTCCATATTTATAGAGATAGCGGTGTAGATATTTCCATCTTTCTACAGATGGCAGTGTAGATACTTCCATGTTTATACAGATGGTGGTGTAGATATTTCCATATTTATACAGATGTCTGTGTAGATATTTCCATGTGTATACAGATGGTATTGTATCTATTTCCATGTTTATACAGATGGTGGTGTAGATATTTCCATGTTTATTCAGATGACTGTGTAGATATTTCCATGTTTTTACAGATGGCAGTGTAGATACTTCAATGTTTATAGAGATGGCGCTGTAGATATTTCCATGTTTATACAGATCGCGGTGTAGATATTTCCATGTTTATACAGATAGCGGTGTAGATATTTCCATGTTTTTACAGATATCGGGGTAGATATTTCCATGTTTACACAGATTGCGGTGTAGATATTTCCATCTATCTACAGATGGCATGGTAGATATTTCCATGTTTATACAGATGGCGGTGTAGATATTTCCATGTTTATATAGATGGTTGTGTAGATATTACCATGTTTATACAGATAGCGGGGTAGATATTTCCATGTTTATACAGATCGTGGTGAAGATATTTCCATGTTTATACAGATCGCGGTGTAGATATTTCCATGTTTATACAGATCGCGGTGTAGGTATTTCCAAGTTTATACAGATAGCGGTGTAGATATTTCCATGTTTATACGGATAGCGGTTTAGATATTTCCATGTTTATAGAGATAGCGGTGTAGGTATTTCCATGTTTATAGACATAGCGGTGTAGATATTTCCATGTTTATATAGATGGCGTTGTAGATATTTCCACGTTTATACCGATAGCGGTGTTGGTATTTCCACGTTTATACAGATAGCGATGTAGATATTTCCATGTTTGTACAGCTCGCGGTGCAGATATTTATATCTTTATACAGATGGTATTGTAGATATATCCTTATTCACACAGATGGTGGTGTAGATGTTTCCATGTTTATACAGATGGCGGAGTAGTTAGTTCCATGTTTATGGAGATGGCAGTGTAGATACTTTCATGTTTATAGAGATGGCGGTGTAGATATGTCCATGTTTATAGAGATAGCAGTGTAGTTATTTACATGTTTATACAGATGGCTGTGTAGATATTTCCATGTGTATACAGATGGCATTGTAGATATTTCCATGTTTATACAGATGACTGTATAGGTATTTCCATGTTTTTACAGATGGCAGTGCAGGTATTTCCATGTTTATAGAGATAGCGGTGTAGATATTTCCGTGTTTGTACAGATGGCGGTGTTGATATTTCCATCTATACACAGATGGCCGTGTAGATATTTCCATGTTTATACAGATGGCGGCGTAGGTATTTCCATGGACATGCAGATGGCGGTGTAGATATTTCCATGTTTATACAGATAGCGGTGTAGATATTTCCATGTTTACACAGATGGTGGTGTAGATATTTCCGGGATTATACGCACTGCGGAGTAGATACTTCCATCTTTATGGAGATGGCAGTGTAGATATTTTCATGTTTATAGAGATGGCAGTGTAGATATTTCCATATTTATAGAGATAGCGGTGTAGATATTTCCATCTTTCTACAGATGGCAGTGTAGATATTTCCATGTCTATACAGATGGCGGTGTAGATATTTCCATATTTATACAGATGTCTGTGAAGATATTTCCATGTGTATACAGATGGTATTGTAGCTATTTCCATGTTTATACAGATGGTGGTGTAGATATTTCCATGTTTATTCAGATGACTGTGTAGATATTTCCATGTTTTTACAGATATCGGGGTAGATATTTCCATGTTTACACAGATTGCGGTGTAGATATTTCCATCTATCTACAGATGGCATGGTATATATTTCCATGTTTATACAGATGGCGGTGTAGATATTTCCATGTTTATATAGATGGTTGTGTAGATATTACCATGTTTATACAGATAGCGGGGTAGATATTTCCAGGTTTATACAGATCGTGGTGAAGATATTTCCATGTTTATACAGATCGCGGTGTAGATATTTCCATGTTTATACAGATCGCGGTGTAGATATTTCCAAGTTTATACAGATAGCGGTGTAGATATTTCCATGTTTATACGGATAGCGGTTTAGATATTTCCATGTTTATAGAGATAGCGGTGTAGGTATTTCCATGTTTATAGACATAGCGGTGTAGATATTTCCATGTTTATATAGATGGCGTTGTAGATATTTCCACGTTTATACCGATAGCGGTGTTGGTATTTCCACGTTTATACAGATAGCGATGTAGATATTTCAATGTTTATACAGCTCGCGGTGCAGATATTTATATCTTTATACAGATGGCATTGTAGATATTTCCTTATTCACACAGATGGTGGTGTAGATGTTTCCATGTTTATACAGATGGCGGAGTATTTAGTTCCATGTTTATGGAGATGGCAGTGTAGATACTTTCATGTTTATAGAGATGGCGGTGTAGATATTTCCATGTTTATAGAGATAGCAGTGTAGATATTTACATGTTTATACAGATGGCTGTGTAGATATTTCCATGTGTATACAGAAGGCATTGTAGATATTTCCATGTTTATACAGATGACTGTATAGGTATTTCCATGTTTTTACAGATGGCAGTGCAGATATTTCCATGTTTATAGAGATAGCGGTGTAGATATTTCCATGTTTGTACAGATGGCGGTGTTGATATTTCCATCTATACACAGATGGCCGTGTAGATATTTCCATGTTTATACAGATGGCGGCGAAGATATTTCCATGGACATGCAGATGGCGGTGTAGATATTTCCATGTTTATACAGATAGCGGTGTAGATATTTCCATGTTTACACAGATGGTGGTGTAGATATTTCCGGGATTATACACATGGCGGAGAAGATACTTCCATCTTTATGGAGATGGCAGTGTAGATATTTTCATGTTTATAGAGATGGTGGTGTAGATATTTCCATATTTATAGAAATAGCGGTGTAGATATTTCCATCTTTCTACAGATGGCAGTGTAGATATTTCCATATTTATACAGATGGTGGCGTAGATATTTCCATATTCATACAGATGTCTGTGTAGATATTTCCATGTGTATACAGATGGTATTGTATCTATTTCCATGTTTATACAGATGGTGGTGTAGGTATTTCCATGTTTATTCAGATGACTGTGTAGATATTTCCATGTTTTTACAGATGGCAGTGTAGATACTTCAATGTTTACAGAGATGGCGCTGTAGATATTTCCATGTATATACAGAATGCGGTGTAGATATTTCCATGTTTATACAGATAGCGGTGTAGATATTTCCATGTTTTTACAGATATCGCGGTAGATATTTCCATGTTTACACAGATTGCGGTGTAGATATTTCCATCTATCTACAGATGGCATGGTAGATATTTCCATGTTCATACAGATGGCGGTGTAGGTATTTCCATGTTTATATAGATGGTTGTGTAGATATTACCATGTTTATACAGATAGCGGTGTAGATATTTCCATGTTTATACAGATCGCGGTGTAGATATTTCCATGTTTATACAGATCGCGGTGTAGATATTTCCAAGTTTATACAGATAGCGGTGTAGATATTTTCATGTTTATACGGATAGGGGTTTAGATATTTCCATGTTTATAGAGATAGCGGTGTAGGTATTTCCATGTTTATAGACATAGCGGTGTAGATATTTCCAGGTTTATATAGATGGCGTTGTAGATATTTCCACGTTTATACCGATAGCGGTGTTGGTATTTCCACGTTTATACAGATAGCGATGTAGATATTTCCATGTTTATACAGCTCGCGGTGCAGATATTTATATCTTTATACAGATGGCATTGTAGATATTTCCTTATTCACACAGATGGCGGTGTAGATGTTTCCATGTTTATACAGATGGCGGAGTAGTTAGTTCCATGTTTATGGAGAAGGCAGTGTAGATACTTTCATGTTTATAGAGATGGCGGTGTAGATATTTCCATGTTTATAGAGATAGCAGTGTATATATTTACATGTTTATACAGATGGCTCTGTAGATATTTCCATGTGTATACAGATGGCATTGTAGATATTTCCATGTTTATACAGATGACTGTATAGGTATTTCCATGTTTTTACACATGGCAGTGCAGATATTTCCATGTTTACAGAGATAGCGGTGTAGATATTTCCATGTTTGTACAGATGGCGGTGTTGATATTTCCATCTATACACAGATGGCCGTGTAGATATTTCCATGTTTATACAGATGGCGGCGTAGGTATTTCCATGGACATGCAGATGGCGGTGTAGATATTTCCATGTTTATACAGATAGCGGTGTAGATATTTCCATGTTTACACAGATGGTGGTGTAGATATTTCCGGGATTATACACATGGCAGAGTAGATACTTCCATCTTTATGGAGATGGCAGTGTAGATATTTTCATGTTTATAGAGATGGCGGTGTAGATATTTCCATATTTATAGAGATTGCAGTGTAGATATTTCCATCTTTCTACAGATGGCAGTGTAGATATTTCCATGTTTATACAGATGGCGGTGTAGATATTTCCATATTTATACCGATGTCTGTGAAGTTATTTCCATGTGTATACAGATGGTATTGTACCTATTTCCATGTTTATACAGATGGTGGTGTAGATATTTCCATGTTTATTCAGATGACTGTGTAGATATTTCCATGTTTTTACAGATGGCAGTGTAGATATTTCAATGTTCATAGAGATGGCGCTGTAGATATTTCCATGTTTATACAGATCGCGGTGTAGATATTTCCATGTTTATACAGATAGCGGTGTAGATATTTCCATGTTGTTACAGATATCGGTGTAGATATTTCCATGTTTACACAGATTGCGGTGTAGATATTTCCATCTTTCTACAGATGGCATTGTAGATATTTCCATGTTTATACAGATGGCGGTGTAGATATTTCCATGTTTATATAGATGGTGGTGTAGATATTACCATGTTTATATAGATAGCGGTGTAGATATTTCCATGTTTATACAGATCGTGGTGAAGATATTTCCATGTTTACACAGATTGCGGTGTAGATATTTCCATCTTTCTACAGATGGCATTGTAGATATTTCCATGTTTATACAGATGGCGGAGTAGTTAGTTCCATGTTTATGGAGATGGCATTGTAGATACTTTCATGTTTATAGAGATGGCGGTGTAGATATTTCCATGTTTATAGAGATAGCAGTGTAGATATTTACATGTTTATACAGATGGCTGTGTAGATATTTCCATGTGTATACAGATGGCATTGTAGATATTTCCATGTTTATACAGATGACTGTATAGGTATTTCCATGTTTTTACAGATGGCAGTGCAGGTATTTCCATGTTTATAGAGATAGCGGTGTAGATATTTCCCTGTTTGTACAGATGGCGGTGTTGATATTTCCATCTATACACAGATGGCCGTGTAGATATTTCCATGTTTATACAGATGGCGGCGTAGGTATTTCCATGGACATGCAGATGGCGGTGTAGATATTTCCATGTTTATACAGATAGCGGTGTAGATATTTCCATGTTTACACAGATGGTGGTGTAGATATTTCCGGGATTATACACATGGCAGAGTAGATACTTCCATCTTTATGGAGATGGCAGTGTAGATATTTTCATGTTTATAGAGATGGCGGTGTAGATATTTCCATATTTATAGAGATAGCAGTGTAGATATTTCCATCTTTCTACAGATGGCAGTGTAGATATTTCCATGTTTATACAGATTGCGGTGTAGATATTTCCATATTTATACCGATGTCTGTGAAGATATTTCCATGTGTATACAGATGGTATTGTAGCTATTTCCATGTTTATACAGATGGTGGTGTAGATATTTCCATGTTTATTCAGATGACTGTGTAGATATTTCCATGTTTTTACAGATGGCAGTGTAGATATTACAATGTTCATAGAGATGGCGCTGTAGATATTTCCATGTTTATACAGATCGCGGTGTAGATATTTCCATGTTTATACAGATAGCGCTGTAGATATTTCCATGTTTTTACAGATATCGGTGTACATATTTCCATGTTTACACAGATTGCGGTGTAGATATTTCCATCTTTCTACAGATGGCATTGTAGATATTTCCATGTTTATACAGATGGCGGTGTAGATATTTCCATGTTTATATAGATGGTGGTGTAGATATTACCATGTGTATATAGATAGCGGTGTAGATATATCCATGTTTATACAGATCGTGGTGAAGATATTTCCATGTTTACACAGATTGCGGTGTAGATATTTCCATCTTTCTACAGATGGCATTGTAGATATTTCCATGTTTATACAGATGGCGGCGTAGATATTTCCATGGACATGCAGATGGCGGTGTAGATATTTCCATGTTTATACCGATAGCGGTGTAGATATTTCCATGTTTACACAGATGGTGGTGTAGATATTTCCAGGATTATACACATGGCGGAGTAGATACTTCCATCTTTATGGAGATGGCAGTGTAGATATTTTCATATTTATAGAGATGGCGGTGTAGATATTTCCATATTTATAGAGATAGCGGTGTAGATATTTTCATCTTTCTACAGATGGCAGTGTAGATATTTCCATGTTTATACAGATGGCGGTGTAGATATTTCCATATTTATACAGATGTCTGTGTAGATATTTCCATGTGTATACAGATGGTATTGTATCTATTTCCATGTTTATACAGATGGCGGTGTAGATATTTCCATATTTATACAGATGTCTGTGAAGATATTTCCATGTGTATACAGATGGTATTGTAGCTATTTCCATGTTTATACAGATGGTGGTGTAGATATTTCCATGTTTATTCAGATGACTGTGTAGATATTTCCATGTATTTACAGATGGCAGTACAGATATTTCAATGTTTATAGAGATGGCGCTGAAGATATTTCCATGTTTATACAGATCGCGGTGTAGATATTTCCATGTTTATACAGATAGCGGTGTAGATATTTCCATGTGGTTATAGATATCGGTGTAGATATTTCCATGTTTACACAGACTGCGGTGTAGATATTTCCATCTTTCTACAGATGGCATTGTAGATATTTCCATGTTTATACAGATGGCGGTGTAGATATTCCCATGTTTATATAGATGGTGGTGTAGATATTACCATGTTTATACAGATAGCGGTGTAGATATTTCCATGTTTTTACAGATATCGGTGTAGATATTTCCATGTTTACACAGATTGCGGTGTAGATATTTCCATCTTTCTACAGATGGCATTGTAGATATTTCCATGTTTATACAGATGGCGGCATAGATATTTCCATGGACATGCAGATGGCGGTGTAGATATTTCCATGTTTATACAGATAGCGGTGTAGATATTTCCATGTTTATACAGATCGCGGTGTAGATATTTCCATGTTTATACAGATCGCGGTGTAGATATTTCCATGTTTATACAGATCGCGTTGTAGATATTTACAAGTTTATACAGATAGTGGTGTAGATATTTCCATGTTTATATGGATAGCGGTTTAGGTATTTCCATGTTTATAGAGATAGCGGTGTAGGTATTTCCATGTTTATAGACATAGCGGTGTAGATATTTCCATGTTTATATAGATGGCGTTGTAGATATTTCCACGTTTATACCGATAGCGGTGTTGGTATTTCCACGTTTATACAGATAGCGATGTAGATATTTCCATGTTTATACAGCTCGCGGTGCAGATATTTATATCTTTATACAGATGGCATTGTAGATATATCCTTATTCACACAGATGGTGGTGTAGATGTTTCCATGTTTATACAGATGGCGGAGTAGTTAGTTCCATGTTTATGAAGATGGCAGTGTAGATACTTTCATGTTTATAGAGATGGCGGTGTAGATATTTCCCTGTTTATAGAGATAGCAGTGTAGATATTCACATGTTTATAGAGATGGCTGTGTAGATATTTCCAAGTGTATACAGATGGCATTGTAGATATTTCCATGTTTATACAGATGACTGTATAGGTATTTCCATGTTTTTACAGATGGCAGTGCAGATATTTCCATATTTATAGAGATAGCGGTGTAGATATTTCCATGTTTGTACAGATGTCGGTGTTGATATTTCCATCTATACACAGATGGCCGTGTAGATGTTTCCATGTTTATACGGATGTTGGCGTAGGTATTTCCATGGACATGCAGATGGCGGTGTAGATATTTCCATGTTTATACAGATAGCGGTGTAGATATTTCCATGTTTACACAGATGGTGGTGTAGATATTTCCGGGATTATACACATGGCAGAGTAGATACTTCCATCTTTATGGAGATGGCAGTGTAGATATTTTCATGTTTATAGAGATGGCGGTGTAGATATTTCCATATTTATAGAGATAGCGGTGTAGATATTTCCATCTTTCTACAGATGGCAGTGTAGATATTTCCATGTTTATACAGATGGCGGTGTAGATATTTCCATATTTATACAGATGTCTGTGAAGATATTTCCGTGTGTATACAGATGGTATTGTAGCTATTTCCATGTTTATACAGATGGTGGTGTAGATATTTCCATGTTTATTCAGATGACTGTGTAGATATTTCCATGTTTTTACAGATGGCAGTGTAGATATTTCAATGTTTATAGAGATGGCGCTGTAGATATTTCCATGTTTATACAGATCGCGGTGTAGATATTTCCATGTTTATACAGATAGCGGTGTAGATATTTCCATGTTGTTACAGATATCGGTGTAGATATTTCCATGTTTACACAGATTGCGGTGTAGATATTTCCATCTTTCTACAGATGGCATTGTAGGTATTTCCATGTTTATACAGATGGCGGTGTAGATATTTCCATGTTTATATACATAGTGGTGTAGATATTACCATGTTTATACAGATAGCGGTGTAGATATTTCCATGTTTATACAGATCGTGGTGAAGATATTTCCATGTTTACACAGATTGCGGTGTAGATATTTCCATCTTTCTACAGATGGCAGTGTAGTTATTTCCATGTCTATACAGATGGCGGTGTAGATATTTCCATATTTATACAGATGTCAGGGAAGATATTTCCGTGTGTATACAGATGGTATTGTAGCTATTTCCATGTTTATACAGATGGTGGTGTAGATATTTCCATGTTTATTCAGATGACTGTGTAGATATTTCCATGTTTTTACAGATGGCAGTGTAGATATTTCAATGTTCATAGAGATGGCGCTGTAGATATTTCCATGTTTATACAGATCGCGGTGTAGATATTTCCATGTTTATACAGATAGCGGTGTAGATATTTCCATGTTTTTACAGATATCGGTGTAGATATTTCCATGTTTACACAGATTGCGGTGTAGATATTTCCATCTTTCTACAGATGGCATTGTAGATATTTCCATGTTTATACAGATGGCGGTGTAGATATTTCCATGTTTATATAGATGGTGGTGTAGATATTACCATGTTTATATAGATAGCGGTGTAGATATATCCATGTTTATACAGATCGTGGTGAAGATATTTCGATGTTTACACAGATTGCGGTGTAGTTATTTCCATCTTTCTACAGATGGCATTGTAGATATTTCCATGTTTATACAGATGGCGGCGTAGATATTTCCATGGACATGCAGATGGCGGTGTAGATATTTCCATGTTTATACCGATAGCGGTGTAGATATTTCCATGTTTACACAGATGGTGGTGTAGATATTTCCAGGATTATACACATGGCGGAGTAGATACTTCCATCTTTATGGAGATGGCAGTGTAGATATTTTCATATTTATAGAGATGGCGGTGTAGATATTTCCATATTTATAGAGATAGCGGTGTAGATATTTTCATCTTTCTACAGATGGCAGTGTAGATATTTCCATGTTTATACAGATGGCGGTGTAGATATTTCCATATTTATACAGATGTCTGTGTAGATATTTCCATGTGTATACAGATGGTATTGTATCTATTTCCATGTTTATACAGATGGCGGTGTAGATATTTCCATATTTATACAGATGTCTGTGAAGATATTTCCATGTGTATACAGATGGTATTGTAGCTATTTCCATGTTTACACAGATGGTGGTGTAGATATTTCCATGTTTATTCAGATGACTGTGTAGATATTTCCATGTATTTACAGATGGCAGTACAGATATTTCAATGTTTATAGAGATGGCGCTGAAGATATTTCCATGTTTATACAGATCGCGGTGTAGATATTTCCATGTTATACAGATAGCGGTGTAGATATTTCCATGTTGTTACAGATATCGGTGTAGATATTTCCATGTTTACACAGATTGCGGTGTAGATATTTCCATCTTTCTACAGATGGCATTGTAGGTATTTCCATGTTTATACAGATGGCGGTGTAGATATTTCCATGTTTATATAGATGGTGGTGTAGATATTACCATGTTTATACAGATAGCGGTGTAGATATTTCCATGTTTATACAGATCGTGGTGAAGATATTTCCATGTTTACACAGATTGCGGTGTAGATATTTCCATCTTTCTACAGATGGCAGTGTAGGTATTTCCATGTCTATACAGATGGCGGTGTAGATATTTCCATATTTATACAGATGTCTGTGAAGATATTTCCATGTGTATACAGATGGTATTGTAGCTATTTCCATGTTTATACAGATGGTGGTGTAGATATTTCCATGTTTATTCAGATGACTGTGTAGATATTTCCATGTTTTTACAGAAGGCAGTGTAGATATTTCAATGTTTATAGAGATGGCGCTGTAGATATTTCCATGATTATACAGATCGCGGTGTAGATATTTCCATGTTTATACAGATAGCGGTGTAGATATTTCCATGTTGTTACAGATATCGGGGTAGATATTTCCATGTTTACACAGATTGCGGTGTAGATATTTCCATCTTTCTACAGATGGCATTGTAGATATTTCCATGTTTATACAGATGGCGGTGTAGATGTTTCCATGTTTATATAGATGGTGGTGTAGATATTACCATGTTTATACAGATAGCGGTGTAGATATTTCCATGTTTATACAGATCGTAGTGAAGATATTTCCATGTTTACGCAGATTGCGGTATAGATATTTCCATCTTTCTACAGATGGCATTGTAGATATTTCCATGTTTATACAGATGGCGGCGTAGATATTTCCATGGACATGCAGATGGTGGTGTAGATATTTCCATGTTTATACAGATAGCGGTGTAGATATTTCCATGTTTACACAGATGGTGGTGTAGATATTTCCGGGATTATACACATGGCGGAGTAGATACTTCCATCTTTATGGAGATGGCAGTGTAGATATTTTCATATTTATAGAGATGGCGGTGTAGATATTTCCATATTTATATAGATAGCGGTGTAGATATTTCCATCTTTCTACAGATGGCAGTGTAGATGCTTCCATGTTTATACAGATGGTGGTGTAGATATTTCCATATTTATACAGATGTCTGTGTAGATATTTCCATGTGTATACAGATGGTATTGTATCTATTTCCATGTTTATACAGATGGTGGTGTAGATATTTCCATGTTTATTCAGATGACTGTGTAGATATTTCCATGTTTTTACAGATGGCAGTGTAGATACTTCAATGTTTATAGAGATGGCGCTGTAGATATTTCCATGTTTATACAGATCGCGGTGTAGATATTTCCATGTTTATACAGATAGCTGTGTAGATATTTCCATGTTTTTACAGATATCGGGGTTGATATTTCCATGTTTACACAGATTGCGGTGTAGATATTTCCATCTATCTACAGATGGCATGGTAGATATTTCCATGTTTATACAGATGGCGGTGTAGATATTTCCATGTTTATATAGATGGTTGTGTAGATATTACCATGTTTATACAGATAGCGGGGTAGATATTTCCATGTTTATACAGATCGTGGTGAAGATAATTCCATGTTTATACAGATCGCGGTGTAGATATTTCCATGTTTATACAGATCGCGGTGTAGATATTTCCATGTTTATACAGATCGCGGTGTAGGTATTTCCAAGTTTATACAGATAGCGGTTTAGATATTTCCATGTTTATACGGATAGCGGTTTAGATATTTCCATGTTTATAGAGATAGCGGTGTAGGTATTTCCATGTTTATAGACATAGCGGTGTAGATATTTCCATGTTTATATAGATGGCGTTGTAGATATTTCCACGTTTATACCGATAGCGGTGTTGGTATTTCCACGTTTATACAGATAGCGATGTAGATATTTCCATGTTTGTACAGCTCGCGGTGCACATATTTATATCTTTATACAGATGGTATTGTAGATATATCCTTATTCACACAGATGGTGGTGTAGATGTTTCCATGTTTATACAGATGGCGGAGTAGTTAGTTCCATGTTTATGGAGATGGCAGTGTAGATACTTTCATGTTTATAGAGATGGCGGTGTAGATATTTCCATGTTTATAGAGATAGCAGTGTAGATATTTACATGTTTATACAGATGGCTGTGTAGATATTTCCATGTGTATACAGATGGCCTTGTAGATATTTCCATGTTTATACAGATGACTGTATAGGTATTTCCATGTTTTTACAGATGGCAGTGCAGGTATTTCCATGTTTATAGAGATAGCGGTGTAGATATTTCCGTGTTTGTACAGATGGCGGTGTTGATATTTCCATCTATACACAGATGGCCGTGTAGATATTTCCATGTTTATACAGATGGCGGCGTAGGTATTTCCATGGACATGCAGATGGCGGTGTAGATATTTCCATGTTTATACAGATAGCGGTGTAGATATTTCCATGTTTACACAGATGGTGGTGTAGATATTTCCGGGATTATACGCATGGCAGAGTAGATACTTCCTTCTTTATGGAGATGGCAGTGTAGATATTTTCATGTTTATAGAGATGGCAGTGTAGATATTTCCATATTTATAGAGATAGCGGTGTAGATATTTCCATCTTTCTACAGATGGCAGTGTAGATATTTCCATGTTTATACAGATGGCGGTGTAGATATTTCCATATTTATACCGATGTCTGTGAAGATATTTCCGTGTGTATACAGATGGTATTGTAGCTATTTCCATGTTTATACAGATGGTGGTGTAGATATTTCCATGTTTATTCAGATGACTGTGTTGATATTTCCATGTTTTTACAGATATCGGGGTAGATATTTCCATGTTTACACAGATTGCGGTGTAGATATTTCCATCTATCTACAGATGGCATTGGAGATATATCCATGTTTATACAGATGGCGGTGTAGATATTTCCATGTTTATATAGATGGTTGTGTAGATATTACCATGTTTATACAGATAGCGGGGTAGATATTTCCAAGTTTATACAGATCGTGGTGAAGATATTTCCATGTTTATACAGATCGCGGTGTAGATATTTCCATGTTTATACAGATCGCGGTGTAGATATTACCAAGTTTATACAGATAGCGGTGTAGCTATTTCCATGTTTATACGGATAGCGGTTTAGATATTTCCATGTTTATAGAGATAGCGGTGTAGGTATTTCCATGTTTATAGACATAGCCGTGTAGATATTTCCATGTTTATATAGATGGCGTTGTAGATATTTCCACGTTTATACCGATAGCGGTGTTGGTATTTCCACGTTTATACAGATAGCGATGTAGATATTTCCATGTTTATACAGCTCGCGGTGCAGATATTTATATCTTTATACAGATGGCATTGTAGATATTTCCTTATTCACACAGATGGTGGTGTAGATGTTTCCATGTTTATACAGATGGCGGAGTAGTTAGTTCCATGTTTATGGAGATGGCAGTGTAGATACTTTCATGTTTATAGAGATGGCGGTGTAGATATTTCCATGTTTATAGAGATAGCAGTGTAGATATTTACATGTTTATACAGATGGCTGTGTAGATATTTCCATGTGTATACAGATGGCATTGTAGATATTTCCATGTTTATACAGATGACTGTATAGGTATTTCCATGTTTTTACAGATGGCAGTGCAGATATTTCCATGTTTATAGAGATAGCGGTGTAGATATTTCCATGTTTGTACAGATGGCGGTGTTGATATTTCCATCTATACACAGATGGCCGTGTAGATATTTCCATGTTTATACAGATGGCGGCATAGGTATTTCCATGGACATGCAGATGGCGGTGTAGATATTTCCATGTTTATACAGATAGCGGTGTAGATATTTCCATGTTTACACAGATGGTGGTGTAGATATTTCCGGGATTATACGCATGGCGGAGTAGATACTTCCATCTTTATGGAGTTGGCAGTGTAGATATTTTCATGTTTATAGATATGGCATTGTAGATATTTCCATATTTATAGAGATAGCGGTGTAGATATTTCCATCTTTCTACAGATGGCAGTGTAGATATTTCCATGTTTATACAGATGGCGGTGTAGATATTTCCATATTTATACAGATGTCTGTGAAGATATTTCAATGTGTATACAGATGGTATTGTGGCTATTTCCATGTTTATACAGATGGTGGTGTAGATATTTCCATGTTTATTCAGATGTCTGTGTAGATATTTCCATGTTTTTACAGATATCGGGGTAGATATTTCCATGTTTACACAGATTGCGGTGTAGATATTTCCATCTATCTACAGATGGCATGGTATATATTTCCATGTTTATACAGATAGCGGTGTAGTTATTTCCATGTTTATATAGATGGTTGTGTAGATATTACCATGTTTATACAGATAGCTGGGTAGATATTTCCATGTTTATACAGATCGTGGTGAAGATATTTCCATGTTTATACAGATCGCGGTGTAGATATTTCCATGTTTATACAGATCGCGGTGTAGATATTTCCAAGTTTATACAGATAGCGGTGTAGATATTTCCATGTATATACGGATAGCGGTTTAGATATTTCCATGTTTATAGAGATAGCGGTGTAGGTATTTCCATGTTTATAGACATAGCGGTGTAGATATTTCCATGTTTATATAGATGGCGTTGTAGATATTTCCACGTTTATACCGATAGCTGTGTTGGTATTTCCACGTTTATACAGATAGCGATGTAGATATTTCCATGTTTATACAGCTCGAGGTGCAGATATTTATATCTTTATACAGATGGCATTGTAGATATTTCCTTATTCACACAGATGGTGGTGTAGATGTTTCCATGTTTATACAGATGGCGGAGTAGTTAGTTCCATGTTTATGGAGATGGCAGTGTAGATACTTTCATGTTTATAGAGATGGCGGTGTAGATATTTCCATGTTTATAGAGATAGCAGTGTAGATATTTACATGTTTATACAGATGGCTGCGTAGATATTTCCATGTGTATACAGATGGCATTGTAGATATTTCCATGTTTATACAGATGACTGTATAGGTATTTCCATGTTTTTACAGATGGCAGTGCAGATATTTCCATGTTTATAGAGATAGCGGTGTAGATATTTCCATGTTTGTACAGATGGCGGTGTTGATATTTCCACCTATACACAGATGGCCGTGTAGATATTTCCATGTTTATACAGATGGCGGCGTAGATATTTCCATGGACATGCAGATGGCGGCGTAGATATTTCCATGTTTATACAGATAGCAGTGTAGATATTTCCATGTTTACACAGGTGGTGGTGTAGATATTTCCGGGATTATACACATGGCGGAGTAGATACTTCCATCTTTATGGAGATGGCAGTGTAGATATTTTCATATTTATAGAGATGACGGTGTAGATATTTCCATATTTATAGAGACAGCGGTGTAGATATTTCCATCTTTCTACAGATGGCAGTGTAGATATTTCCATGTTTATACAGATGGTGGTGTAGATATTTCCATATTTATACAGATGTCTGTGTAGATATTTCCATGTGTATACAGATGGTATTGTATCTATTTCCATGTTTATACAGATGGTGGTGTAGATATTTCCATGTTTATTCAGATGACTGTGTAGATATTTCCATGTTTTTACAGATGGCAGTGTAGATACTTCAATGTTTATAGAGATGGCGCTGTAGATATTTCCATGTTTATACAGATCGCGGTGTAGATATTTCCATGTTTATACAGATAGCGGTGTAGATATTTCCATGTTTTTACAGATATCAGGGTAGATATTTCCATATTTACACAGATTGCGGTGTAGATATTTCCATCCATCTACAGATGGCATGGTAGATATTTCCATGTTTATACAGATGGCGGTGTAGATATTTCCATGTTTATATAGATGGTTGTGTAGATATTACCATGTTTATACAGATAGCGGGGTAGATATTTCCATGTTTATACAGATCGTGGTGAAGATATTTCCATGTTTATACAGATCGCGGTGTAGATATTTCCATGTTTATACAGATCGCGGTGTAGGTATTTCCAAGTTTATACAGATAGCGGTGTAGATATTTCCATGTTTATACGGATAGCGGTTTAGATATTTCCATGTTTATAGAGATAGCGGTGTAGGTATTTCCATGTTTATAGACATAGCGGTGTAGATATTTCCATGTTTATATAGATGGCGTTGTAGATATTTCCACGTTTATACCGATAGCGGTGTTGGTATTTCCACGTTTATGCAGATAGCGATGTAGATATTTCCATGTTTGTACAGCTCGCGGTGCAGATATTTATATCTTTATACAGATGGTATTGCAGATATTTCCTTATTCACACAGATGGTGGTGTAGATGTTTCCATGTTTATACAGATGGCGGAGTAGTTAGTTCCATGTTTATGGAGATGGCAGTGTAGATACTTTCATGTTTATAGAGATGGCGGTGTAGATATTTCCATGTTTATAGAGATAGCAGTGTAGATATTTACATGTTTATACAGATGGCTGTGTAGATATTTCCATGTGTATACAGATGGCATTGTAGATATTTCCATGTTTATACAGATGACTGTATAGGTATTTCCATGTTTTTACAGATGGTAGTGCAGATATTTCCATGTTTATAGAGATAGCGGTGTAGATATTTCCATGTTTGTACAGATGGCGGTGTTGATATTTCCATCTATACACAGATGTCCGTGTAGATATTTCCATGTTTATACAGATGGCGGCGTAGGTATTTCCATGGACATGCAGATGGCGGTGTAGATATTTCCATGTTTATACAGATAGCGGTGTAGATATTTCCATGTTTACACAGATGGTGGTGTAGATATTTCCGGGATTATACGCATGGCGGAGTAGATACTTCCATCTTTATGGAGATGGCAGTGTAGATATTTTCATGTTTATAGAGATGGCATTGTAGATATTTCCATATTTATAGAGATAGCGGTGTAGATATTTCCATCTTTCTACAGATGGCAGTGTAGATATTTCCATGTTTACACAGATGGCGGCGTAGATATTTCCATATTTATACAGATGTCTGTGAAGATATTTCCATGTGTATACAGATGGTATTGTGGCTATTTCCATGTTTATACAGATGGTTGTGTAGATATTTCCATGTTTATTCAGATGTCTGTGTAGATATTTCCATGTTTTTACAGATATCGGGGTAGATATTTCCATGTTTACACAGATTGCGGTGTAGATATTTCCATCTATCTACAGATGGCATGGGAGATATTTCCATGTTTATACACATGGCGGTGTAGATATTTCCATGTTTATATAGATGGTTGTGTAGATATTACCATGTTTATACAGATAGCGGTGTAGATATTTCCATGTTTATACAGATCGCGGTGTAGATATTTCCAACTTTATACAGATAGCGGTGTAGATATTTCCATGTTTATACGGATAGCGGTTTAGATATTTCCATGTTTATAGAGATAGCGGTGTAGGTATTTCCATGTTTATGGACATAGCGGTGTAGATATTTCCATGTTTATATAGATGGCGTTGTAGATATTTCCACGTTTATACAGATAGCGATGTAGATATTTCCATGTTTATACAGCTCGCGGTGCAGATATTTATATCTTTATACAGATGGCATTGTAGATATTTCCTTATTCACACAGATGGTGGTGTAGATGTTTCCATGTTTATACAGATGGCGGAGTAGTTAGTTCCATGTTTATGGAGATGGCAGTGTAGATACTTTCATGTTTATAGAGATGGCGGTGTAGATATTTCCATGTTTATAGAGATGGCAGTGTAGATATTTACATGTTTATACAGATGGCTGTGTAGATATTTCCATGTGTATACAGATGGCATTGTAGATATTTCCATGTTTATACAGATGACTGTATAGGTATTTCCATGTTTTTACAGATGGCAGTGCAGATATTTCCATGTTTATAGAGATAGCGGTGTAGATATTTCCATGTTTGTACAGATGGCGGTGTTGATATTTCCATCTATACACAGATGGCCGTGTAGATATTTCCATGTTTATACAGATGGCGGCGAAGATATTTCCATGGACATGCAGATGGCGGTGTAGATATTTCCATGTTTATACAGATAGCGGTGTAGATATTTCCATGTTTACACAGATGGTGGTGTAGATATTTCCGGGATTATACACATGGCGGAGAAGATACTTCCATCTTTATGGAGATGGCAGTGTAGATATTTTCATGTTTATAGAGATGGCGGTGTAGATATTTCCATATTTATAGAGATAGCAGTGTAGATATTTCCATCTTTCTACAGATGGCAGTGTAGATATTTCCATGTTTATACAGATGGCGGTGTAGATATTTCCATATTTATACCGATGTCTGTGAAGATATTTCCATGTGTATACAGATGGTATTGTAGCTATTTCCATGTTTATACAGATGGCGGTGTAGATATTTCCATGTTTATTCAGATGACTGTGTAGATATTTCCATGTTTTTACAGATGGCAGTGTAGATATTTCAATGTTGATAGAGATGGCACTGTAGATATTTCCATGTTTATACAGATCGCGGTGTAGATATTTCCATGTTTATACAGATAGCAGTGTAGATATTTCCATGTTGTTACAGATATCGGTGTAGATATTTCCATGTTTACACAGATTGCGGTGTAGATATTTCCATCTTTCTACAGATGGCATTGTAGATATTTCCATGTTTATACAGATGGCGGTGTAGATATTTCCATGTTTATATAGATGGTGGCGTAGATATTACCATGTTTATATAGATAGCGGTGTAGATATTTCCATGTTTATACAGATCGTGGTGAAGATATTTCCATGTTTACACAGATTGCGGTGTAGATATTTCCATCTTTCTACAGATGGCATTGTAGATATTTCCATGTTTATACAGATGGCGGCGTAGATATTTCCATGGACATGCAGATGGCGGTGTAGATATTTCCATGTTTATACCGATAGTGGTGTAGATATTTCCATGTTTACACAGATGGTGGTGTAGATATTTCCGGGATTATACACATGGCGGAGTAGATACTTCCATCTTTATGGAGATGGCAGTGTAGATATTTTCATATTTATAGAGATGGCGGTGTAGATATTTCCATATTTATAGAGATAGCGGTGTAGATATTTTCATCTTTCTACAGATGGCAGTGTAGATATTTCCATGTTTATACAGATGGCGGTGTAGATATTTCCATATTTATACAGATGTCTGTGGAGATATTTCCATGTGTATACAGATGGTATTGTTTCTATTTCCATGTTTATACAGATGGCGGTGTAGATATTTCCATATTTATACAGATGTCTGTGAAGATATTTCCATGTGTATATAGATGGTATTGTAGCTATTTCCATGTTTATACAGATGGTGGTGTAGATATTTCCATGTTTATTGAGATGACTGTGTAGATATTTCCATGTTTTTACAGATGGCAGTACAGATATTTCAATGTTTATAGAGATGGCGCTGTAGATATTTCCATGTTTATACAGATCGCGGTGTAGATATTTCCATGTTTATACAGATAGCGGTGTAGATATTTCCATGTGGTTATAAATATCGGTGTAGATATTTCCATGTTTACACAGACTGCGGTGTAGATATTTCCATCTTTCTACAGATGGCATTGTAGATATTTCCATGTTTATACAGATGGCGTTGTAGATATTTCCATGTTTATATAGATGGTGGTGTAGATATTACCATGTTTATACAGATAGCGGTGTAGATATTTCCATGTTTTTACAGATATCGGTGTAGATATTTCCGTGTTTACACAGATTGCGGTGTAGATATTTCCTTCTTTCTACAGATGGCATTGTAGATATTTCTATGTTTATACAGATGGCGGCATAGATATTTCCATGGACATGCAGATGGCGGTGTAGTTATTTCCATGTTTATACAGATAGCGGTGTAGATATTTCCATGTTTATACAGATCGCGGTGTAGATATTTCCATGTTTATACAGATAGCGGTGTAGATATTTCCATGTTGTTACAGATATCGGTGTAGATATTTCCATGTTTACACAGATTGCGGTGTAGATATTTCCATCATTCTACAGATGGCATTGTAGGTATTTCCATGTTTATACAGATGGCGGTGTAGATATTTCCATGTTTATATAGATGGTGGTGTAGATATTACCATGTTTATACAGATAGCGGTGTAGATATTTCCATGTTTATACAGATCGTGGTGAAGATATTTCCATGTTTACACAGATTGCGGTGTAGATATTTCCATCTTTCTACAGATGGCAGTGTAGACATTTCCATGTCTATACAGATGGCGGTGTAGATATTTCCATATTTATACAGATGTCTGTGAAGATATTTCCATGTGTATACAGACGGTATTGTAGCTATTTCCATGTTTATACAGATGGTGGTGTTGATATTTCCATGTTTATTCAGATGACTGTGTAGATATTTCCATGTTTTTACAGATGGCAGTGTAGATATTTCAATGTTTATAGAGATGGAGCTGTAGATATTTCCATGTTTATACAGATCGCGGTGTAGATATTTCCATGTTTATACAGATAGCGGTGTAGATATTTCCATGTTGTTACAGATATCGGGGTAGATATTTCCATGTTTACACAGATTGCGTTGTAGATATTTCCATCTGTCTACAGATGGCATTGTAGATATTTCCATGTTTATACAGATGGCGGTGTAGATATTTCCATGTTTATATAGATGGTTGTGTAGATATTACCATGTTTATACAGATAGCGGTGTAGATATTTCCATGTTTATACAGATCGTGGTGAAGATATTTCCATGTTTACGCAGATTGCGGTATAGATATTTCCATGTTTCTACAGATGGCATTGTAGATATTTCCATGTTTATACAGATGGCGGCGTAGATATTTCCATGGACATGCAGATGGTGGTGTAGATATTTCCATGTTTATACAGATAGCGGTGTAGATATTTCCATGTTTACACAGATGGTGGTGTAGATATTTCCGGGATTATACACATGGCGGAGTAGATACTTCCATCTTTATGGAGATGGCAGTGTAGATATTTTCATATTTATAGAGATGGCGGTGTAGATATTTCCATATTTATAGAGATAGCGGTGTAGATATTTCCATCTTTCTACAGATGGCAGTGTAGATATTTCCATGTTTATACAGATGGTGGTGTAGATATTTCCATATTTATACAGATGTCTGTGTAGATATATCCATGTGTATACAGATGGTATTGTATCTATTTCCATGTTTATACAGATGGTGGTGTAGATATTTCCATGTTTATTCAGATGACTGTGTAGATATTTCCATGTTTTTACAGATGGCAGTGTAGATACTTCAATGTTTATAGAGATGGCGCTGTAGATATTTCCATGTTAATACAGATCGCGGTGTAGATATTTCCATGTTTATACAGATAGCGGTGTAGATATTTCCATGTTTTTACAGATATCGGGGTAGATATTTCCATGTTTACACAGATTGCGGTGTAGATATTTCCATCTATCTACAGATGGCATGGTAGATATTTCCATGTTTATACAGATGGCGGTGTAGATATTTCCATGTTTATATAGATGGTTGTGTAGATATTACCATGTTTATACAGATAGCGGGGTAGATATTTCCATGTTTATACAGATCGTGGTGAAGATATTTCCATGTTTATACAGATCGCGGTGTAGATATTTCCATGTTTATACAGATCGCGGTGTAGGTATTTCCAAGTTTATACAGATAGCGGTGTAGATATTTCCATGTTTATACGGATAGCGGTTTAGATATTTCCATGTTTATAGAGATAGCGGTGTAGGTATTTCCATGTTTATAGACATAGCGGTGTAGATATTTCCATGTTTATATAGATGGCGTTGTAGATATTTCCAAGTTTATACCGATAGCGGTGTTGGTATTTCCACGTTTATACAGATAGCGATGTAGATATTTCCATGTTTGTACAGCTCGCGGTGCAGATATTTATATCTTTATACAGATGGTATTGTAGATATTTCCTTATTCACACAGATGGTGGTGTAGATGTTTCCATGTTTATACAGATGGCGGAGTAGTTAGTTCCATGTTTATGGAGATGGCAGTGTAGATACTTTCATGTTTATAGAGATGGCGGTGTAGATATTTCCATGTTTATAGAGATATCAGTGTAGATATTTACATGTTTATACCGATGGCTGTGTAGATATTTCCATGTGTATACAGATGGCATTGTAGATATTTCCATGTTTATACAGATGACTGTATAGGTTTTTCCATGTTTTTACAGATGGCAGTGCAGATATTTCCATGTTTATAGAGATAGCGGTGTAGATATTTCCAAGTTTGTACAGATAGCGGTGTTGATATTTCCATCTATACACAGATGGCCGTGTAGATATTTCCATGTTTATACAGATGGCGGCGTAGGTATTTCCATGGACATGCAGATGGCGGTGTAGATATTTCCATGTTTATACAGATAGCGGTGTAGATATTTCCATGTTTACACAGATGGTGGTGTAGATATTTCCGGGATTATACGCATGGCGGAGTAGATACTTCCATCTTTATGGAGATGGCAGTGTAGATATTTTCATGTTTATAGAGATGGCAGTGTAGATATTTCCATATTTATAGAGATAGCGGTGTAGATATTTCCATCTTTCTACAGATGGCAGTGTAGATATTTCCATGTTTATACAGATGGCGGTGTAGATATTTCCATATTTATACAGATGTCTGTGAAGATATTTCCATGTGTATACAGATGGTATTGAAGCTATTTCCATGTTTATACAGATGGTGGTGTAGATATTTCCATGTTTATTCAGATGACTGTGTAGATATTTCCATGTTTTTACAGATGGCAGTGTAGATATTTCAATGTTTATAGAGATGGCGCTGTAGATATTTCCATGTTTATACAGATCGTGGTGTAGATATTTCCATGTTTATACAGATAGCGGTGTAGAAATTTACATGTTGTTACAGATATCGGTGTAGATATTTCCATGTTTACACAGATTGCGGTGTAGATATTTCCATCTTTCTACAGATGGCATTGTAGATATTTCCATGTTTATACAGATGGCGGTGTAGATTTTTCCATGTTTATATAGATGGTGGTGTAGATATTACCATGTTTATACAGATAGCGGTGTAGATATTTTCATGTTTATACAGATCGTGGTGAAGATATTTCCATGTTTACACAGATTGCGGTGTAGATATTTCCATCTTTCTACAGATGGCATTGTAGATATTTCCATGTTTATACAGATGGCGGCGTAGATATTTCCATGGACATGCAGATGGCGGTGTAGATATTTCCATGTTTATGCAGATAGCGGTGTAGATATTTCCATGTTTACACAGATGGTGGTGTAGATATTTCCGGGATTCTACACATGGCGGAGTAGATACTTCCATCTTTATGGAGATGGCAGTGTAGATATTTTCATGTTTATAGACATGGCGGTGTAGATATTTCCACGTTTATACCGATAGCGGTGTTGGAATTTCCACGTTTATACAGATAGCGATGTAGGTATTTCCATGTTTATACAGCTCGCGGTGCAGATATTTATATGTTTATACAGATGGCATTGTAGATATTTCCTTATTCACACAGATGGTGGGGTAGACGTTTCCATGTTTATACAGATGACGGAGTAGTTAGTTCCATGTTTATGGAGATGGCAGTGTAGATACTTTCATGTTTATAGAGATGGCGGTTTAGATATTTCCATGTTTATAGAGATAGCAGTGTAGATATTTACATGTTTATACAGATGGCTGTGTAGGTATTTCCATGTGTATACAGATGGCATTGTAGATATTTCCATGTTTATACAGATGACTGTATAGATATTTCCATGTTTTTACAAATGGCAGTGCAGATATTTCCATGTTTATTGAGATAGCGGTGTAGATATTTCCATGTTTGTACAGATGGCGGTGTTGATATTTCCATCTATACACAGATGGCCGTGTAGATATTTCCATGTTTATACAGATGGCGGCGTAGATATTTCCATGGACATGCAGATGGCGGTGTAGATATTTCCATGTTTATACAGATAGCGGTGTAGATATTTCCATGTTTACACAGATGGTGGTTTAGATATTTCCGGGATTATACACAAGGCGGAGTAGATACTTCCATCTTTATGGAGATGGCAGTGTAGATATTTTCATGTTTATAGAGTTGGCGGTGTAGATATTTCCATATTTATAGAGATAGCGGTGTAGTTATTTCCATCTTTCTACAGATGGCAGTGTAGATATTTCCATGTTTATACAGATGGTGGTGTAGATATCTCCATATTTATACAGATGTCTGTGTAGATATTTCCATGTGTATACAGATGGTATTGTATCTATTTCCATGTTTATACAGATGGTGGTGTAGATATTTCCATGTTTATTCAGATGACTGTGTAGATATTTCCATGTTTTTACAGATGGCAGTGTAGATACTTCAATGTTTATAGAGATGGCGCTGTAGATATTTCCATGTTGATACAGATCGCGGTGTAGATATTTCCATGTTTATACAGATAGCGGTGTAGATATTTCCATGTTTTTACAGATATCGGGGTAGATATTTCCATGTTTACACAGATTGCGGTGTAGATAATTCCATCTATCTACAGATGGCATGGTAGATATTTCCATGTTTATACAGATGGCGGTGTAGATATTTCCATGTTTAGATAGATGGTTGTGTAGATATTACCATGTTTATACAGATAGCGGTGTAGATATTTCCACGTTTATACAGATCGTGGTGAAGTTATTTCCATGTTTATACAGATCGCGGTGTAGATATTTCCATGTTTATAGAGATAGCTGTGTAGATATTTCCATGTTTACACAGATAGCGGTGTAGATATCTCCATGTTTATACAGATTGTGGTGTAGATATTTCCATGTTTATACAGATCGCGGTGTAGATATTTCCATGTTTATACAGATAGCGGTGTAGATATTTCCATGTTTTTACATATATCGGTGTAGATATTTCCATGTTTACACAGATTGCGGTGTAGATATTTCCATCTTTCTGCAGATGGCATTGGAGATATTTCCATGTTTATACAGATGGCGGTGTAGATATTTCCATGTTTATATAGATGGTGGTGTAGATATTACCATGTTCATACAGATGGCGGTTTAGATTTTTCCATGTTTATAGAGATAGCGGTGTAAGTATTTCCATGTTTATAGACATAGCGGTGTAGATATTTCCATGTTTATATAGATGGCGTTGTAGATATTTCCATGTTTATACCGATAGCGGTGTTGCTATTTCCACGTTTATACAGATAGCGATGTAGATGTTTCCATGTTTATACAGCTCACGGTGCAGATATTTATATCTTTATACAGATGGTATTGTAGATATTTCCTTATTCACACAGATGGCGGTGTAGATGTTTCCATGTTTATACAGATGGCAGAGTAGTTAGTTCCATGTTTATGGAGATGGCAGTGTAGATAGTTTCATGTTTATAGAGATGGCGGTGTAGATATTTCCATGTTTATAGAGATAGCAGTGTAGATATTTACATGTTTATACAGATGGCTGTGTAGATATTTCCATGTGTATACAGATGGCATTGTAGATATTTCCATGTTTATACAGATGACTGTATAGGTATTTCCATGTTTTTACAGATGGCAGTGCAGATATTTCCATGTTTATAGGGATAGCGGCGTAGTTATTTCCATGTTTGTACAGATGGCGGTGTTGATATTTCCATCTATACACAGATGGCCGTGTAGATATTTCCATGTTTATACAGATGGCGGTGTAGATATTTCCATGGACATGCAGATGGCGGTGTAGATATTTCCATGTTTATACAGATAGCGGTGTAGATATTTCGATGTTTACACAGATGGTGGTGTAGATATTTCCGGGATTATACACATGGCGGAGTAGATACTTCCATCTTTATGGAGATGGCAGTGTAGATATTTTCATGTTTATAGAGTTGGCGGTGTAGATATTTCCATATTTATAGAGATAGCGGTGTAGATATTTCCATCTTTCTACAGATGGCAGTGTAGATATTTCCATGTTTATACAGATGGTGGTGTAGATATTTCCATATTTATACAGATGTCTGTGTAGATATTTCCATGTGTATACAGATGGTATTGTATCTATTTCCATGTTTATACAGATGGTGGTGTAGATATTTCCATGTTTATTCAGATGACTGTGTAGATATTTCCATGTTTTTACAGATGGCAGTGTAGATACTTCAATGTTTATAGAGATGGCGCTGTAGATATTTCCATGTTTATACAGATCGCGGTGTAGATATTTCCATGTTTATACAGATAGCGGTGTAGATATTTCCATGTTTTTACAGATATCGGGGTAGATAATTCCATGTTTACACAGATTGCGGTGTAGATATTTCCATCTATCTACAGATGGCATGGTAGATGTTTCCATGTTTATATAGATGGCGGTGTAGATATTTCCATGTTTATATAGATGGTTGTGTAGATCTTACCATGTTTATACAGATAGCGGTGTAGATATTTCCATGTTTTTACAGATATCGGTGTAGGTATTTCCATGTTTACACAGATTGCGGTGTAGATATTTCCATCTTTCTACAGATGGCATTGTAGATATTTCCATGTTTATACAGATGGCGGTGTAGATCTTTCCAAGTTTATATAGATGGTGGTGTAGATATTACCATTTTCATACAGATAGCGGCTTAGATATTCCCATGTTTATAGAGATAGCGGTGTAGGTATTTCCATGTTTATAGACATAGCTGTGTAGATATTTCCATGTTTATATAGATGGCGTTGTAGGTATTTCCATGTTTATACCGATAGCGGTGTTGTTATTTCCACGTTTATACAGATAGCGATGAAGATATTTCCATGTTTATACAGCTCACGGTGCAGATATTTATATCTTTATACAGATGGCATTGTAGATATTTCCTTATTCACACAGATGGCGGTGTAGATGTTTCCATGTTTATACAGATGGCAGAGTACTTAGTTCCATGTTTATGGAGATGGCAGTGTAGATATTTTCATGTTTATAGAGATGGTGGTGTAGATATTTCCATGTTTATACAGATAGCGGTGTAGATATTTCCATGTTTATACAGATAGCGG
Source organism: Pan troglodytes (assembly GCF_028858775.2). Classification (NCBI taxonomy): domain Eukaryota; kingdom Metazoa; phylum Chordata; class Mammalia; order Primates; family Hominidae; genus Pan; species Pan troglodytes. Next base: position 6,173,510 of record NC_072410.2, on the reverse strand, counting down.
TTTAGATATTTCCATGTTTATAGAGATAGCGGTGTAGGTATTTCCATGTTTCTAGACATAGCGGAGTAGATATTTCCATGTTTATATAGATGGCGTTGTAGATATTTCCATGTTTATACCGATAGCGGTGTTGGTATTTCCACGTTTATACCGATAGCGATGTAGATGTTTCCATGTTTATACAGCTCACGGTGCAGATATTTATATCTTTAAACAGATGGCATTGTAGATATTTCCTTATTCACACAGAGGGCGGTGTAGATGTTTCCATGTTTATACAGATGGCGGAGTAGTTAGTTCCATGTTTATGGAGATGGCAGTGTAGATACTTTCATGTTTATAGAGATGGCGGTGTAGATATTTCCATGTTTATAGAGATAGCAGTGTAGATATTTACATGTTTATACAGATGGCTGTGTAGATATTTCCATGTGTATACAGATGGCATTGTAGATATTTCCATGTTTATACAGATGACTGTATAGGTATTTCCATGTTTTTACAGATGGCAGTGCAGATATTTCCATATTTATAGAGATAGCGGTGTAGATATTTCCATGTTTGTACAGATGGCGGTGTTGATATTTCCATCTATACACAGATGGCCGTGTAGATATTTCTATGTTTATACAGATGGCGGCGTAGATATTTCCATGGACATGCAGATGGCGGTGTAGATATTTCCATGTTTATACAGATAGCGGTGTAGATATTTCCATGTTTTTACAGATCGCGGTGTAGATATTTCCAAGTTTATACAGATAGCGGTGTAGATATTTCCATGTTTATACGAATAGCGGTTTAGATATTTCCATGTTTATAGAGATAGCGGTGTAGGTATTTCCATGTTTATAGACATAGCGGTGTAGATATTTCCATGTTTACATAGATGGCGTTGTAGATATTTCCACGTTTATACCGATAGCGGTGTTGGTATTTCCACGTCCATACAGATAGCGATGTAGATATTTCCATGTTTATACAGCTCGCGGTGCAGATATTTATATCTTTATACAGATGGCATTGTAGATATTTCCTTATTCACACAGATGGTGGTGTAGATGATTCCATGTTTATGCAGATGGCGGGGTAGTTAGTTCCATGTTTATGGAGATGGCAGTGTAGATACTTTCATGTTTATAGAGATGGCGGTGTAGATATTTCCATGTTTATAGAGATAGCAGTGTAGATATTTACATGTTTATACAGATGGCTGTGTAGATATTTCCATGTGTATACAGATGGCATTGTAGATATTTCCATGTTTATACAGATGACTTTATAGGTATTTCCATGTTTTTACAGATGGCAGTGCAGATATTTCCATGTTTATAGAGATAGCGGTGTAGATATTTCCATGTTTGTAGAGATGGCGGTGTTGATATTTCCATCTATACACAGATGGCCGTGTAGATATTTCCATGTTTATACAGATGGCGGCGTAGATATTTCCATGGACATGCAGATGGCGGTGTAGATATTTGCATGTTTATACAGATAGCGGTGTAGATATTTCCATGTTTACACAGATGGTGGTGTAGATATTTCCGGGATTATACACATGGCGGAGTAGATACTTCCATCTTTATGGAGATGGCAGTGTAGATATTTTCATGTTTACAGAGATGGCGGTGTAGATATTTCCATATTTATAGAGATAGCGGTGTAGATATTTCCATCTTTCTACAGATGGCAGTGTAGATATTTCCATGTTTATACAGATGGTGGTGTAGATATTTCCATATTTATACAGATGTCTGTGTAGATATATCCATGTGTATACAGATGGTATTGTATCTATTTCCATGTTTATACAGATGGTGGTGTAGATATTTCCATGTTTATTCAGATGACTGTGTAGATATTTCCATGTTTTTACAGATGGCAGTGTAGATATTTCAATGTTTATAGAGATGGCGCTGTAGATATTTCCATGTTTATACAGATCCCGGTGTAGATATTTCCATGTTTATACAGATAGCGGTGTAGATATTTCCATGTTTTTACAGATATCGGGGTAGATATTTCCATGTTTACACAGATTGCGGTGTAGATATTTCCATCTATCTACAGATGGCATGGTAGATATTTCCATGTTTATACAGATGGCGGTGTAGATATTTCCATGTTTATATAGATGGTTGTGTAGATATTACCATGTTTATACAGATAGCGGTGTAGATATTTCCATGTTTATACAGATCGTGGTGAAGATATTTCCATGTTTATAGAGATCGCGGTGTAGATATTTCCATGTTTATACAGATCGCGCTGTAGATATTTCCAAGTTTATACAGATAGCGGTATAGATATTTCCATGTTTATACGGATAGCGGTTGAGATATTTCCATGTTTTTAGAGATAGCGGTGTAGGTATTTCCATGTTTATAGACATAGCGGTGTAGATATTTCCATGTTTATATAGATGGCATTGTAGATATTTCCACGTTTATACCGATAGCGGTGTTGGTATTTCCACGTTCATACAAACAGGGATGTAGATATTTCAATGTTTATACAGCTCGCGGTGCAGATATTTATATCTTTATACTGATGGCATTGTAGATATTTCCTTATTCACACAGATGGTGGTGTAGATGTTTCCATGTTTATACAGATGGCGGAATAGTTAGTTCCACGTTTATGGAGATGGCAGTGTAGATACTTTCATGTTTATAGAGATGGCGGTGTAGATATTTCCATGTTTATAGAGATAGCAGTGTAGATATTTACATGTTTATACAGATGGCTGTGTAGATATTTCCATGTGTATACAGATGGCATTGTAGATATTTCCATGTTTATACAGATGACTGTATAGGTATTTCCATGTTTTTACAGATTGCAGTGCAGATATTTCCATGTTTATAGAGATAGCGGTGTAGATATTTCCATGTTTGTACAGATGGCGGTGTTGATATTTCCATCTATACACAGATGGCCGTGTAGATATTTCCATGTTTATACAGATGGCGGCGTAGATATTTCCATGGACATGCAGATGGTGGTGCAGATATTTCCATGTTTATACAGATAGCAGTGTAGATATTTCGATGTTTACACAGATGGTGGTGTAGATATTTCCGGGATTATACACAAGGCGGAGTAGATACTTCCATCTTTATGGAGATGGCAGTGTAGATATTTTCATGTTTCTAGAGATGGCGGTGCAGATATTTCCTTATTTATAGAGATAGCGGTGTAGATATTTCCATCTTTCTACAGATAGCAGTGTAGATATTTCCATGTTTATACAGATGGTGGTGTTGATATTTCCATATTTATACAGATGTCTGTGTAGATATTTCCGTGTGTATACAGATGGTATTGTAGCTATTTCAATGTTTATACAGATGGTGGTGTAGATATTTCGATGTTTATTCAGATGACTGTGTAGATATTTCCATGGTTTTACAGATGGCAGTGTACATTTTACAATGTTAATAGAGATGGCGCTGTCGATATTTCCATGTTTATACAGATCGCGGTGTAGAAATTTCCATGTTTATACAGATAGCGGTGTAGTTATTTCCATGTTTTTACAGATATCGGTGTAGATATTTCCATGTTTACACAGATTGCGGTGTAGATATTTCCATCTTTCTACAGATGGCATGGTAGATATTTCCATGTTTATACAGATGGCGGTGTAGATATTTCCATGTTTATATAGATGGTGGTGTAGATATTACCATGTTTGTACAGATCGTGGTGAAGATACTTCCATGTTTATACTGATCGCGGTGTAGATATTTCCATGTTTGTACAGATCGCGGTGTAGATATTTCCAAGTTTATACAGATAGCGGTGTAGATATTTCCATGTTTATACAGACAGCGGTTTAGATATTTCCATGTTTATACGGATAGCGGTTTAGATATTTCCATGTTTATAGAGATAGCGGTGTAGTTATTTCCATGTTTATAGACATAGCGGTGTAGATATTTCCATGTTTACATAGATGGCATTGTAGATATTTCCACGTTTATACCGATAGCGGTGTTGGTATTTCCACGTCCATACAGATAGCGATGTAGATATTTCCATGTTTATACAGCTCGCGGTGCAGATATTTATATCTTTATACAGATGGCATTGTAGATATTTCCTTATTCACACAGATGGTGGTGTAGATGTTTCCATGTTTATGCAGATGGCGGGGTAGTTAGTTCCATGTTTATGGAGATGGCAGTGTAGATACTTTCATGTTTATAGAGATGGCGGTGTAGATATTTCCATGTTTATAGAGATAGCAGTGTAGATATTTACATGTTTATACAGATGGCTGTGTAGATATTTCCATGTGTATACAGATGGCATTGTAGATATTTCCATGTTTATACAGATGACTTTATAGGTATTTCCATGTTTTTACAGATGGCAGTGCAGATATTTCCATGTTTATAGAGATAGCGTTGTAGATATTTCCATGTTTGTACAGATGGCGGTGTTGATATTTCCATCTATACACAGATGGCCGTGTAGATATTTCCATGTTTATACAGATGGCGGCGTAGATATTTCCATGGACATGCAGATGGCGGTGCAGATATTTCCATCTTTATACAGATAGCGGTGTAGATATTTCGATGTTTACACAGATGGTGGTGTAGATATTTCCGGGATTATACACATGGCGGAGTAGATACTTCCATCTTTATGGAGATGGCAGTGTAGATATTTTCATGTTTCTAGAGATGGCGGTGCAGATATTTCCTTATTTATAGAGATAGCGGTGTAGATATTTCCATCTTTCTACAGATAGCAGTGTAGATATTTCCATGTTTATACAGATGGTGGTGTTGATATTTCCATATTTATACAGATGTCTGTGTAGATATTTCCGTGTGTATACAGATGGTATTGTAGCTATTTCCATGTTTATACAGATGGTGGTGTAGATATTTCGATGTTTATTCAGATGACTGTGTAGATATTTCCATGTTTTTACAGATGGCAGTGTACATTTTACAATGTTAATAGAGATGGCGCTGTCGATATTTCCATGTTTATACAGATCGCGGTGTAGAAATTTCCATGTTTATACAGATAGCGGTGTAGTTATTTCCATGTTTTTACAGATATCGGTGTAGATATTTCCATGTTTACACAGATTGCGGTGTAGATATTTCCATCTTTCTACAGATGGCATGGTAGATATTTCCATGTTTATACAGATGGCGGTGTAGATATTTCCATGTTTATATAGATGGTGGTGTAGATATTACCATGTTTGTACAGATCGTGGTGAAGATACTTCCATGTTTATACTGATCGCGGTGTAGATATTTCCATGTTTGTACAGATCGCGGTGTAGATATTTCCAAGTTTATACAGATAGCGGTGTAGATATTTCCATGTTTATACAGACAGCGCTTTAGATATTTCCATGTTTATACGGATAGCGGTTTAGATATTTCCATGTTTATAGAGATAGCGGTGTAGTTATTTCCATGTTTATAGACATAGCGGTGTAGATATTTCCATGTTTACATAGATGGCATTGTAGATATTTCCACGTTTATACCGATAGCGGTGTTGGTATTTCCACGTCCATACAGATAGCGATGTAGATATTTCCATGTTTATACAGCTCGCGGTGCAGATATTTATATCTTTATACAGATGGCATTGTAGATATTTCCTTATTCACACAGATGGTGGTGTAGATGTTTCCATGTTTATGCAGATGGCGGGGTAGTTAGTTCCATGTTTATGGAGATGGCAGTGTAGATACTTTCATGTTTATAGAGATGGCGGTGTAGATATTTCCATGTTTATAGAGATAGCAGTGTAGATATTTACATGTTTATGCAGATGGCTGTGTAGATATTTCCATGTGTATACAGATGGCATTGTAGATATTTCCATGTTTATACAGATGACTTTATAGGTATTTCCATGTTTTTACAGATGGCAGTGCAGATATTTCCATGTTTATAGAGATAGCGGTGTAGATATTTCCATGTTTGTACAGATGGCGGTGTTGATATTTCCATCTATACACAGATGGCCGTGTAGATATTTCCATGTTTATACAGATGGCGGCGTAGATATTTCCATGGACATGCAGATGGCGGTGCAGATATTTCCATGTTTATACAGATAGCAGTGTAGATATTTCGATGTTTACACAGATGGTGGTGTAGATATTTCCGGGATTATACACATGGCGGAGTAGATACTTCCATCTTTATGGAGATGGCAGTGTAGATATTTTCATGTTTCTAGAGATGGCGGTGCAGATATTTCCTTATTTATAGAGATAGCGGTGTAGATATTTCCATCTTTCTACAGATAGCAGTGTAGATATTTCCATGTTTATATAGATGGTTGTGTAGATATTACCATGTTTATACAGATCGCGGTGTAGAAATTTCCATGTTTATACAGATAGCGGTGTAGTTATTTCCATGTTTTTACAGATATCGGTGTAGATATTTCCATGTTTACACAGATTGCGGTGTAGATATTTCCATCTTTCTACAGATGGCATGGTAGATATTTCCATGTTTATACAGATGGCGGTGTAGATATTTCCATGTTTATATAGATGGTGGTGTAGATATTACCATGTTTATACAGATCGTGGTGAAGATACTTCCATGTTTATACTGATCGCGGTGTAGATATTTCCATGTTTGTACAGATCGCGGTGTAGATATTTCCAAGTTTATACAGATAGCGGTGTAGATATTTCCATGTTTATACAGACAGCGGTTTAGATATTTCCATGTTTATACAGATAGCGGTTTAGATATTTCCATGTTTATAGAGATAGCGGTGTAGTTATTTCCATGTTTATAGACATAGCGGTGTAGATATTTCCATGTTTATATAGATGGCGTTGTAGATATTTCCATGTTTATACCGATAGCGGTGTTGCTATTTCCACGTTTATACAGATAGCGATGTAGATATTTCCATGTTTATACAGCTCGTGGTGCAGATATTTATATCTTTATACAGATGGCATTGTAGATATTTCCTTATTCACACAGATGGCGGTGTAGATGTTTCCATGTTTATACAGATGGCAGTGTAGTTAGTTCCATGTTTATGGAGATGGCAGTGTAGATACTTTCATGTTTACAGAGATGGCGGTGTAGATATTTCCATGTTTATATAGATGGCATTGTAGATATTTCCACGTTTATACCGATAGCGGTGTTGGTATTTCCACGTTCATACAAACAGGGATGTAGATATTTCAATGTTTATACAGCTCGCGGTGCAGATATTTATATCTTTATACTGATGGCATTGTAGATATTTCCACGTTTATACCGATAGCGGTGTTGGTATTTCCACGTCCATACAGATAGCGATGTAGATATTTCCATGTTTATACAGCTCGCGGTGCAGATATTTATATCTTTATACAGATGGCATTGTAGATATTTCCTTATTCACACAGATGGTGGTGTAGATGTTTCCATGTTTATGCAGATGGCGGGGTAGTTAGTTCCATGTTTATGGAGATGGCAGTGTAGATACTTTCATGTTTATAGAGATGGCGGTGTAGATATTTCCATGTTTATAGAGATAGCAGTGTAGATATTTACATGTTTATACAGATGGCTGTGTAGATATTTCCATGTGTATACAGATGGCATTGTAGATATTTCCATGTTTATACAGATGACTTTATAGGTATTTCCATGTTTTTACAGATGGCAGTGCAGATATTTCCATGTTTATAGAGATAGCGGTGTAGATATTTCCATGTTTGTACAGATGGCGGTGTTGATATTTCCATCTATACACAGATGGCCGTGTAGATATTTCCATGTTTATACAGATGGCGGCGTAGATATTTCCATGGACATGCAGATGGCGGTGCAGATATTTCCATGTTTATACAGATAGCGGTGTAGATATTTCGATGTTTACACAGATGGTGGTGTAGATATTTCCGGGATTATACACATGGCGGAGTAGATACTTCCATCTTTATGGAGATGGCAGTGTAGATATTTTCATGTTTCTAGAGATGGCGGTGCAGATATTTCCTTATTTATAGAGATAGCGGTGTAGATATTTCCATCTTTCTACAGATAGCAGTGTAGATATTTCCATGTTTATACAGATGGTGGTGTTGATATTTCCATATTTATACAGATGTCTGTGTAGATATTTCCGTGTGTATACAGATGGTATTGTAGCTATTTCCATGTTTATACAGATGGTGGTGTAGATATTTCGATGTTTATTCAGATGACTGTGTAGATATTTCCATGTTTTTACAGATGGCAGTGTACATTTTACAATGTTAATAGAGATGGCGCTGTCGATATTTCCATGTTTATACAGATCGCGGTGTAGAAATTTCCATGTTTATACAGATAGCGGTGTAGTTATTTCCATGTTTTTACAGATATCGGTGTAGATATTTCCATGTTTACACAGATTGCGGTGTAGATATTTCCATCTTTCTACAGATGGCATGGTAGATATTTCCATGTTTATACAGATGGCGGTGTAGATATTTCCATGTTTATATAGATGGTGGTGTAGATATTACCATGTTTGTACAGATCTTGGTGAAGATACTTCCATGTTTATACTGATCGCGGTGTAGATATTTCCATGTTTGTACAGATCGCGGTGTAGATATTTCCAAGTTTATACAGATAGCGGTGTAGATATTTCCATGTTTATACAGACAGCGGTTTAGATATTTCCATGTTTATACGGATAGCGGTTTAGATATTTCCATGTTTATAGAGATAGCGGTGTAGTTATTTCCATGTTTATAGACATAGCGGTGTAGATATTTCCATGTTTACATAGATGGCATTGTAGATATTTCCACGTTTATACCGATAGCGGTGTTGGTATTTCCACGTCCATACAGATAGCGATGTAGATATTTCCATGTTTATACAGCTCGCGGTGCAGATATTTATATCTTTATACAGATGGCATTGTAGATATTTCCTTATTCACACAGATGGTGGTGTAGATGTTTCCATGTTTATGCAGATGGCGGGGTAGTTAGTTCCATGTTTATGGAGATGGCAGTGTAGATACTTTCATGTTTATAGAGATGGCGGTGTAGATATTTCCATGTTTATAGAGATAGCAGTGTAGATATTTACATGTTTATACAGATGGCTGTGTAGATATTTCCATGTGTATACAGATGGCATTGTAGATATTTCCATGTTTATACAGATGACTTTATAGGTATTTCCATGTTTTTACAGATGGCAGTGCAGATATTTCCATGTTTATAGAGATAGCGGTGTAGATATTTCCATGTTTGTACAGATGGCGGTGTTGATATTTCCATCTATACACAGATGGCCGTGTAGATATTTCCATGTTTATACAGATGGCGGCGTAGATATTTCCATGGACATGCAGATGGCGGTGCAGATATTTCCATGTTTATACAGATAGCAGTGTAGATATTTCGATGTTTACACAGATGGTGGTGTAGATATTTCCGGGATTATACACATGGCGGAGTAGATACTTCCATCTTTATGGAGATGGCAGTGTAGATATTTTCATGTTTCTAGAGATGGCGGTGCAGATATTTCCTTATTTATAGAGATAGCGGTGTAGATATTTCCATCTTTCTACAGATAGCAGTGTAGATATTTCCATGTTTATATAGATGGTTGTGTAGATATTACCATGTTTATACAGATCGCGGTGTAGAAATTTCCATGTTTATACAGATAGCGGTGTAGTTATTTCCATGTTTTTACAGATATCGGTGTAGATATTTCCATGTTTACAGAGATTGCGGTGTAGATATTTCCATCTTTCTACAGATGGCATGGTAGATATTTCCATGTTTATACAGATGGCAGTGTAGATATTTCCATGTTTATATAGATGGTGGTGTAGATATTACCATGTTTATACAGATCGTGGTGAAGATACTTCCATGTTTATACTGATCGCGGTGTAGATATTTCCATGTTTGTACAGATCGCGGTGTAGATATTTCCAAGTTTATACAGATAGCGGTGTAGATATTTCCATGTTTATACAGACAGCGGTTTAGATATTTCCATGTTTATACAGATAGCGGTTTAGATATTTCCATGTTTATAGAGATAGCGGTGTAGTTATTTCCATGTTTATAGACATAGCGGTGTAGATATTTCCATGTTTATATAGATGGCGTTGTAGATATTTCCATGTTTATACCGATAGCGGTGTTGCTATTTCCACGTTTATACAGATAGCGATGTAGATATTTCCATGTTTATACAGCTCGTGGTGCAGATATTTATATCTTTATACAGATGGCATTGTAGATATTTCCTTATTCACACAGATGGCGGTGTAGATGTTTCCATGTTTATACAGATGGCAGAGTAGTTAGTTCCATGTTTATGGAGATGGCAGTGTAGATACTTTCATGTTTACAGAGATGGCGGTGTAGATATTTCCATGTTTATATAGATGGCATTGTAGATATTTCCACGTTTATACCGATAGCGGTGTTGGTATTTCCACGTTCATACAAACAGGGATGTAGATATTTCAATGTTTATACAGCTCGCGGTGCAGATATTTATATTTTTATACTGATGGCATTGTAGATATTTCCTTATTCACACAGATGGTGGTGTAGATGTTTCCATGTTTATACAGATGGCGGAATAGTTAGTTCCACGTTTATGGAGATGGCAGTGTAGATACTTTCATGTTTATAGAGATGGCGGTGTAGATATTTCCATGTTTATAGAGATAGCAGTGTAGATATTTACATGTTTATACAGATGGCTGTGTAGATATTTCCATGTGTATACAGATGGCATTGTAGATATTTCCATGTTTATACAGATGACTGTATAGGTATTTCCATGTTTTTACAGATTGCAGTGCAGATATTTCCATGTTTATAGAGATAGCGGTGTAGATATTTCCATGTTTGTACAGATGGCGGTGTTGATATTTCCATCTATACACAGATGGCCGTGTAGATATTTCCATGTTTATACAGATGGCGGCGTAGATATTTCCATGGACATGCAGATGGTGGTGCAGATATTTCCATGTTTATACAGATAGCAGTGTAGATATTTCGATGTTTACACAGATGGTGGTGTAGATATTTCCGGGATTATACACATGGTGGAGTAGATACTTCCATCTTTATGGAGATGGCAGTGTAGATATTTTCATGTTTCTAGAGATGGCGGTGCAGATATTTCCTTATTTATAGAGATAGCGGTGTAGATATTTCCATCTTTCTACAGATAGCAGTGTAGATATTTCCATGTTTATACAGATGGTGGTGTTGATATTTCCATATTTATACAGATGTCTGTGTAGATATTTCCGTGTGTATACAGATGGTATTGTAGCTATTTCAATGTTTATACTGATGGTGGTGTAGATATTTCGATGTTTATTCAGATGACTGTGTAGATATTTCCATGTTTTTACAGATGGCAGTGTACATATTACAATGTTAATAGAGATGGCGCTGTCGATATTTCCATGTTTATACAGATCGCGGTGTAGAAATTTCCATGTTTATACAGATAGCGGTGTAGTTATTTCCATGTTTTTACAGATATCGGTGTAGATATTTCCATGTTTACACAGATTGCGGTGTAGATATTTCCATCTTTCTACAGATGGCATGGTAGATATTTCCATGTTTATACAGATGGCGGTGTAGATATTTCCATGTTTATATAGATGGTGGTGTAGATATTACCATGTTTATACAGATCGTGGTGAAGATACTTCCATGTTTATACTGATCGCGGTGTAGATATTTCCATGTTTGTACAGATCGCGGTGTAGATATTTCCAAGTTTATACAGATAGCGGTGTAGATATTTCCATGTTTATACAGACAGCGGTTTAGATATTTCCATGTTTATACAGATAGCGGTTTAGATATTTCCATGTTTATAGTGATAGCGGTGTAGTTATTTCCATGTTTATAGACATAGCGGTGTAGATATTTCCATGTTTACATAGATGGCGTTGTAGATATTTCCACGTTTATACCGATAGCGGTGTTGGTATTTCCACGTCCATACAGATAGCGATGTAGATATTTCCATGTTTATACAGCTCGCGGTGCAGATATTTATATCTTTATACAGATGGCATTGTAGATATTTCCTTATTCACACAGATGGTGGTGTAGATGATTCCATGTTTATGCAGATGGCGGGGTAGTTAGTTCCATGTTTATGGAGATGGCAGTGTAGATACTTTCATGTTTATAGAGATGGCGGTGTAGATATTTCCATGTTTATAGAGATAGCAGTGTAGATATTTACATGTTTATACAGATGGCTGTGTAGATATTTCCATGTGTATACAGATGGCATTGTAGATATTTCCATGTTTATACAGATGACTTTATAGGTATTTCCATGTTTTTACAGATGGCAGTGCAGATATTTCCATGTTTATAGAGATAGCGGTGTAGATATTTCCATGTTTGTACAGATGGCGGTGTTGATATTTCCATCTATACACAGATGGCCGTGTAGATATTTCCATGTTTATACAGATGGCGGCGTAGATATTTCCATGGACATGCAGATGGCGGTGCAGATATTTCCATGTTTATACAGATAGCGGTGTAGATATTTCGATGTTTACACAGATGGTGGTGTAGATATTTCCGGGATTATACACATGGCGGAGTAGATACTTCCATCTTTATGGAGATGGCAGTGTAGATATTTTCATGTTTCTAGAGATGGCGGTGCAGATATTTCCTTATTTATAGAGATAGCGGTGTAGATATTTCCATCTTTCTACAGATAGCAGTGTAGATATTTCCATGTTTATACAGATGGTGGTGTTGATATTTCCATATTTATACAGATGTCTGTGTAGATATTTCCGTGTGTATACAGATGGTATTGTAGCTATTTCCATGTTTATACAGATGGTGGTGTAGATATTTCGATGTTTATTCAGATGACTGTGTAGATATTTCCATGTTTTTACAGATGGCAGTGTACATATTACAATGTTAATAGAGATGGCGCTGTCGATATTTCCATGTTTATACAGATCGCGGTGTAGAAATTTCCATGTTTATACAGATAGCGGTGTAGTTATTTCCATGTTTTTACAGATATCGGTGTAGATATTTCCATGTTTACACAGATTGCGGTGTAGATATTTCCATCTTTCTACAGATGGCATGGTAGATATTTCCATATTTATACAGATGGCGGTGTAGATATTTCCATGTTTATATAGATGGTGGTGTAGATATTACCATGTTTATACAGATCGTGGTGAAGATACTTCCATGTTTATACTGATCGCGGTGTAGATATTTCCATGTTTGTACAGATCGCGGTGTAGATATTTCCAAGTTTATACAGATAGCGGTGTAGATATTTCCATGTTTATACAGACAGCGGTTTAGATATTTCCATGTTTATACGGATAGCGGTTTAGATATTTCCATGTTTATAGAGATAGCGGTGTAGTTATTTCCATGTTTATAGACATAGCGGTGTAGATATTTCCATGTTTACATAGATGGCATTGTAGATATTTCCACGTTTATACCGATAGCGGTGTTGGTATTTCCACGTCCATACAGATAGCGATGTAGATATTTCCATGTTTATACAGCTCGCGGTGCAGATATTTATATCTTTATACAGATGGCATTGTAGATATTTCCTTATTCACACAGATGGTGGTGTAGATGTTTCCATGTTTATGCAGATGGCGGGGTAGTTAGTTCCATGTTTATGGAGATGGCAGTGTAGATACTTTCATGTTTATAGAGATGGCGGTGTAGATATTTCCATGTTTATAGAGATAGCAGTGTAGATATTTACATGTTTATACAGATGGCTGTGTAGATATTTCCATGTGTATACAGATGGCATTGTAGATATTTCCATGTTTATACAGATGACTTTATAGGTATTTCCATGTTTTTACAGATGGCAGTGCAGATATTTCCATGTTTATAGAGATAGCGGTGTAGATATTTCCATGTTTGTACAGATGGCGGTGTTGATATTTCCATCTATACATAGATGGCCGTGTAGATATTTCCATGTTTATACAGATGGCGGCGTAGATATTTCCATGGACATGCAGATGGCGGTGTAGATATTTCCATGTTTATACAGATAGCGGTGTAGATATTTCCATGTTTACACAGATGGTGGTGTAGATATTTCCGGGATTATACACATGGCGGAGTAGATACTTCCATCTTTATGGAGATGGCAGTGTAGATATTTTCATGTTTACAGAGATGGCGGTGTAGATATTTCCATATTTATAGAGATAGCGGTGTAGATATTTCCATCTTTCTACAGATGGCAGTGTTGATATTTCCATGTTTATACAGATGGTGGTGTAGATATTTCCATATTTATACAGATGTCTGTGTAGATATATCCATGTGTATACAGATGGTATTGTATCTATTTCCATGTTTATACAGATGGTGGTGTAGATATTTCCATGTTTATTCAGATGACTGTGTAGATATTTCCATGTTTTTACAGATGGCAGTGTAGATATTTCAATGTTTATAGAGATGGCGCTGTAGATATTTCCATGTTTATACAGATCGCGGTGTAGATATTTCCATGTTTATACAGATAGCGGTGTAGATATTTCCATGTTTTTACAGATATCGGGGTAGTTATTTCCATGTTTACACAGATTGCGGTGTAGATATTTCCATCTATCTACAGATGGCATGGTAGATATTTCCATGTTTATACAGATGGCGGTGTAGATATTTCCATGTTTATATAGATGGTTGTGTAGATATTACCATGTTTATACAGATAGCGGTGTAGATATTTCCATGTTTATACAGATCGTGGTGAAGATATTTCCATGTTTATAGAGATCGTGGTGTAGATATTTCCATGTTTATACAGATCGCGCTGTAGATATTTCCAAGTTTATACAGATAGCGGTATAGATATTTCCATGTTTATACGGATAGCGGTTTAGATATTTCCATGTTTTTAGAGATAGCGGTGTAGGTATTTCCATGTTTATAGACATAGCGGTGTAGATATTTCCATGTTTATATAGATGGCATTGTAGATATTTCCACGTTTATACCGATAGCGGTGTTGGTATTTCCACGTTCATACAAACAGGGATGTAGATATTTCAATGTTTATACAGCTCGCGGTGCAGATATTTATATCTTTATACTGATGGCATTGTAGATATTTCCTTATTCACACAGATGGTGGTGTAGATGTTTCCATGTTTATACAGATGGCGGAATAGTTAGTTCCATGTTTATGGAGATGGCAGTGTAGATACTTTCATGTTTATAGAGATGGCGGTGTAGATATTTCCATGTTTATAGAGATAGCAGTGTAGATATTTACATGTTTATACAGATGGCTGTGTAGATATTTCCATGTGTATACAGATGGCATTGTAGATATTTCCATGTTTATACAGATGACTGTATAGGTATTTCCATGTTTTTACAGATTGCAGTGCAGATATTTCCATGTTTATAGAGATAGCGGTGTAGATATTTCCATGTTTGTACAGATGGCGGTGTTGATATTTCCATCTATACACAGATGGCCGTGTAGATATTTCCATGTTTATACAGATGGCGGCGTAGATATTTCCATGGACATGCAGATGGCGGTGCAGATATTTCCATGTTTATACAGATAGCAGTGTAGATATTTCGATGTTTACACAGATGGTGGTGTAGATATTTCCGGGATTATACACATGGCGGAGTAGATACTTCCATCTTTATGGAGATGGCAGTGTAGATATTTTCATGTTTCTAGAGATGGCGGTGCAGATATATCCTTATTTATAGAGATAGCGGTGTAGATATTTCCATCTTTCTACAGATAGCAGTGTAGATATTTCCATGTTTATATAGATGGTTGTGTAGATATTACCATGTTTATACAGATCGCGGTGTAGAAATTTCCATGTTTATACAGATAGCGGTGTAGTTATTTCCATGTTTTTACAGATATCGGTGTAGATATTTCCATGTTTACACAGATTGCGGTGTAGATATTTCCATCTTTCTACAGATGGCATGGTAGATATTTCCATGTTTATACAGATGGCGGTGTAGATATTTCCATGTTTATATAGATGGTGGTGTAGATATTACCATGTTTATACAGATCGTGGTGAAGATACTTCCATGTTTATACTGATCGCGGTGTAGATATTTCCATGTTTGTACAGATCGCGGTGTAGATATTTCCAAGTTTATACAGATAGCGGTGTAGATATTTCCATGTTTATACAGACAGCGGTTTAGATATTTCCATGTTTATACAGATAGCGGTTTAGATATTTCCATGTTTATAGAGATAGCGGTGTAGTTATTTCCATGTTTATAGACATAGCGGTGTAGATATTTCCATGTTTATATAGATGGCGTTGTAGATATTTCCATGTTTATACCGATAGCGGTGTTGCTATTTCCACGTTTTTACAGATAGCGATGTAGATATTTCCATGTTTATACAGCTCGTGGTGCAGATATTTATATCTTTATACAGATGGCATTGTAGATATTTCCTTATTCACACAGATGGCGGTGTAGATGTTTCCATGTTTATACAGATGGCAGAGTAGTTAGTTCCATGTTTATGGAGATGGCAGTGTAGATACTTTCATGTTTACAGAGATGGCGGTGTAGATATTTCCATGTTTATAGAGATAGCAGTGTAGATATTTACATGTTTATACAGATGGCTGTGTAGATATTTCCATGTGTATACAGATGGCATTGTAGATATTTCCATGTTTATACAGATGACTGTATAGGTATTTCCATGTTTTTACAGATGGCAGTGCAGATATTTCCATGTTTATAGAGATATCGGTGTAGATATTTCCATGTTTGTACAGATAGCGGTGTTGATATTTCCATCTATACACAGATGGCCGTGTAGATATTTCCATGTTTATACATATGGCGGCGTAGATATTTCCATGGACATGCAGATGGCGGTGTAGATATTTCCATGTTTATACAGATAGAGGTGTAGATATTTCGATGTTTACACAGATGGTGGTGTAGATATTTACGGGATTATACACATGGCGGAGTAGATACTTCCATCTTTATGGAGATGGCACTGTAGATATTTTCATGTTTATAGAGATGGCGGTGTAGATATTTCCATATTTATAGAGATAGCGGTGTAGATATTTCCATCTTTCTACAGATGGCAGTGTAGATATTTCCAAGTTTATACAGGTGGTGGTGTAGATATTTCCATATTTATACAGCTGTCTGTGTAGATATTTCCATGTGTATACAGACGGTATTGTAGCTATTTCCATGTTTATACAGATGGTGGTGTAGATATTTCCATGTTTATTCAGATGACTGTGTAGATATTTCATGTTTTTACAGATGGCAGTTTAGATATTTCAATGTTTATAGAGATGGCGCTGTAGATATTTCCATGTTTATACAGATCGCGGTGTAGATATTTCCATGTTTATACAGATAGCGGTGTAGATATTTCCATGTTTTTACAGATAGCGGTGTAGATATTTCCATGTTTACACAGATTGCGGTGTAGATATTTCCATCTTTCTACAGATGGCATTGTAGATATTTCCATGATTATACAGATGGCGGTGTAGATATTTCCATGATTATATAGATGGTGGTGTAGATATTACCATGTTTATACAGATAGCGGTGAAGATATTTCCATGTTTATACAGATCGTGGTGAAGATATTTCCATGTTTATACAGATCGCGGTGTAGATATTTCCATGTTTATACAGATCGCGGTGTAGATATTTCCATGTTTATACAGATAGCGGTTTAGATATTTCCATGTTTATAGAGATAGCGGTGTAGGTATTTCCATGTTTATAGACATAGCGGTGTAGATATTTCCATGTTTATATAGATGGCGTTGTAGATATTTCCACATTTATACCGATAGCGGTGTTGGTATTTAAACGTTTATACAGATAGCGATGTAGATATTTCCATGTTTATACAGCTCGCGGTGCAGATATTTATATCTTTATACAGATGGCATTGTAGATATTTCCTTATTCACACAGATGGCGGTGTAGATGTTTCCATGTTTATACAGATGGCGGAGTAGTTAGTTGCATGTTTATGGAGATGGCAGTGTAGATACTTTCAGGTTTATAGAGATGGCGGTGTAGATATTTCCAAGTTTATAGAGATAGCAGTGTAGATATTTACATGTTTATACAGATGGCTTTGTAGATATTTCCATGTGTATACAGATGGCATTGTAGATACTTCCATGTTTATACAGATGACTGTATAGGTATTTCCATGTTTTTACAGATGGCAGTGGAGATATTTCCATGTTTATAGAGATAGCGGTGTAGATATTTCCATGTTTGTACAGATAGCGGTGTGGATATTTCCATCTATACACAGATGGCCGTGTAGATATTTCCATGTTTATACAGATAGCGGTGTAGATATTTCCATGTTTTTACAGATATCGGGGTAGATATTTCCATGTTTACACAGATTGCGGTGTAGATATTTCCATCTATCTACAGATGGCATGGTAGATATTTCCATGTTTATACAGATGGCGGTGTAGATATTTCCATGATTATATAGATGGTTGTGTAGATATTACCATGTTTATACAGATAGCGGGGTAGATATTTCCATGTTTATACAGATCGTGGTGAACATATTTCCATGTTTATACAGATCGCGGTGTAGATATTTCCATGTTTATACAGATCGCGGTGTAGGTATTTCCAAGTTTATACAGATAGCGGTGTAGATATTTCCATGTTTATACGGATAGCGGTTTAGATATTTCCATGTTTATAGAGATAGCGGTGTAGGTATTTCCATGTTTATAGACATAGCGGTGTAGATATTTCCATGTTTATATAGATGGCGTTGTAGATATTTCCACGTTTATACCGATAGCGGTGTTGGAATTTCCACGTTTATACAGATAGCGATGTAGGTATTTCCATGTTTATACAGCTCGCGGTGCAGATATTTATATCTTTATACAGATGGCATTGTAGATATTTCCTTATTCACACAGATGGTGGTGTAGATGTTTCCATGTTTATACAGATGGCGAAGTAGTTAGTTCCATGTTTATGGAGATGGCATTGTAGATACTTTCATGTTTATAGAGATGGCGGTTTAGATATTTCCATGTTTATAGAGATAGCAGTGTAGATATTTACATGTTTATACAGATGGCTGTGTAGATATTTCCATGTTTATACAGATGACTGTATAGGTATTTCCATGTTTTTACAGATGGCAGTGCAGATATTTCCATGTTTATTGAGATAGCGGTGTAGATATTTCCATGTTTGTACAGATGGTGGTGTTGATATTTCCATCTATACACAGATGGCCGTGTAGGTATTTCCATGTTTATACAGATGGCGGCGTAGATATTTCCATGGACATGCAGATGGCGGTGTAGATATTTCCATGTTTATACAGACAGCGGTGTAGATATTTCCATGTTTACACAGATGGTGGTGTAGATATTTCCGGGATTATACACATGGCGGAGTAGATACTTCCATCTTTATGGAGATGGCAGTGTAGATATTTTCATGTTTATAGAGATGGCGGTGTAGATATTTCCACGTTTATACCGATGGCGGTGTTGGTATTTCCACGTTTATACAGATAGCGATGTAGATATTTCCATGTTTATACAGCTCGCGGTGCAGATATTTATATCTTTATACAGATGGCATTGTAGATATTTCCTTATTCACACAGATGGTGGTGTAGATGTTTCCATGTTTATACAGATGGCGGAGTAGTTAGTTCCATGTTTATGGAGATGGCAGTGTAGATACTTTCATGTTTATAGAGATGGCGGTGTAGATATTTCCATGTTTATAGAGATAGCAGTGTAGATATTTACATGTTTACACAGATGGTGGTGTAGATATTTCCGGGATTATACGCATGCGGAGTAGATACTTCCATCTTTATGGAGATGGCAGTGTAGATATTTTCATGTTTATAGAGATGGCAGTGTAGATATTTCCATATTTATAGAGATAGCGGTGTAGATATTTCCATCTTTCTACAGATGGCAGTGTAGATATTTCCATGTTTATACAGATGGCGGTGTAGATATTTCCATATTTATACAGATGTCTGTGAAGATATTTCCATGTGTATACAGATGGTATTGTAGGTATTTCCATGTTTATACAGATGGTGGTGTAGATATTTCCATGTTTATTCAGATGACTGTGTAGATATTTCCATGTTTTTACAGATGGCAGTGTAGATATTTCAATGTTTATAGAGATGGCGCTGTAGATATTTCCATGTTTATACAGATCGTGGTGTAGATATTTCCATGTTTATACAGATAGCGGTGTAGAAATTTACATGTTGTTACAGATATCGGTGTAGATATTTCCATGTTTACACAGATTGCGGTGTAGATATTTCCATCTTTCTACAGATGGCATTGTAGATATTTCTATGTATATACAGATGGCGGTGTAGATATTTCCATGTTTATATAGATGGTGGTGTAGATATTACCATGTTTATACAGATAGCGGTGTAGATATTTTCATGTTTATACAGATCGTGGTGAAGATATTTCCATGTTTACACAGATTGCGGTGTAGATATTTCCATCTTTCTACAGATGGCATTGTAGATATTTCCATGTTTATACAGATGGCGGCGTAGATATTTCCATGGACATGCAGATGGCGGTGTAGGTAATTCCATGTTTATGCAGATAGCGGTGTAGATATTTCCATGTTTACACAGATGGTGGTGTAGATATTTCCGGGATTCTACACATGGCGGAGTAGATACTTCCATCTTTATGGAGATGGCAGTGTAGATATTTTCATGTTTATAGACATGGCGGTGTAGATATTTCCACGTTTATACCGATAGCGGTTTTGGAATTTCCACGTTTATACAGATAGCGATGTAGGTATTTCCATGTTTATACAGCTCGCGGTGCAGATATTTATATCTTTATACAGATGGCATTGTAGATATTTCCTTATTCACACAGATGGTGGTGTAGATGTTTCCATGTTTATACAGATGGCGGAGTAGTTAGTTCCATGTTTATGGAGATGGCAGTGTAGATACTTTCATGTTTATAGAGATGGCGGTTTAGATATTTCCATGTTTATAGAGATAGCAGGGTAGATATTTACATGTTTATACAGATGGCTGTGTAGATATTTCCATGTGTATACAGATGGCATTGTAGATATTTCCATGTTTATACAGATGACTGTATAGATATTTCCTTGTTTTTACAGATGGCAGTGCAGATATTTCCATGTTTATTGAGATAGCGGTGTAGATATTTCCATGTTTGTACAGATGGCGGTGTTGATATTTCCATCTATACACAGATGGCCGTGTAGATATTTCCATGTTTATACAGATGGCGGCGTAGATATTTCCATGGACATGCAGATGGCGGTGTAGATATTTCCATGTTTATACAGATAGCGGTGTAGATATTTCCATATTTACACAGATGGTGGTGTAGATATTTCCGGGATTATACACATGGCGGAGTAGATACTTCCATCTTTATGGAGATGGCAGTGTAGATATTTTCATGTTTATAGAGATGGCGGTGTAGATATTTCCACGTTTATACCGATAGCGGTGTTGGTATTTCCACGTTTATACAGATAGCGATGAAGATATTTCCATGTTTATACAGCTCGCGGTGCAGATATTTATATCTTTATACAGACGGCATTGTAGATATTTCCTTATTCACACAGATGGCGGTGTAGATGTTTCCATGTTTATACAGATGGCGGAGTAGTTAGTTCCATGTTTATGGAGATGGCAGTGTAGATACTTTCACGTTTATACAGATGGCGGTGTAGATATTTCCATATTTATAGAGATAGCAGTGTAGATATTTACATGTATATACAGATGGCTGTGTAGATATTTCCATGTGTATACACATGGCATTGTAGATATTTCCATGTTTATACAGATGACTGTATAGGTATTTCCATGTTTTTACAGATGGCAGTGCAGATATTTCCATGTTTATAGAGATAGCGGTGTAGATATTTCCATGTTTGTACAGATGGCGGTGTTGATATTTCCATCTATACACAGATGGCCGTGTAGATATTTCCATGTTTATACAGATGGCGGCGTAGATATTTCCATGGACATGCAGATGGCGGTGAAGATATTTCCATGTTTATACAGATAGCGGTGTAGATATTTCCATGTTTACACAGATGGTGGTGTAGATATTTCTGGGATTATACACATGGCGGAGTAGATACTTCCATTTTTATGGAGATGGCAGTGTAGATATTTTCATGTTTATAGAGATGGTGGTGTAGATATTTCCATATTTATGGAGATAGCGGTGTAGATATTTCCATTTTCTACAGATGGCAGTGTAGATATTTCCATTTTTATACAGATGGTGGTGTAGATATTTCCATATTTATACAGATGTCTGTGTAGATATTTCCATGTGTATACAGATGGTATTGTATCTATTTCCATGTTTATACAGATGGTGGTGTAGATATTTCCATGTTTATTCAGATGACTGTGTAGATATTTCCATGTTTTTACAGATGGCAGTGTAGATACTTCAATGTTTATAGAGATGCCGCTGTAGATATTTCCATGTTCATACAGATCGCGATGTAGATATTTCCAAGTTTATACAGATAGCGGTGTAGATATTTCCATGTTTATGTAGATGGTTGTGTAGATATTACCATGTTTATACAGATAGCGGTGTAGATATTTCTATGTTTATACTGATCGTGGTGAAGATATTTCCATGTTTATACAGATCGCGGTGTAGATATTTCCATGTTTATACAGAACGCGGTGTAGATATTTCCAAGTTTATAAAGATAGCGGTGTAGAAATTTCCATGTTTATACGGATAGGGTTTTAGATATTTCCATGTTTATAGAGATAGCGGTGTAGGTATTTCCACGTTTATAGACATAGCAGTGTAGATATTTCCATGTTTATATAGATGGCGTTGTAGATATTTCCACGTTTATACCGATAGCGGTGTTGGTATTTCCATATTTATACAGATAGCGATGTAGATATTTCCATGTTTATACAGACCGCAGTGTAGATATTTCCGTGTTTATAGAGATAGCAGTGTAGATATTTCCAAGTTTGTACAGGTGGCGGTGTTGATGTTTCCATCCATACACAGATTGCCATGTAGGTATTTCCATGTGTATACAGATGACATTGAAGATATTTCCATGTTTATACGGATGGTGGTGTAGATATTTCCATGTTTACACAGACGACTGTATAGGTATTTCCATATTTATACAGATGGCGGTGTAGATATTTCCATGTTTACAGAGATAGCGGTGTAGATATTTCCATATTTATACATATAACGGTGTAGAAATTTCCATGTTTATAAAGATAGCAGTGTAAATATTTCCATGTTTATACAGAACACGGTGTAGATATTTCCTTGTTTATACACATAGCAGTGCAGTTATTTCCATGTTTATACAGATAGCGGTGTAGATATTTCCATGTTTTTACAGATATCGGGGTAGATATTTCCATGTTTACACAGATTGCGGTGTAGATATTTCCATCTATCTACAGATGGCATGGTAGATATTTCCATGTTTATACAGATGGCAGTGTAGATATTTCCATGTTTAGATAGATGGTTGTGTAGATATTACCATGTTTATACAGATAGCGGTGTAGATATTTCCACGTTTATACAGATCGTGGTGAAGTTATTTCCATGTTTATACAGATCGCGGTGTAGATATTTCCATGTTTATAGAGATAGCTGTGTAGATATTTCCATGTTTATACAGATAGCGGTGTAGATATCTCCATGTTTATACAGATTGTGGTATAGATATTTCCATGTTTATACAGATCGCGGTGTAGATATTTCCATGTTTATACAGATAGCGGTGTAGATATTTCCATGTTTTTACAGATATCGGTGTAGATATTTCCATGTTTACACAGATTGCGGTGTAGATATTTCCATCTTTCTACAGATGGCATTGCAGATATTTCCATGTTTATACAGATGGCGGTGTAGATATTTCCATGTTTATATAGATGGTGGTGTAGATATTACCATGTTCATACAGATGGCGGTTTAGATTTTTCCATGTTTATAGAGATAGCGGTGTAAGTATTTCCATGTTTATAGATATAGCGGTGTAGATATTTCCATGTTTATATAGATGGCGTTGTAGATATTTCCATGTTTATACCGATAGCGTTGTTGCTATTTCCACGTTTATACAGATAGCGATGTAGATGTTTCCATGTTTATACAGCTCACGGTGCAGATATTTATATCTTTATACAGATGGCATTGTAGATATTTCCTTATTCACACAGATGGCGGTGTAGATGTTTCCATGTTTATACAGATGGCGGAGTAGTTAGTTCCATGTTTATGGAGATGGCAGTGTAGATAGTTTCATGTTTATAGAGATGGCGGTGTAGATATTTCCATGTTTATAGAGATAGCAGTGTAGATATTTACATGTTTATACAGATGGCTGTGTAGATATTTCCATGTGTATACAGATGGCATTGTAGATATTTCCATGTTTATACAGATGACTGTATAGGTATTTCCATGTTTTTACAGATGGCAGTGCAGATATTTCCATGTTTATAGGGATAGCGGTGTAGTTATTTCCATGTTTGTACAGATGGCGGTGTTGATATTTCCATCTATACACAGATGGCCGTGTAGATATTTCCATGTTTATACAGATGGCGGCGTAGATATTTCCATGGACATGCAGATGGCGGTGTAGATATTTCCATGTTTATACAGATAGCGGTGTAGATATTTCGATGTTTACACAGATGGTGGAGTAGATATTTCCGGGATTATACACATGGCGGAGTAGATACTTCCATCTTTATGGAGATGGCAGTGTAGATATTTTCATGTTTATAGAGTTGGCGGTGTAGATATTTCCATAATTATAGAGATAGCGGTGTAGATATTTCCATTTTTCTACAGATGGCAGTGTAGATATTTCCATGTTTATACAGATGGTGGTGTAGATATTTCCATATTTATACAGATGTCTGTGTAGATATTTCCATGTGTATACAGATGGTATTGTATCTATTTCCATGTTTATACAGATGGTGGTGTAGATATTTCCATGTTTATTCAGATGACTGTGTAGATATTTCCATGTTTTTACAGATGGCAGTGTAGATATTTCAATGTTTATAGAGATGGCGCTGTAGATATTTCCATGTTTATACAGATCGCGGTGTAGATATTTCCATATTTATACAGATAGCGGTGTAGATATTTCCATGTTTTTACAGATATCGGGGTAGATAGTTCCATGTTTACACAGATTGCGGTGTAGATATTTCCATCTATCTACAGATGGCATGGTAGATGTTTCCATGTTTATACAGATTGCGGTGTAGATATTTCCATGTTTACATAGATGGTTGTGTAGATATTTCCATGTTTATACAGATAGCGGTGTAGATATTTCCATGTTTTTACAGATACCGGTGTAGATATTTCCATGTTTACACAGATTGTGGTGTACATATTTCCATCTTTCTACAGATGGCATTGTAGATATTTCCATGTTTATAAAGATGGCAGTGTAGATATTTCCATGTTCATATAGATGGTGGTGTAGATATTACCATGTTCATACAGATAGCGGCTTAGATATTTCCATGTTTATAGAGATAGCGGTGTAGGTATTTCCATGTTTATAGACATAGCTGTGTAGATATTTCCATGTTTATATATATGGCGTTGTAGGTATTTCCATGTTTATACCGATAGCGGTGTTGTTATTTCCACGTTTATACAGATAGCGATGAAGATATTTCCATGTTTATACAGCTCACGGTGCAGATATTTATATCTTTATACAGATGGCATTGTAGATATTTCCTTATTCACACAGATGGCGGTGTAGATGTTTCCATGTTTATACAGATGGCAGAGTACTTAGTTCCATGTTTATGGAGATGGCAGTGTAGATATTTTCATGTTTATAGAGATGGTGGTGTAGATATTTCCATGTTTATACAGATAGCGGTGTAGATATTTCCATGTTTATACAGATAGCGGTTTAGATATTTCCATGTTTATAGAGATAGCGGTGTAGTTATTTCCATGTTTATAGACATAGCGGTGTAGATATTTCCATGTTTATATAGATGGCATTGTAGATATTTCCATGTTTATACCGATAGCGGTGTTGGTATTTCAACGTTTATACCGATAGCGATGTAGATGTTTCCATGTTTATACAGCTCACGGTGCAGATATTTATATCTTTATACAGATGGCATTGTAGATATTTCCTTATTCACACAGATGGCGTTGTAGATGTTTCCATGTTTATACAGATGGCGGAGTAGTTAGTTCCATGTTTATGGAGATGGCAGTGTAGATACTTTCATGTTTATAGAGATGGCGGTGTAGATATTTCCATGTTTATAGAGATAGCAGTGTAGATATTTACATGTTTATACAGATGGCTGTGTAGATATTTCCATGTGTATACAGATGGCATTGTAGATATTTCCATGTTTATACAGATGACTGTATAGGTATTTCCATGTTTTTACAGATGGCAGTGCAGATATTTCCATATTTATAGAGATAGCGGTGTAGATATTTCCATGTTTGTACAGATGGCGGTGTTGATATTTCCATCTATACACAGATGGCCGTGTAGATATTTCCATGTTTATACAGATGGCGGCGTAGATATTTCCATGGACATGCAGATGGCGGTGTAGATATTTCCATGTTTATACAGATAGCGGTGTAGATATTTCCATGTTTACACAGATGGTGGTGTAGATATTTCCGGGATTATACACATGGCGGAGTAGATACTTCCATCTTTATGGAGATGGCAGTGTAGATATTTTCATTTTTATAGAGTTGACGGTGTAGATATTTCCATATTTATAGAGATAGCGGTGTAGATATTTCCATCTTTCTACAGATGGCAGTGTAGATATTTCCATGTTTATACAGATGGTGGTGTAGATATTTCCATATTTACACAGATGTCTGTGTAGATATTTCCATGTGTATACAGATTGTATTGTATCTATTTCCATGTTTATACAGATGGTTGTGTAGATATTTCTATGTTTATTCAGATGACTGTGTAGTTATTTCCATGTTTTTACAGATGGCAGTGTAGATACTTCAATGTTTATAGAGATGGCGCTGTAGATATTTCCATGTTTATACAGATCGCGGTGTAGATATTTCCATGTTTATACAGATAGCGGTGTAGATATTTCCATGTTTTTACAGATATCGGGGTAGATATTTCCATGTTTACACAGATTGCGGTGTAGATATTTCCATCTATCTAGAGATGGCATGGTAGATATTTCCATGTTTATACAGATGGCGGTGTAGATATTTCCATGTTTATATAGATGGTTGTGTAGATATTACCATGTTTATACAGATAGCGGTGTAGATATTTCCATGTTTATACAGATCGTGGTGAAGTTATTTCCATGTTTATACAGATCGCGGTGTAGATATTTCCATGTTTATAGAGATAGCTGTTTAGATATTTCCATGTTTATACAGATAGCGGTGTAGATATCTCCATGTTTATACAGATCGTGGTGAAGATATTTCCATGTTTATACAGATCGCGGTGTAGATATTTCCATGTTTATACAGATAGCGGTGTAGATATTTCCATGTTTATACAGATAGCAGTGTAGATATTTCCATGTTTACACAGATGGTGGTGTAGATATTTCCAGGATTATACACATGGCGGAGTAGATACTTCCATCTTTATGGAGATGGCAGTGTAGATATTTTCATGTTTATAGAGTTGGAGGTGTAGATATTTCCATATTTATAGAGATAGCGGTGTAGATATTTCCATCTTTCTACAGATGGCAGTGTAGATATTTCCATGTTTATACAGATGGTGGTGTAGATATTTCCATATTTATACAGATGTCTGTGCAGATATTTCCATGTGTATACAGATGGTATTGTATCTATTTCCATGTTTATACAGATGGTGGTGTAGATATTTCCATGTTTATTCAGATGACTGTGTAAATATTTCCATGTTTTTACAGATGGCAGTGTAGATACTTCAATGTTTATAGAGATGGCGCTGTAGATATTTCCATGTTTATACAGATGGCGGTGTAGTTATTTCCATGTTTATATAGATGGTGGTGTAGATATTACCATGTTTATACAGATAGCGGTGTAGATATTTCCATGTTTATACAGATCGTGGTGAAGATATTTCCATCTTTTTACAGATATCGGTGTAGATATTTCCATGTTTTTACAGATCGCGGTGTAGATATTTCCAAGTTTATACAGATAGCGGTGTAGATATTTCCATGTTTATACGAATAGCGGTTTAGATATTTCCATGTTTATAGAGATAGCGGTGTAGGTATTTCCATGTTTATAGACATAGCGGTGTAGATATTTCCATGTTTACATAGATGGCGTTGTAGATATTTCCACGTTTATACCGATAGCGGTGTTGGTATTTCCACGTCCATACAGATAGCGATGTAGATATTTCCATGTTTATACAGCTCGCGGTGCAGATATTTATATCTTTATACAGATGGCATTGTAGATATTTCCTTATTCACACAGATGGTGGTGTAGATGTTTCCATGTTTATGCAGATGGCGGGGTAGTTAGTTCCATGTTTATGGAGATGGCAGTGTAGATACTTTCATGTTTATAGAGATGGCGGTGTAGATATTTCCATGTTTATAGAGATAGCAGTGTAGATATTTACATGTTTACACAGATGGCTGTGTAGATATTTCCATGTGTATACAGATGGCATTGTAGATATTTCCATGTTTATACAGATGACTTTATAGGTATTTCCATGTTTTTACAGATGGCAGTGCAGATATTTCCTTGTTTATAGAGATAGCGGTGTAGATATTTCCATGTTTGTAGAGATGGCGGTGTTGATATTTCCATCTATACACAGATGGCCGTGTAGATATTTCCATGTTTATACAGATGGAGGCGTAGATATTTCCATGGACATGCAGTTGGCGGTGTAGATATTTCCATGTTTATACAGATAGCGGTGTAGATATTTCGATGTTTACACAGATGGTGGTGTAGATATTTCCGGGATTATACACATGGCGGAGTAGATACTTCCATCTTTATGGAGATGGCAGTGTAGATATTTTCATGTTTATAGAGATGGCGGTGTAGATATTTCCTTATTTATAGAGATAGCGGTGTAGATATTTCCATCTTTCTACCGATGGCAGTGTAGATATTCCCATGTTTATACAGATGGTGGGGTAGATATTTCCATATTTATACAGATGTCTGTGTAGATATTTCCATGTGTAAACAGATGGTATTGTAGCTATTTCCATGTTTATACAGATGGTGGTGTAGATATTTCCATGTTTATTCAGATGACTGTGTAGATATTTCCATGTTTTTACAGATGGCAGTGTAGATATTACAATGTTTATAGAGATGGCGCTGTCGATATTTCCATGTTTATACAGATCGCGGTGTAGAAATTTCCATGTTTATACAGATAGCGGGGTAGTTATTCCCATGTTTTTGCAGATATCGGTGTAGATATTTCCATGTTTTTACAGATATCGGTGTAGATATTTCCATGTTTACACAGATTGCGGTGTAGATATTTCCATCTTTCTACAGATGGCATTGTAGATATTTCCATGTTTATACAGATGGCGGTGTAGATATTTCCATGTTTATATAGATGGTGGTGTAGATATTACCATGTTTATACAGATAGCGGTTTAGATATTTCCATGTTTATAGACATAGCGGTGTAGGTATTTCCATGTTTATACACATAGCGGTGTAGATATTTCCATGTTTATATAGATGGCGTTGTATATATTTCCACGTTTATACCGATAGCGGTGTTGGTATTTCCACGTCCATACAGATAGCGATGTAGATATTTCCATGTTTATACAGCTCGCGGTGCAGATATTTATATCTTTATACAGGTGGCATTGTAGATATTTCCTTACTCACACAGATGGTGGTGTAGATGTTTCCATGTTTATACAGATGGCGGAGTAGTTAGTTCCATGTTTATGGAGATGGCAGTGTAGATATTTTCATGTTTATAGAGATGGCGGTGTAGATATTTCCATGTTTATAGAGATAGCAGTGTAGATATTTACATGTTTATACAGATGGATGTGTAGATATTTCCATATGCATACAGATGTCATTGTAGATATTTCCATGTTTATACAGATGACTTTATAGGTATTTCCATGTTTTTACAGATGGCAGTGCAGATATTTCCATGTTTATAGAGATAGCGGTGTAGATATTTCCATGTTTGTACAGATGGCGGTGTTGATATTTCCATCTATACACAGATGGCCGTGTAGATATTTCCATGTTTATACAGATGACGGCGTAGATATTTCCATGGACATGCAGATGGCGGTGTAGATATTTCCATGTTTATACAGATAGCGGTGTAGATATTTCCATGTTTACACAGATGGTGGTGTAGATATTTCCGGGATTATACACATGGCAGAGAAGATACTTCCATCTTTATGGAGATGGCAGTGTAGATATTTTCATGTTTATAGAGATGGCGGTGTAGATATTTCCATATTTATAGAGATAGCGGTGTAGATATTTCCATCTTTCTACAGATGGCAGTGTAGATATTTCCATGTTTATAGAGATGGTGATGTAGATATTTCCATATTTATACAAATGTCTGTGTAGATATTTCCATGTGTATACAGATGGTATTGTAGCTATTTCCATGTTCATACAGATGGTGGTGTAGATATTTCCATGTTTATTCAGATGACTGTGAAGATATTTCATGTTTTTACAGATGGCAGTGTAGATATTTCAATGTTTATAGAGATGGCGCTGTAGATATTTCCATGTTTATGCAGATCGCGGTGTAGATATTTCCATGTTTATACAGATAGCGGTGTAGATATTTCCATGTTTTTACAGATATCGGTGTAGATATTTCCATGTTTACACAGATTGCGGTGTAGATACTTCCATCTTTCTACAGATGGCATTGTAGATATTTCCATGTTTATACAGATGGTGGTGTAGATATTTTCATGTTTATATAGATGGTGGTGTAGATATTACCATGTTTATACAGATAGCGGTGTAGATATTTCCATGTTTATACAGATCGTTTTGAAGGTATTTCCATGTTTATACAGATCGCGGTGTAGATATTTCCATGTTTATACAGATCGCGGTGTAGATATTTCCATGTTTATACAGATAGCCGTGTAGATATTTCCATGTTTATACAGATAGCGGTTTGGATATTTCCATGTTTATAGAGATAGCGGTGTAGGTATTTCCATGTGTATAGACATAGCGGTGTAGATATTTCCATGTTTATATAGATGGCGTTGTAGATATTTCCACGTTTATACCGATAGCAGTGTTGGTATTTCCACGTTTATACAGATAGCGATGTAGATATTTCCATGTTTATACAGCTCGCGGTGCAGATATTTATATCTTTATACAGATGGTGTTGTAGATATTTCCTTATTCACAAAAATGGCGTTGTAGATGTTTCCATGTTTATACAGATGGCGGAGTAGTTAGTTCCATGTTTATGGAGATGGCAGTGTAGATACTTTCATGTTTATAGAGATGGCGGTGTAGGTATTTCCATGTTTATAGAGATAGCAGTGTAGATATTTACATGTTTATACAGATGGCTGTGTAGATATTTCCATGTGTATACAGATGGCATTGTAGATATTTCCATGTTTATGCAGATGACTGTATAGGTATTTCCATGTTTTTACAGATGGCAGTGCAGATATTTCCATGTTTATAGAGATAGCGGTGTAGATATTTCCATGTTTGTACAGATAGCGGTGTTGATATTTCCATCTATACACAGATGGCCTTGTAGATATTTCCATGTTTATACAGATGGCGGCGTAGATATTTCCATGGACATGCAGATGGCGGTGCAGATATTTCCATGTTTATACAGATAGCGGTGTAGATATTTCGATGTTTACACAGATGGTGGTGTAGATATTTCTGGGATTATACACAAGGCGGAGTAGATACTTCCATCTTTATGGAGATGGCAGTGTAGATATTTTCATGTTTATAGAGATGGCAGTGTAGATATTTCCATATTTATAGAGATAGCGGTTTAGATATTTCCATTTTCTACAGATGGCGGTGTAGGTATTTCCATTTTCTACAGATGGCAGTGTAGATATTTCCATGTTTATACAGATGGTGGTGTAGATATTTCCATATTTATACAGATGCCTGTGTAGATATTTCCATGTGTATACAGATGGTATTGTAGCTATTTCCATGTTCATACAGATGGTGGTGTAGATATTTCCATGTTTATTCAGATGACTGTGTAGATATTTCCATGTTTTTACAGATGGCAGTGTAGATATGTCAATGTTTATAGAGATTGCGCTGTAGATATTTCCATGTTTATACAGATCGCGGTGTAGATATTTCCATGTTTATACAGACAGCGGTGTAGATATTTCCATGTATTTACAGATATCGGTGTAGATATTTCCATGATTACACAGATTGCGGTGTAGATACTTCCATCTTTCTACAGATGGCATTGTAGATATTTCCATGTTTATACAGATGGTGGTGTAGATATTTTCATGTTTATATAGATGGTGGTGTAGATATTACCATGCTTATAGAGATAGCGGTGTAGATATTTCCATGTTTATACAGATCGTTTTGAAGGTATTTCCATGTTTATACAGATCGCGGTGTAGATATTTCTATGTTTATACAGATAGCGGTGTAGACATTTCCAAGTTTATACAGATAGCGGTGTAGATATTTCCCTGTTTATACAGACAGCGGTTTAGATATTTCCATGTTTATAGAGATAGCGGTGTAGGTATTTCCATGTGTATAGACATAGCGGTGTAGATATTTCCATGTTTATATAGATGGCGTTGTAGATATTTCCACGTTTATACCGATAGCGGTGTTGGTATTTCCACGTTTATACAGATAGCGATGTAGATATTTCCATGTTTATACAGCTCGCGGTGCAGATATTTATATCTTTATACAGATGGTGTTGTAGATATTTCCTTATTCACAAAAATGGCGGTGTAGATGTTTCCATGTTTATACAGATGGCGGAGTAGTTAGTTCCATGTTTATGGAGATGGCAGTGTAGATACTTTCATGTTTATAGAGATGGCGGTGTAGGTATTTCCATGTTTATAGAGATAGCAGTGTAGATATTTACATGTTTATACAGATGGCTGTGTAGATATTTCCATGTGTATACAGATGGCATTGTAGATATTTCCATGTTTATACAGATGACTGTATAGGTATTTCCATGTTTTTACAGATGGCAGTGCAGATATTTCCATGTTTATAGAGATAGCGGTGTAGATATTTCCATGTTTGTACAGATGGCGGTGTTGATATTTCCATCTATACACAGATGGCCGTGTAGATATTTCCATGTTTATACAGATGGCGGCGTAGATATTTCCATGGACATGCAGATGGCGGTGTAGATATTTCCATGTTTATACAGATAGCGTTGTAGGTATTTCCATGTTTACACAGATGGTGGTGTAGATATTTCCGGGATTATACACATGGCGGAGTAGATACTTCCATCTTTATGGAGATGGCAGTGTAGATATTTTCATGTTTATAGAGATGGCGGTGTAGATATTTCCATATTTATAGACATAGTGGTGTAGATATTTCCATCTTTCTACAGATGGCAGTGTAGATATTTCCATGTTTATACAGATGGTGGTGTAGATATTTCCATATTTATACAGATGTCTGTGTAGATATTTCCATGTGTATACAGATGGTATTGTAGCTATTTCCATATTCATACAGATGGTGGTGTAGATATTTCCATGTTTATTCAGATGACTGTGTAGATATTTCCATGTTTTTACAGATGGCAGTGTAGATATTTCAATGTTTATAGAGATGGCGCTGTAGAAACTTCCATGTTCATACAGATCGCGATGTAGATATTTCCATGTTTATAGAGATAACGGTGTAGATATTTCCATGTTTTTACAGATATCGGTGTAGATATTTCCATGTTTACACAGATTGCAGTGTAGATATTTCCATCTTTCTACAGATGGCATTGTAGGTATTTCCATGTTTATACAGATGGCGGTGTAGATATTTCGATGTTTACAGAGATGGTGGTGTAGATATTTCTGGGATTATACACTTGGCGGAGTAGATACTTCCATCTTTATGGAGATGGCAGTGTAGATATTTTCATGTTTATAGAGATGGCGGTGTAGATATTTCCATATTTATAGAGATAGCGGTGTAGATATTTCCATTTTCTACAGATGGCAGAGTAGATATTTCCATGTTTATACAGATGGTGGTGTAGATATTTCCATATTTATACAGATGTCTGTGTAGATATTTCCATGTGTATACAGATGGTATTGTAGCTATTTCCATGTTTATACAGATGGTGGTGTAGATATTTCCATGTTTATTCAGATGAATGTGTAGATATTTCCATGTTTATACAGATATCGGTGTAAATATTTCCATGGTTATACAGATCACGGTGTAGATATTTCCATGTTTATAGAGATAGCGGTGTATATATTTCCATGTTTTTACAGATAGCGGTGTAGATATTTCCATGTTTATACAGACAACGGTGTAGATATTTCTATGTTTATACAGATTGCGGTGCAGATATTTCCATGTATATACAGATGGCTGTGTAGATATTTCCATGTTTATACAAATGGCTGTGTAGATATTTCCATGTTTATACAGATGACTTGTAGGTATTTCCAGGTTTATACAGTTGGCGGTGTAGATATTTCCATGTTTACAGAGATAGCTGTGTAGATATTTCCATGTTTCTACAGATAGCGGTGTAGATAATTCCATGTTTATACAGATCGCGGTGTAGATATTTCCATGCTTATGCAGATCGCGGTTTAGATATTTCCATTTTTGTACAGATAGTGGTGTAGATATATCCATGTTTATGCAGATCGCGGTGTAGATATTTCCATCTTTCTACAGATGGCATTGTAGATATTTCCATATTTATACAGATGGCAGTGTGGATATTTCCATGTTTATATAGATGGTGGTGTAGATATTAACATGTTTATACAGATAGCAGTGTAGATATTTCCAGGTTTATAGAGATAGCGGTGTAGATATTTCCATGTTTCTACAGATGGCGGTGTAGATATTTCCATGTTTATAGAGATGGTGGTGTAGATATTTCCATGTTTATACAGATATCGGTGTAAATATTTCCATGTTTATACAGATCACGGTGTAGATATTTCCATGTTTATAGAGATAGCGGTGTATATATTTCCATGTTTATACAGATAGCGGTATAGGTATTTCCATGTTTATACAGACCACGGTGTAGATATTTCCATGCTTATACAGATAGCGGTGCAGATATTTCCATGTTTGTACAGATGGCGGTGTTGATATTTCCATCTATAAACAGATGACCGTGTAGATATTTCCATGTTTATACAGATGGCGGCACAGATATTTCTATGTATATGTAGATGGCGGTGTAGATATTTCCATGTATATACAGATAGCGATGTAGTTATTTCCATGTTTATATAGAGAGCGGTGTAGATATTTCCATGTATGTACACATGGCTGTGTAGATATTTCCATGTTTATGCATATGGCGGTGTAGATATTTCCATGTTTATACAGATAACTTTGTAAGTATTTCCATGTTTATACAGATGGCGGTGTAGATATTTTGATGTTTATAGAGATAGCAGTGGAGATATTTCCATGTTTATAGAGATAGCGGTGTAGATATTTCCACGTTTATACTGATCGCGGTGTAGTTATTTCCATGTTTATAGAGATAGCGTTGTGGATATTTCCATGTTTATACACATAGGAGTGTAGATATTTCCATGTTTATAGAGATGGTGTTGTAGATATTTCCATGTTTATACAGATCACGGTGTAGATATTTCCTTGTTTATGCAAATAGCGGTGTAATTATTTCCATGTTTATAGAGATGGCGTTGTAGATATTTCCATGTTTATGCAGATCACGGTGTAGATATTTCCTTGTTTATGCAAATAGGGGTGTAGTTATTTCCATGTTTATACAGATAGCGGTGTAGATATTTCCTTGTTTATACAAACAGCAGTGTAGATATTTCCATGTTTATACAAATCACGGTGTAGATATTTCCTTGTTTATACAAATAGCGGTGTAGTTATTTCCATGTTTATACAGATAGCTGTGTAGATATTTCCATGTATATACAGATGGCTGTGTAGATATTTCCATGTTTATACAGATGGCTGTGTAGATATTTCCATGTTTATACAGATGACTTGTAGGTATTTCCATGTTTATACAGATGGCGGTGTAGGTATTTCCATATTTATAGAGATAGCTGTGTAGATATTTCCATGTTTATAAAGATGGTGGTGTAGATATTTCCATGTTTATACAGATAACTTTGTAAGAATTTTCATGTTTATACAGATGGTGGTGTAGATATTTCGATGTTTATAGAGATAGCGGTGGAGATATTTCCATGTTTATAGAGATAGCGGTGTAGATATTTCCACGTTTATACTGATCGCGGTGTAGTTATTTCCATGTTTATAGAGATAGAGGTGTGGATATTTCCATGTTTATACAGATAGGGGTGTAGATATTTCCATGTTTATACAGATGGCGTTGTAGATATTTCCATGTTTGTACAGATCACGGTGTAGATATTTCCTTGTTTATGCAAATAGCGTTGTACATATTTCCGTGTTTATATAGATAGCGGTGTAGATATTTCCTTGTT
Source organism: Pan troglodytes (assembly GCF_028858775.2). Classification (NCBI taxonomy): domain Eukaryota; kingdom Metazoa; phylum Chordata; class Mammalia; order Primates; family Hominidae; genus Pan; species Pan troglodytes. The sequence goes on along the minus strand of NC_072410.2, from coordinate 6,136,605 downwards.
TATACAAATAGCAGTGTAGATATTTCCATGTTTATACAGATCACGGTGTAGATATTTCCTTGTTTATACAAATAGCGGTGTAGTTATTTCCATGTTTATACAGATAGCGGTGTAGATATTTCCATGTATATACAGATGGCTGTGTAGATATTTCCATGTTTATACAGATGGCTGTGTAGATATTTCCATGTTTATACAGATGACTTGTTGGTATTTCCATGTTTATACAGATGGCGGTGTAGATATTTCCATGTTTATAGAGATAGCTGTGTAGATATTTCCATGTTTCTACAGATAGCGGTGTAGGTATTTCCATGTTTATGCACAACGCAGTGTAGCTATTTCCATGTTTCTACAGATAGCGGTGTATATATTTCCATGTTTATACAGATGGCGGTGTAGATATTTCCATGTTTATAGAGATAGCTGTGTAGATATTTCCATCTTTCTACAGATAGTGGTGTAGATATTTCCATGTTTATGCACATCGCAGTGTAGATATTTCCATGTTTCTACAGATAGCGGTGTAGATATTTCCATGTTTATACAGATCGCGGTGTAGATATTTCCATGTTTATGCAGATCGCAGTGTAGATATTTCCATGTTTATACAGGTAGCGGTGTAGATATTTCCATGTTTTTACAGATATTGGTGTAGATATTTCCCTGTTTACACAGATTGTGGTGTAGATATTTCCATCTTTCTATAGATGGCATTGTAGATATTTCCATGTTTATACAGATGGCGGTGTAGATATTTCCATGTTTACACAGATTGCAGTGTAGATATTTCCATCTTTCAACAGATGGCATTGTAGATATTTCCATGTTTATACAGATGGCGGTGAAGATATTTCCATGTTTATATAGATGGTGTTGTAGATATTACCATGTTTATACAGATAGCGGTGTAGTTATTTTCAGGTTTATACAGATAGCGGTGTAGATATTTCCATGTTTATACAGATGGCGGTGTAGATATTTCGATGTTTATAGAGATGGCTGTGTAGATATTTCCATGTTTATACAGATAACGGTGTAAATAGTTCCATGTTTATACAGATCACGGTGTAGATATTTCCATGTTTATAGAGATGGCGGTGTATATATTTCCATGTTTATACAGATAGCGGTGTAGATATTTCCATGTTTATACAGACCACGGTGTAGGTATTTCCATGTTTATACAGATAACGGTGCAGATATTTCCATGTTTGTACAGATGGCGGTGTTGATATTTCCATCTATACACAGATGACCGTGTAGATATTTCCATGTTTATACAGATGGTGGCGCAGATATTCCTATGGATATGTAGATGGCGGTGTAGATATTTCCATGTATATACAGATAGCGGTGTAGTTATTTCCATGTTTATATGGAGAGCGGTGTAGATATTTCCATATATGGACACATGGCTGTGTAGATATTTCCATGTTTATACAGATGGCGGTGTAGATATTTCCATGGTTATACAGATAACTTTGTAAGTATTTCCATGTTTATACAGATGGCGGTGTAGATATTTCGATGTTTATAGAGATAGCAGTGGAGATATTTCCATGTTTATAGAGATAGCGGTGTAGATATTTCCACCTTCATACTGATCACGGTGTAGTTATTTCCATGTTTTTAGAGATAGCGGTGTGGATATTTCCATGTTTATACAGATAGGGGTGTAGATATTTGCATGTTTATTGAGATGGCGTTGTAGATATTTCCATGTTTATACAGATCACGGTGTAGATATTTCCTTGTTTATACAAATAGCGGTGTAGTTATTTCCATGTTTATAAAGATAGTGGTGTAGATATTTCCGTGTATATACAGATGGCTGTGTAGATATTTCCATGTTTATACAGATGGCTGTGTAGATTTTTCCATGTTTATACAGATGACTTGTAGGTATTTCCATGTTTTTACAGATGGCGGTGTAGATATTTCCATGTTTATAGAGATAGCTGTGTAGATATTTCCATGTTTCTACAGATAGCGGTGTAGATATTTCCATGTTTATACAGCTCACGGTGTATATATTTCCATGTTTATACAGATCGCGGTGTAGATATTTCCATGTTTCTACAGACAGCGGTGTAAATATTTCCATATTTATATAGATCGCGGTGTAGATATTTCCATGTTTATGCAGATCGCGGTGTAGATATTTCCATGTTTATACAGATAGCGGTGTAGATATTTCCATGTTTTTGCAGATATTGGTGTAGATATTTCCATGTGTACACCGATTGCGGTGTAGATATTTCCATCTTTCTACAGATGGCATTGTAGATATTTCCATGTTTATACAGATGGCGGTGTAGATATTTTCATGTTTATATAGATGGTGGTGTAGATGTTACCATGTTTATACAGATAGCGGTGTAGATATTTCCACGTTTATACAAATAGCGGTGTAGATATTTCCATGTTTATACAGATGGCGGTGTAGATATTTCCATGTTTATAGAGATGGCGGTGTAGATATTTCCATGTTTATACAGATATCGGTGTAAATATTTCCATGGTTATACAGATCACGGTGTAGATATTTCCATGTTTATAGAGATAGCGGTGTATATATTTCCATGTTTTTACAGATAGCGGTGTAGATATTTCCATGTTTATACAGACCACGGTGTAGATATTTCCATGTTTATACAGATTGCGGTGCAGATATTTCCATGTATATACAGATGGCTGTGTAGATATTTCCATGTTTATACAAATGGCTGTGTAGATATTTCCATGTTTATACAGATGACTTGTAGGTATTTCCATGTTTATACAGTTGGCGGTGTAGATATTTCCATGTTTACAGAGATAGCTGTGTAGATATTTCCATGTTTCTACAGATAGCGGTGTAGATAATTCCATGTTTATACAGATCGCGGTGTAGATATTTCCATGCTTATGCAGATCGCGGTTTAGATATTTCCATTTTTATACAGATAGTGGTGTAGATATATCCATGTTTATGCAGATCGCGGTGTAGATATTTCCATCTTTCTACAGATGGCATTGTAGATATTTCCATGTTTATACAGATGGCAGTGTGGATATTTCCATGTTTATATAGATGGTGGTGTAGATATTAACATGTTTATACAGATAGCAGTGTAGATATTTCCAGGTTTATACAGATAGCGGTGTAGATATTTCCATGTTTCTACAGATGGCGGTGTAGATATTTCCATGTTTATAGAGATGGCGGTGTAGATATTTCCATGTTTATACAGATATCGCTGTAAATATTTCCATGTTTATACAGATCACGGTGTAGATATTTCCATGTTTATAGAGATAGCGGTGTATATATTTCCATGTTTATACAGATAGCGGTATAGGTATTTCCATGTTTATACAGACCACGGTGTAGATATTTCCATGCTTATACAGATAGCGGTGCAGATATTTCCATGTTTGTACAGATGGCGGTGTTGATATTTCCATCTATACACAGATGACCGTGTAGATATTTCCATGTTTATACAGATGGCGGCACAGATATTTCTATGTATATGTAGATGGCGGTGTAGATATTTCCATGTATATACAGATAGCGATGTAGTTATTTCCATGTTTATATAGAGAGCGGTGTAGATATTTCCATGTATGTACACATGGCTGTGTAGATATTTCCATGTTTATGCATATGGCGGTGTAGATATTTCCATGTTTATACAGATAACTTTGTAAGTATTTCCATGTTTATACAGATGGCGGTGTAGATATTTCGATGTTTATAGAGATAGCAGTGGAGATATTTCCATGTTTATAGAGATAGCGGTGTAGATATTTCCACGTTTATACTGATCGCGGTGTAGTTATTTCCATGTTTATAGAGATAGCGTTGTGGATATTTCCATGTTTATACACATAGTAGTGTAGATATTTCCATGTTTATAGAGATGGTGTTGTAGATATTTCCATGTTTATACAGATCACGGTGTAGATATTTCCTTGTTTATGCAAATAGCGGTGTAGTTATTTCCATGTTTATAGAGATGGCGTTGTAGATATTTCCATGTTTATGCAGATCACGGTGTAGATATTTCCTTGTTTATGCAAATAGCGGTGTAGTTATTTCCATGTTTATACAGATAGCGGTGTAGATATTTCCTTGTTTATACAAACAGCAGTGTAGATATTTCCATGTTTATACAAATCACGGTGTAGATATTTCCTTGTTTATACAAATAGCGGTGTAGTTATTTCCATGTTTATACAGATAGCTGTGTAGATATTTCCATGTATATACAGATGGCTGTGTAGATATTTCCATGTTTATACAGATGGCTGTGTAGATATTTCCATGTTTATACAGATGACTTGTAGGTATTTCCATGTTTATACAGATGGCGGTGTAGGTATTTCCATATGTATAGAGATAGCTGTGTAGATATTTCCATGTTTATAAAGATGGCGGTGTAGATATTTCCATGTTTATACAGATAACTTTGTAAGAATTTTCATGTTTATACAGATGGTGGTGTAGATATTTCGATGTTTATAGAGATAGCGGTGGAGATATTTCCATGTTTATAGAGATAGCGGTGTAGATATTTCCACGTTTATACTGATCGCGGTGTAGTTATTTCCATGTTTATAGAGATAGCGGTGTGGATATTTCCATGTTTATACAGATAGGTGTGTAGATATTTCCATGTTTATAGAGATGGCGTTGTAGATATTTCCATGTTTATACAGATCACGGTGTAGATATTTCCTTGTTTATGCAAATAGCGGTGTAGTTATTTCCATGTTTATACAGATAGCGGTGTAGATATTTCCTTGTTTATACAAATAGCAGTGTAGATATTTCCATGTTTATACAGATCTCGGTGTAGATATTTCCTTGTTTATACAAATAGCGGTGTAGTTATTTCCATGTTTATACAGATAGCGGTGTAGATATTTCCATGTATATACAGATGGCTGTGTAGATATTTCCATGTTTATACAGATGGCTGTGTAGATATTTCCATGTTTATACACATGACTTGTAGGTATTTCCATGTTTATACAGATGGCGGTGTAGATATTTCCATGTTTATAGAGATAGCTGTGTAGATATTTCCATGTTTCTACAGATAGCGGTGTAGGTATTTCCATGTTTATGCACAACGCAGTGTAGATATTTCCATGTTTCTACAGATAGCGGTGTAGATATTTCCATGTTTATACAGATGGCGGTGTAGATATTTCCATGTTTATAGAGATAGCTGTGTAGATATTTCCATCTTTCTGCAGATAGTGGTGTAGATATTTCCATGTTTATGCACATCGCAGTGTAGATATTTCCATGTTTCTACAGATAGCGGTGTAGATATTTCCATGTTTATACAGATCGCGGTGTAGATATTTCCATGTTTATGCAGATCGCATTGTAGATATTTCCATGTTTATACAGGTAGCGGTGTAGATATTTCCATGTTTTTACAGATATTGGTGTAGATATTTCCCTGTTTACACAGATTGCGGTGTAGATATTTCCATCTTTCTATAGATGGCATTGTAGATATTTCCATGTTTATACAGATGGCGGTGTAGATATTTCCATGTTTACACAGATTGCAGTGTAGATATTTCCATCTTTCAACAGATGGCATTGTAGATATTTCCATGTTTATACAGATGGCGGTGAAGATATTTCCATGTTTATATAGATGTTGTTGTAGATATTACCATGTTTATACAGATGGCGGTGTAGTTATTTTCAGGTTTATACAGATAGCGGTGTAGATATTTCCATGTTTATACAGATGGCGGTGTAGATATTTCGATGTTTATAGAGATGGCTGTGTAGATATTTCCATGTTTATACAGATATCGGTGTAAATAGTTCCATGTTTATACAGATCACGGTGTAGATATTTCCATGTTTATAGAGATGGCGGTGTATATATTTCCATGTTTATACAGATAGCGGTGTAGATATTTCCATGTTTATACAGACCACGGTGTAGGTATTTCCATGTTTATACAGATAACGGTGCAGATATTTCCATGTTTGTACAGATGGCGGTGTTGATATTTCCATCTATACACAGATGACCGTGTAGATATTTCCATGTTTATACAGATGGTGGCGCAGATATTTCTATGGATATGTAGATGGCGGTGTAGATATTTCCATGTATATACAGATAGCGGTGTAGTTATTTCCATGTTTATATGGAGAGCGGTGTAGATATTTCCATATATGTACACATGGCTGTGTAGATATTTCCATGTTTATACAGATGGCGGTGTAGATATTTCCATGGTTATACAGATAACTTTGTAAGTATTTCCATGTTCATACAGATGGCGGTGTAGATATTTCGATGTTTATAGAGATAGCAGTGGAGATATTTCCATGTTTATAGAGATAGCGGTGTAGATATTTCCACCTTCATACTGATCACGGTGTAGTTATTTCCATGTTTTTAGAGATAGTGGTGTGGATATTTCCATGTTTATACAGATAGGGGTGTAGATATTTGCATGTTTATAGAGATGACGTTGTAGATATTTCCATGTTTATACAGATCACGGTGTAGATATTTCCTTGCTTATGCAAATAGCGGTGTAGTTATTTCCATGTTTATACTGATAGCGGTGTAGATATTTCCTTGTTTATACAAATAGCATTGTAGATATTTCCATGTTTATACAGATCACAGTGTAGATATTTCCTTGTTTATACAAATAGCGGTGTAGTTATTTCCATGTTTATAAAGATAGTGGTGTAGATATTTCCGTGTATATACAGATGGCTGTGTAGATATTTCCATGTTTATACAGATGGCTGTGAAGATTTTTCCATGTTTATACAGATGACTTGTAGGTATTTCCATGTTTTTACAGATGGCGGTGTAGATATTTCCATATTTATAGAGATAGCTGTGTAGATATTTCCATGTTTCTACAGATAGCGGTGTAGATATTTCCATGTTTATACAGCTCACGGTGTAGATATTTCCATGTTTATACAGATCGCGGTGTAGATATTTCCATGTTTCTACAGATAGCGGTGTAGATATTTCCATATTTATATAGATCGCGGTGTAGATATTTCCATGTTTATGCAGATCGCGGTGTAGATATCTCCATGTTTATACAGATAGCGGTGTAGATATTTCCATGTTTTTGCAGATATTGGTGTAGATATTTCCATGTGTACACCGATTGCGGTGTAGATATTTCCATCTTTCTACAGATGGCATTGTAGATATTTCCATGTTTATACAGATGGCGGTGTAGATATTTTCATGTTTATATAGATGGTGGTGTAGATATTACCATGTTTATACAGATAGCGGTGTAGATATTTCCACGTTTATACAAATAGCAGTGTAGATATTTAAATGTTTATACAGATGGCGGTGTAGATATTTCCATGTTTATAGAGGTGGCGGTGTAGATATTTCCATCTTTATACAGATATCGGTGTAAATATTTCCATGGTTATACAGATCACGGTGTAGATATTTCCATGTTTATAGAGATAGCGGTGTATATATTTCCATGTTTTTACAGATAGCGGTGTAGATATGTCCATGTTTATAAAGACCACGGTGTAGATATTTCCATGTTTATACAGATAGCGGTGCAGATATTTCCATGTTTGTACAGATGGCGGTGTTGATATTTCCATCTGTACACAGATGACCGTGTAGATATTTCCATGTTTATACAGATGGCGGCGCAGATATTTCTATGCATATGTAGATGGCGGTGTAGATATTTCCATGTATATACAGATAGCGTTGTAGTTATTTCCATGTTTATATAGAGAGCGGTGTAGTTGTTTCCATATATGTACACATGGCTGTGTAGATATTTCCATGTTTATACAGATGGCGGTGTCGATATTTCCATGTTTATATAGATGGTGGTGTAGATATTACGATGTTTATACAGATAGCGGTGTAGATATTTAAAGGTTTATACAGATAGCGGTGTAGGTATTTCCATGTTTATACAGATGGCGGTGTAGATATTTCCATGTTTATGGAGATGGCGGTGTAGATATTTCCATGTTTATACAGATATCGGTGTAATTATTTCCACGTTTATACAGAACACGGTGTAGATATTTCCATGTTTATAGAGATAGCGGTGTATATATTTCCATGTTTATACAGATAGCGGTGAAGATATTTCCATGTTTAAGCAGACCACGGTGTAGATATTTCCATGTTTATACAGATAGCGGTGCAGATATTTCCATGTTTGTACCGATGGCGGTGTTGATATTTCCATCTATACACAGATGTCCGTGTAGATATTTACATGTTTATACAGATGGCGGCACAGATATTTCTATGGATATGTAGATGGCGGTGTAGATATTTCCATGTATATACTGATAGCGGTGTAGTTATTTCCATGTTTATATAGAGAGTGGTGCAGATATTTCCATGTATGTACACATGGCTGTGTAGATATTTCCATGTTTATATAGATGGCAGTGTAGATATTTCCATGTTTATACAGATAACTTTGTAAGTATTTCCATGTTTATACAGATGGCGGTGTAGATATTGCGATGTTTATAGAGATAGCAGTGGAGATATTTCCATGTTTATAGAGATAGCGGTGTAGATATTTCCACGTTTATACTGATCGCGGTGTAGTTATTTCCATGTTTATAGAGGTAGCGGTGTGGATATTTCCATGTTTATACAGATAGGGGTGTAGATATTTCCATATTTATAGAGATCGCGTTGTAGATATTTCCATGTTTATACAGATCACGGTGTAGATATTTCCTTGTTTATGCAAATAGCGGTGTAGTTATTTCCATGTTTATACAGATAGCGGTGTAGATATTTCCTTGTTTATACAAATAGCAGTGTAGATATTTCCATGTTTATACAGATCACGGTGTAGATATTTCCTTGTTTATACAAATAGCGGTGAAGTTATTTCCATGTTTATACAGATAGCGGTGTAGATATTTCCATGTATATACAGATGGCTGTGTAGATATTTCCATGTTTATACAGATGGCTGTGTAGATATTTCCATGTTTATACAGATGACTTGTAGGTATTTCCATGTTTATACAGATGGCGGTGTAGATATTTCCATGTTTATAGAGATAGCTGTGTAGATATTTCCATGTTTCTACAGATAGCGGTGTAGATATTTCCATGTTTATACAGATTGCGGTGTAGATATTTCGATGTTTATGCATATCGCGGTGTAGATATTTCCATGTTTATACAGATCACAGTGTAGATATTTCCTTGTTTATGCAAATAGCGGTGTAGTTATTTCCATGTTTATACAGATAGCGGTGTAGATATTTCCTTTTTTATACAAATAGCAGTGTAGGTATTTCCATGTTTATACAGATCACGGTGTAGATATTTCCTTGTTTATACAAATAGCGGTGTAGTTATTTCCATGTTTATACAGATAGCGGTGCAGATATTTCCATGTTTGTACAGATGGCATTGTTGATATTTCCATCTATACACAGATGACCGTGTAGATATTTCCATGTTTATACAGATCACGGTGTACGTATTTCCATGTTTATAGATATGGCGGTGTATATATTTCCATGTTTATACAGATAGCGGTGTAGATATTTCCATGTTTATACAGACCACGGTGTAGATATTTCCATGTTTATACAGATAGCGTTGCAGATATTTCCATGTTTGTACAGATGGCGGTGTTGATATTTCCATCTATACACAGATGACCGTGTACATATTTCCATGTTTATACAGATGGCGGCGCAGTTATTTCTATGGATATGTAGATGGCGGTGTAGATATTTCCACGTATATACAGATAGCGGTGTAGTTATTTCCATGTTTATATAGAGAGCGGTGTAGATATTTCCATATATGTACACATGGCTGTGTAGATATTTCCATGTTTATACAGATGACGGTGTAGATATTTCCATGTTTATACAGATAACTTTGTAAGTATTTCCATGTTTATACAGATGGCGGTGTAGATATTTCGATGTTTATACAGATTGCGGTGTAGATATTTCGATGTTTATGCATATCGCGGTGTAGATATTTCCATGTTTATACAGATCACAGTGTAGATATTTCCTTGTTTATGCAAATAGCGGTGTAGTTATTTCCATGTTTATACAGATAGCGGTGTAGATATTTCCTTTTTTATACAAATAGCAGTGTAGGTATTTCCATGTTTATACAGATCACGGTGTAGATATTTCCTTGTTTATACAAATAGCGGTGTAGTTATTTCCATGTTTATACAGATAGCGGTGCAGATATTTCCATGTTTGTACAGATGGCATTGTTGATATTTCCATCTATACACAGATGACCGTGTAGATATTTCCATGTTTATACAGATCACGGTGTACGTATTTCCATGTTTATAGATATGGCGGTGTATATATTTCCATGTTTATACAGATAGCGGTGTAGATATTTCCATGTTTATACAGACCACGGTGTAGATATTTCCATGTTTATACAGATAGCGTTGCAGATATTTCCATGTTTGTACAGATGGCGGTGTTGATATTTCCATCTATACACAGATGACCGTGTACATATTTCCATGTTTATACAGATGGCGGCGCAGGTATTTCTATGGATATGTAGATGGCGGTGTAGATATTTCCACGTATATACAGATAGCGGTGTAGTTATTTCCATGTTTATATAGAGAGCGGTGTAGATATTTCCATATATGTACACATGGCTGTGTAGATATTTCCATGTTTATACAGATGACGGTGTAGATATTTCCATGTTTATACAGATAACTTTGTAAGTATTTCCATGTTTATACAGATGGCGGTGTAGATATTTCGATGTTTATAGAGACAGTAGTGGAGATATTTCCATGTTTATAGAGATAGCGGTGTAGATATTTCCACGTTTATACTGATCACGGTGTAGTAATTTCCATGTTGATAGAGATAGCGGTGTGGATATTTCCATGTTTATACAGATAGGGGTGTAGATATTTCCATGTTTATAGAGATGGCATTGTAGATATTTCCATGTTTATACAGATCACGGTGTACATATTTCCTTGTTTATGCAAATAGCGGTGTAGTTATTTCCATGTTTATACAGATAGCGGTGTAGATATTTCCTTGTTTATACAAATAGCAGTGTAGATATTTCCATGTTTATACAGATCACAGTGTAGATATTTCCTTGTTTATACAAATAGCGGTGTAGTTATTTCCATGTTTATACACATAGCGGTGTAGATATTTCCATGTATATACACATGGCTGTGTAGATATTTCCATGTTTATACAGATGGCTGTGTAGATATTTCCATGTTTATACAGATGACTTGTAGGTATTTCCATGTCTATACAGATGGCGGTGTAGATATTTCCATGTTTATAGAGATAGCGGTGTAGATATTTCCATGTTTATACAGATCACGGTGTAGATATTTCCATGTTTATTCAGATAGCGGTGTAGATATTTCCATGTTTCTACAGATAGCGGTGTAGGTATTCTCATGGTTATACAGATCGCTGTGTAGATATTTCCATGTTTATGCAGATCGCGGTATAGATATTTCCATGTTTATACAGATAGCGGTGTAGATATTTCCATGTTTTTACAGATATTGCTGTAGATATTTCCATGTTTACACAGATTGCGGTGTAGATATTTCCATCTTTCTACAGATGGCATTGTAGATATTTCCATGTTTATAGAGATGGCGTTGTAGATATTTCCATGTTTATATAGATGGTGGTGTAGATATTACGATGTTTATACAGATAGCGGAGTAGATATTTCCAGGTTTATACAGATAGCGGTGTAGGTATTTCCATGTTTATACAGATGGCGGTGTAGATATTTCCATGTTTATGGAGATGGCGGTGTAGATATTTCCATGTTTATACAGATATCGGTGTAATTATTTCCACGTTTATACAGAACACGGTGTAGATATTTCCATGTTTATAGAGATAGCGGTGTATATATTTCCATGTTTATACAGATAGCGGTGAAGATATTTCCACGTTTAAGCAGACCACGGTGTAGATATTTCCATGTTTATACAGATAGCGGTGCAGATATTTCCATGTTTGTACCGATGGCGGTGTTGATATTTCCATCTATACACAGATGTCCGTGAAGATATTTCCATGTTTATACAGATGGCGGCACAGATATTTCTATGGATATGTAGATGGCGGTGTAGATATTTCCATGTATATACAGATAGCGGTGTAGTTATTTCCATGTTTATATAGAGAGTGGTGCAGATATTTCCATGTATGTACACATGGCTGTGTAGATATTTCCATGTTTATATAGATGGCAGTGTAGATATTTCCATGTTTATACAGATAACTTTGTAAGTATTTCCATGTTTATACAGATGGCGGTGTAGATATTTCGATGTTTATAGAGATAGCAGTGGAGATATTTCCATGTTTATAGAGATAGTGGTGTAGATATTTCCACGTTTATACTGATCGCGGTGTAGTTATTTCCATGTTTATAGAGATAGCGGTGTGGATATTTCCATGTTTATACAGATAGGGCTGTAGATATTTCCATGTTTATAGAGATGGCGTTGTAGATATTTCCATGTTTATACAGATCACGGTGTAGATATTTCCTTGTTTATGCAAATAGCGGTGTAGTTATTTCCATGTTTATACAGATAGCGGTGTAGATATTTCCTTGTTTATACAAATAGCAGTGTAGATAGTTCCATGTTTATACAGATCACGGTGTAGATATTTCCTTGTTTATACAAATAGCGGTGAAGTTATTTCCATGTTTATACAGATAGCGGTGTAGATATTTCCATGTATATACAGATGGCTGTGTAGATATTTCCATGTTTATACAGATGGCTGTGTAGATATTTCCATGTTTATACAGATGACTTGTACGTATTTCCATGTTTATACAGATGGCGGTGTAGATATTTCCATGTTTATACAGATGGCTGTGTAGATATTTCCATGTTTATACAGATGACTTGTACGTATTTCCATGTTTATACAGATGGCGGTGTAGATATTTCCATGTTTATAGAGATAGCTGTGTAGATATTTCCATGTTTCTACAGATAGCGGTGTAGATATTTCCATGTTTATACAGATCGCGGTGTAGATATTTCCATGTTTATACAGATCGCGGTGTAGATATTTCCATGTTTCTACAGATAGCGGTGTAGGTATTTCCATATTTATACAGATCGCGGTGTAGATATTTCCACGTTTATGCAGATCGCGGTGTAGATATTTCCATGTTTATACAGATAGCGGTGTAGATATTTCCATGTTTTTACAGATATTGGTGTAGATATTTCCATGTTTACACAAATTGCAGTGTAGATATTTCCATCTTTCTACAGACGGCATTGTAGATATTTCCATGTTTATACAGATGGCGGTGTAGATATTTCCATGTTTATATAGACGGTGGTGTAGATATTACCATGTTTATACAGATAGCGGTGTAGATATTTCCAGGTTTATACAGATAGTGGTGAAGATATTTCCATGTTTATACAGATGGCGGTGTAGATATTTCCATGTTTATAGAGATGGCGGTGTAGATATTTCCATGTTTATACACATATCGGTGTAAATACTTCCATGTTTATACAGATCACGGTGTACATATTTCCACGTTATAGAGATGGTGGTGTAGATATTTCCATGTTTATAGAGATGGCGGTGTAGATATTTCCATGTTTATACAGATATCGGTGTAAATAGTTCCATGTTTATACAGATCACGGTGTACATATTTCCATGTTTATAGAGATGGCGGTGTATATATTTCCATGTTTATACAGATAGCGGTGTAGATATTTCCATGTTTATACAGACCACGGTGTAGATATTTCCATGTTTATACAGATAGCGGTGCAGATATTTCCATGTTTGTACAGATGACGGTGTTGATATTTCCAACTATACACAGATGGCCGTGTAGATATTTCCATGTTTATACAGATGGCGGCGCAGATATTTCTATGGATATGTAGATGGCGGTGTAGATATTTCCATGTATATACAGAGAGCGGTGTAGTTATTTCCATGTTTATATAGAGAGCGGTGTAGATATTTCCATATATGTACACATGGCTGTGTAGATATTTCCATGTTTATACAGATGGCGGTGTATATATTTCCATGTTTATACAGATAACTTTGTAAGTATTTCCATGTTTATACAGATGGCGGTGTAGATATTTCGATGTTTATAGAGATAGCAGTGGAGATATGTCCATGTTTATAGAGATAGCGGTGTAGATATTTCCACGTTTATACTGATCACGGTGTATTTATTTCCATGTTTTTAGAGATAGCGGTGTGGATATTTCCATGTTTATACAGATAGGGGTGTAGATATTTCCATGTTTATAGAGATGGCGTTGTAGATATTTCCATGTTTATACAGATCACGGTGTAGATATTTCCTTGTTTATGCAAATAGCGGTGTAGTTATTTCCATGTTTATACAGATAGCGGTGTAGATATTTCCCTGTTTATACAAATAGCATTGTAGATATTTCCATGTTTATACAGATCACGGTGTAGATACTTCCTTGTTTATACAAATAGCGGTGTAGTTATTTCCATGTTTATACAGATAGCGGTGAAGATATTTCCATGTATATACAGATGGCTGTGTAGATATTTCCATGTTTATACAGATGGCTGTGTAGATATTTCCATGTTTATACAGATGACTTGCAGGTATTTCCATGTTTATACAGATGGCGGTGTAGATATTTTCATGTTTATACAGATCGCGGTGTAGATATTTCCATGTTTATGCAGATCGCGGTATAGATATTTCCATGTTTATACAGATAGCGGTGTAGATATTTCCATGTTTTTACAGATATTGGTGTAGATATTTCCATGTTTACACAGATTGTGGTGTAGATATTTCCATCTTTCTACAGATGGCATTGTAGATATTTCCATGTTTATACAGATGGCAGTGTAGATATTTCCATGTTTATATAGATGGTGGTGTAGATATTACCATGTTTATACAGATAGCGTTGTAGATATTTCCAGGTTTATACAGATAGCGGTGTAGATATTTCCATGTTTATACAGATGGCGGTGTAGATATCTCCATGTTTATAGAGATGGCGGTGTAGATATTTCCATGTTTATACAGATATCGTTGTAAATATTTCCATGTTTATACAGATCACGGTGTAGGTATTTCCATGTTTATACAGATAGCGATGTATATATTTCCATGTTTATACAGATAGCGGTGTAGATATTTCCATGTTTTACAGACCACGGTGTAAATATTTCCATTTTTATACAGATAGCGGTGCAGATATTTCCATGTTTGTACAGATGGCGGTGTTGATATTTCCATCTATACACAGATGACCGTGTAGATATTTCCATGTTTATACAGATGGCGGCGCAGATATTTCTATGGATATGTAGATGGCGGTGTAGATATTTCCATGTATATACAGAGAGCGGTGTAGTTATTTCCATGTTTATATAGAGAGCGGTGTAGATATTTCCATATATGTACACATGGCTGGGTAGATATTTCCATGTTTATACAGATGGCGGTGTAGATATTTCCATGTTTATACAGATAACTTTGTAAGTATTTCCATGTTTATACAGATGGTGGTGTAGATATTTCAATGTTTATAGAGATAGCAGTGGAGATATTTCCATGTTTATAGAGATAGCGGTGTAGATATTTCCACCTTCATACTGATCACGGTGTAGTTATTTCCATGTTTTTAGAGATAGCGGTGTGGATATTTCCATGTTTATACAGATAGGGGTGTAGATATTTGCATGTTTATTGAGATGGCGTTGTAGATATTTCCATGTTTATACAGATCACGGTGTAGATATTTCCTTGTTTATACAAATAGCGGTGTAGTTATTTCCATGTTTATAAAGATAGTGGTGTAGATATTTCCGTGTATATACAGATGGCTGTGTAGATATTTCCATGTTTATACAGATGGCTGTGTAGATTTTTCCATGTTTATACAGATGACTTGTAGGTATTTCCATGTTTTTACAGATGGCGGTGTAGATATTTCCATGTTTATAGAGATAGCTGTGTAGATATTTCCATGTTTCTACAGATAGCGGTGTAGATATTTCCATGTTTATACAGCTCACGGTGTATATATTTCCATGTTTATACAGATCGCGGTGTAGATATTTCCATGTTTCTACAGACAGCGGTGTAAATATTTCCATATTTATATAGATCGCGGTGTAGATATTTCCATGTTTATGCAGATCGCGGTGTAGATATTTCCATGTTTATACAGATAGCGGTGTAGATATTTCCATGTTTTTGCAGATATTGGTGTAGATATTTCCATGTGTACACCGATTGCGGTGTAGATATTTCCATCTTTCTACAGATGGCATTGTAGATATTTCCATGTTTATACAGATGGCGGTGTAGATATTTTCATGTTTATATAGATGGTGGTGTAGATGTTACCATGTTTATACAGATAGCGGTGTAGATATTTCCACGTTTATACAAATAGCGGTGTAGATATTTCCATGTTTATACAGATGGCGGTGTAGATATTTCCATGTTTATAGAGATGGCGGTGTAGATATTTCCATGTTTATACAGATATCGGTGTAAATATTTCCATGGTTATACAGATCACGGTGTAGATATTTCCATGTTTATAGAGATAGCGGTGTATATATTTCCATGTTTTTACAGATAGCGGTGTAGATATTTCCATGTTTATACAGACCACGGTGTAGATATTTCCATGTTTATACAGATTGCGGTGCAGATATTTCCATGTATATACAGATGGCTGTGTAGATATTTCCATGTTTATACAAATGGCTGTGTAGATATTTCCATGTTTATACAGATGACTTGTAGGTATTTCCATGTTTATACAGTTGGCGGTGTAGATATTTCCATGTTTACAGAGATAGCTGTGTAGATATTTCCATGTTTCTACAGATAGCGGTGTAGATAATTCCATGTTTATACAGATCGCGGTGTAGATATTTCCATGCTTATGCAGATCGCGGTTTAGATATTTCCATTTTTATACAGATAGTGGTGTAGATATATCCATGTTTATGCAGATCGCGGTGTAGATATTTCCATCTTTCTACAGATGGCATTGTAGATATTTCCATGTTTATACAGATGGCAGTGTGGATATTTCCATGTTTATATAGATGGTGGTGTAGATATTAACATGTTTATACAGATAGCAGTGTAGATATTTCCAGGTTTATACAGATAGCGGTGTAGATATTTCCATGTTTCTACAGATGGCGGTGTAGATATTTCCATGTTTATAGAGATGGCGGTGTAGATATTTCCATGTTTATACAGATATCGCTGTAAATATTTCCATGTTTATACAGATCACGGTGTAGATATTTCCATGTTTATAGAGATAGCGGTGTATATATTTCCATGTTTATACAGATAGCGGTATAGGTATTTCCATGTTTATACAGACCACGGTGTAGATATTTCCATGCTTATACAGATAGCGGTGCAGATATTTCCATGTTTGTACAGATGGCGGTGTTGATATTTCCATCTATACACAGATGACCGTGTAGATATTTCCATGTTTATACAGATGGCGGCACAGATATTTCTATGTATATGTAGATGGCGGTGTAGATATTTCCATGTATATACAGATAGCGATGTAGTTATTTCCATGTTTATATAGAGAGCGGTGTAGATATTTCCATGTATGTACACATGGCTGTGTAGATATTTCCATGTTTATGCATATGGCGGTGTAGATATTTCCATGTTTATACAGATAACTTTGTAAGTATTTCCATGTTTATACAGATGGCGGTGTAGATATTTCGATGTTTATAGAGATAGCAGTGGAGATATTTCCATGTTTATAGAGATAGCGGTGTAGATATTTCCACGTTTATACTGATCGCGGTGTAGTTATTTCCATGTTTATAGAGATAGCGTTGTGGATATTTCCATGTTTATACACATAGTAGTGTAGATATTTCCATGTTTATAGAGATGGTGTTGTAGATATTTCCATGTTTATACAGATCACGGTGTAGATATTTCCTTGTTTATGCAAATAGCGGTGTAGTTATTTCCATGTTTATAGAGATGGCGTTGTAGATATTTCCATGTTTATGCAGATCACGGTGTAGATATTTCCTTGTTTATGCAAATAGCGGTGTAGTTATTTCCATGTTTATACAGATAGCGGTGTAGATATTTCCTTGTTTATACAAACAGCAGTGTAGATATTTCCATGTTTATACAAATCACGGTGTAGATATTTCCTTGTTTATACAAATAGCGGTGTAGTTATTTCCATGTTTATACAGATAGCTGTGTAGATATTTCCATGTATATACAGATGGCTGTGTAGATATTTCCATGTTTATACAGATGGCTGTGTAGATATTTCCATGTTTATACAGATGACTTGTAGGTATTTCCATGTTTATACAGATGGCGGTGTAGGTATTTCCATATGTATAGAGATAGCTGTGTAGATATTTCCATGTTTATAAAGATGGCGGTGTAGATATTTCCATGTTTATACAGATAACTTTGTAAGAATTTTCATGTTTATACAGATGGTGGTGTAGATATTTCGATGTTTATAGAGATAGCGGTGGAGATATTTCCATGTTTATAGAGATAGCGGTGTAGATATTTCCACGTTTATACTGATCGCGGTGTAGTTATTTCCATGTTTATAGAGATAGCGGTGTGGATATTTCCATGTTTATACAGATAGGTGTGTAGATATTTCCATGTTTATAGAGATGGCGTTGTAGATATTTCCATGTTTATACAGATCACGGTGTAGATATTTCCTTGTTTATGCAAATAGCGGTGTAGTTATTTCCATGTTTATACAGATAGCAGTGTAGATATTTCCTTGTTTATACAAATAGCAGTGTAGATATTTCCATGTTTATACAGATCTCGGTGTAGATATTTCCTTGTTTATACAAATAGCGGTGTAGTTATTTCCATGTTTATACAGATAGCGGTGTAGATATTTCCATGTATATACAGATGGCTGTGTAGATATTTCCATGTTTATACAGATGGCTGTGTAGATATTTCCATGTTTATACACATGACTTGTAGGTATTTCCATGTTTATACAGATGGCGGTGTAGATATTTCCATGTTTATAGAGATAGCTGTGTAGATATTTCCATGTTTCTACAGATAGCGGTGTAGGTATTTCCATGTTTATGCACAACGCAGTGTAGATATTTCCATGTTTCTACAGATAGCGGTGTAGATATTTCCATGTTTATACAGATGGCGGTGTAGATATTTCCATGTTTATAGAGATAGCTGTGTAGATATTTCCATCTTTCTGCAGATAGTGGTGTAGATATTTCCATGTTTATGCACATCGCAGTGTAGATATTTCCATGTTTCTACAGATAGCGGTGTAGATATTTCCATGTTTATACAGATCGCGGTGTAGATATTTCCATGTTTATGCAGATCGCATTGTAGATATTTCCATGTTTATACAGGTAGCGGTGTAGATATTTCCATGTTTTTACAGATATTGGTGTAGATATTTCCCTGTTTACACAGATTGCGGTGTAGATATTTCCATCTTTCTATAGATGGCATTGTAGATATTTCCATGTTTATACAGATGGCGGTGTAGATATTTCCATGTTTACACAGATTGCAGTGTAGATATTTCCATCTTTCAACAGATGGCATTGTAGATATTTCCATGTTTATACAGATGGCGGTGAAGATATTTCCATGTTTATATAGATGTTGTTGTAGATATTACCATGTTTATACAGATGGCGGTGTAGTTATTTTCAGGTTTATACAGATAGCGGTGTAGATATTTCCATGTTTATACAGATGGCGGTGTAGATATTTCGATGTTTATAGAGATGGCTGTGTAGATATTTCCATGTTTATACAGATATCGGTGTAAATAGTTCCATGTTTATACAGATCACGGTGTAGATATTTCCATGTTTATAGAGATGGCGGTGTATATATTTCCATGTTTATACAGATAGCGGTGTAGATATTTCCATGTTTATACAGACCACGGTGTAGGTATTTCCATGTTTATACAGATAACGGTGCAGATATTTCCATGTTTGTACAGATGGCGGTGTTGATATTTCCATCTATACACAGATGACCGTGTAGATATTTCCATGTTTATACAGATGGTGGCGCAGATATTTCTATGGATATGTAGATGGCGGTGTAGATATTTCCATGTATATACAGATAGCGGTGTAGTTATTTCCATGTTTATATGGAGAGCGGTGTAGATATTTCCATATATGTACACATGGCTGTGTAGATATTTCCATGTTTATACAGATGGCGGTGTAGATATTTCCATGGTTATACAGATAACTTTGTAAGTATTTCCATGTTCATACAGATGGCGGTGTAGATATTTCGATGTTTATAGAGATAGCAGTGGAGATATTTCCATGTTTATAGAGATAGCGGTGTAGATATTTCCACCTTCATACTGATCACGGTGTAGTTATTTCCATGTTTTTAGAGATAGTGGTGTGGATATTTCCATGTTTATACAGATAGGGGTGTAGATATTTGCATGTTTATAGAGATGACGTTGTAGATATTTCCATGTTTATACAGATCACGGTGTAGATATTTCCTTGCTTATGCAAATAGCGGTGTAGTTATTTCCATGTTTATACTGATAGCGGTGTAGATATTTCCTTGTTTATACAAATAGCATTGTAGATATTTCCATGTTTATACAGATCACAGTGTAGATATTTCCTTGTTTATACAAATAGCGGTGTAGTTATTTCCATGTTTATAAAGATAGTGGTGTAGATATTTCCGTGTATATACAGATGGCTGTGTAGATATTTCCATGTTTATACAGATGGCTGTGAAGATTTTTCCATGTTTATACAGATGACTTGTAGGTATTTCCATGTTTTTACAGATGGCGGTGTAGATATTTCCATATTTATAGAGATAGCTGTGTAGATATTTCCATGTTTCTACAGATAGCGGTGTAGATATTTCCATGTTTATACAGCTCACGGTGTAGATATTTCCATGTTTATACAGATCGCGGTGTAGATATTTCCATGTTTCTACAGATAGCGGTGTAGATATTTCCATATTTATATAGATCGCGGTGTAGATATTTCCATGTTTATGCAGATCGCGGTGTAGATATCTCCATGTTTATACAGATAGCGGTGTAGATATTTCCATGTTTTTGCAGATATTGGTGTAGATATTTCCATGTGTACACCGATTGCGGTGTAGATATTTCCATCTTTCTACAGATGGCATTGTAGATATTTCCATGTTTATACAGATGGCGGTGTAGATATTTTCATGTTTATATAGATGGTGGTGTAGATATTACCATGTTTATACAGATAGCGGTGTAGATATTTCCACGTTTATACAAATAGCAGTGTAGATATTTAAATGTTTATACAGATGGCGGTGTAGATATTTCCATGTTTATAGAGGTGGCGGTGTAGATATTTCCATCTTTATACAGATATCGGTGTAAATATTTCCATGGTTATACAGATCACGGTGTAGATATTTCCATGTTTATAGAGATAGCGGTGTATATATTTCCATGTTTTTACAGATAGCGGTGTAGATATGTCCATGTTTATAAAGACCACGGTGTAGATATTTCCATGTTTATACAGATAGCGGTGCAGATATTTCCATGTTTGTACAGATGGCGGTGTTGATATTTCCATCTGTACACAGATGACCGTGTAGATATTTCCATGTTTATACAGATGGCGGCGCAGATATTTCTATGCATATGTAGATGGCGGTGTAGATATTTCCATGTATATACAGATAGCGTTGTAGTTATTTCCATGTTTATATAGAGAGCGGTGTAGTTGTTTCCATATATGTACACATGGCTGTGTAGATATTTCCATGTTTATACAGATGGCGGTGTCGATATTTCCATGTTTATATAGATGGTGGTGTAGATATTACGATGTTTATACAGATAGCGGTGTAGATATTTAAAGGTTTATACAGATAGCGGTGTAGGTATTTCCATGTTTATACAGATGGCGGTGTAGATATTTCCATGTTTATGGAGATGGCGGTGTAGATATTTCCATGTTTATACAGATATCGGTGTAATTATTTCCACGTTTATACAGAACACGGTGTAGATATTTCCATGTTTATAGAGATAGCGGTGTATATATTTCCATGTTTATACAGATAGCGGTGAAGATATTTCCATGTTTAAGCAGACCACGGTGTAGATATTTCCATGTTTATACAGATAGCGGTGCAGATATTTCCATGTTTGTACCGATGGCGGTGTTGATATTTCCATCTATACACAGATGTCCGTGTAGATATTTACATGTTTATACAGATGGCGGCACAGATATTTCTATGGATATGTAGATGGCGGTGTAGATATTTCCATGTATATACTGATAGCGGTGTAGTTATTTCCATGTTTATATAGAGAGTGGTGCAGATATTTCCATGTATGTACACATGGCTGTGTAGATATTTCCATGTTTATATAGATGGCAGTGTAGATATTTCCATGTTTATACAGATAACTTTGTAAGTATTTCCATGTTTATACAGATGGCGGTGTAGATATTGCGATGTTTATAGAGATAGCAGTGGAGATATTTCCATGTTTATAGAGATAGCGGTGTAGATATTTCCACGTTTATACTGATCGCGGTGTAGTTATTTCCATGTTTATAGAGGTAGCGGTGTGGATATTTCCATGTTTATACAGATAGGGGTGTAGATATTTCCATATTTATAGAGATCGCGTTGTAGATATTTCCATGTTTATACAGATCACGGTGTAGATATTTCCTTGTTTATGCAAATAGCGGTGTAGTTATTTCCATGTTTATACAGATAGCGGTGTAGATATTTCCTTGTTTATACAAATAGCAGTGTAGATATTTCCATGTTTATACAGATCACGGTGTAGATATTTCCTTGTTTATACAAATAGCGGTGAAGTTATTTCCATGTTTATACAGATAGCGGTGTAGATATTTCCATGTATATACAGATGGCTGTGTAGATATTTCCATGTTTATACAGATGGCTGTGTAGATATTTCCATGTTTATACAGATGACTTGTAGGTATTTCCATGTTTATACAGATGGCGGTGTAGATATTTCCATGTTTATAGAGATAGCTGTGTAGATATTTCCATGTTTCTACAGATAGCGGTGTAGATATTTCCATGTTTATACAGATTGCGGTGTAGATATTTCGATGTTTATGCATATCGCGGTGTAGATATTTCCATGTTTATACAGATCACAGTGTAGATATTTCCTTGTTTATGCAAATAGCGGTGTAGTTATTTCCATGTTTATACAGATAGCGGTGTAGATATTTCCTTTTTTATACAAATAGCAGTGTAGGTATTTCCATGTTTATACAGATCACGGTGTAGATATTTCCTTGTTTATACAAATAGCGGTGTAGTTATTTCCATGTTTATACAGATAGCGGTGCAGATATTTCCATGTTTGTACAGATGGCATTGTTGATATTTCCATCTATACACAGATGACCGTGTAGATATTTCCATGTTTATACAGATCACGGTGTACGTATTTCCATGTTTATAGATATGGCGGTGTATATATTTCCATGTTTATACAGATAGCGGTGTAGATATTTCCATGTTTATACAGACCACGGTGTAGATATTTCCATGTTTATACAGATAGCGTTGCAGATATTTCCATGTTTGTACAGATGGCGGTGTTGATATTTCCATCTATACACAGATGACCGTGTACATATTTCCATGTTTATACAGATGGCGGCGCAGTTATTTCTATGGATATGTAGATGGCGGTGTAGATATTTCCACGTATATACAGATAGCGGTGTAGTTATTTCCATGTTTATATAGAGAGCGGTGTAGATATTTCCATATATGTACACATGGCTGTGTAGATATTTCCATGTTTATACAGATGACGGTGTAGATATTTCCATGTTTATACAGATAACTTTGTAAGTATTTCCATGTTTATACAGATGGCGGTGTAGATATTTCGATGTTTATACAGATTGCGGTGTAGATATTTCGATGTTTATGCATATCGCGGTGTAGATATTTCCATGTTTATACAGATCACAGTGTAGATATTTCCTTGTTTATGCAAATAGCGGTGTAGTTATTTCCATGTTTATACAGATAGCGGTGTAGATATTTCCTTTTTTATACAAATAGCAGTGTAGGTATTTCCATGTTTATACAGATCACGGTGTAGATATTTCCTTGTTTATACAAATAGCGGTGTAGTTATTTCCATGTTTATACAGATAGCGGTGCAGATATTTCCATGTTTGTACAGATGGCATTGTTGATATTTCCATCTATACACAGATGACCGTGTAGATATTTCCATGTTTATACAGATCACGGTGTACGTATTTCCATGTTTATAGATATGGCGGTGTATATATTTCCATGTTTATACAGATAGCGGTGTAGATATTTCCATGTTTATACAGACCACGGTGTAGATATTTCCATGTTTATACAGATAGCGTTGCAGATATTTCCATGTTTGTACAGATGGCGGTGTTGATATTTCCATCTATACACAGATGACCGTGTACATATTTCCATGTTTATACAGATGGCGGCGCAGGTATTTCTATGGATATGTAGATGGCGGTGTAGATATTTCCACGTATATACAGATAGCGGTGTAGTTATTTCCATGTTTATATAGAGAGCGGTGTAGATATTTCCATATATGTACACATGGCTGTGTAGATATTTCCATGTTTATACAGATGACGGTGTAGATATTTCCATGTTTATACAGATAACTTTGTAAGTATTTCCATGTTTATACAGATGGCGGTGTAGATATTTCGATGTTTATAGAGACAGTAGTGGAGATATTTCCATGTTTATAGAGATAGCGGTGTAGATATTTCCACGTTTATACTGATCACGGTGTAGTAATTTCCATGTTGATAGAGATAGCGGTGTGGATATTTCCATGTTTATACAGATAGGGGTGTAGATATTTCCATGTTTATAGAGATGGCATTGTAGATATTTCCATGTTTATACAGATCACGGTGTACATATTTCCTTGTTTATGCAAATAGCGGTGTAGTTATTTCCATGTTTATACAGATAGCGGTGTAGATATTTCCTTGTTTATACAAATAGCAGTGTAGATATTTCCATGTTTATACAGATCACAGTGTAGATATTTCCTTGTTTATACAAATAGCGGTGTAGTTATTTCCATGTTTATACACATAGCGGTGTAGATATTTCCATGTATATACACATGGCTGTGTAGATATTTCCATGTTTATACAGATGGCTGTGTAGATATTTCCATGTTTATACAGATGACTTGTAGGTATTTCCATGTCTATACAGATGGCGGTGTAGATATTTCCATGTTTATAGAGATAGCGGTGTAGATATTTCCATGTTTATACAGATCACGGTGTAGATATTTCCATGTTTATTCAGATAGCGGTGTAGATATTTCCATGTTTCTACAGATAGCGGTGTAGGTATTCTCATGGTTATACAGATCGCTGTGTAGATATTTCCATGTTTATGCAGATCGCGGTATAGATATTTCCATGTTTATACAGATAGCGGTGTAGATATTTCCATGTTTTTACAGATATTGCTGTAGATATTTCCATGTTTACACAGATTGCGGTGTAGATATTTCCATCTTTCTACAGATGGCATTGTAGATATTTCCATGTTTATAGAGATGGCGTTGTAGATATTTCCATGTTTATATAGATGGTGGTGTAGATATTACGATGTTTATACAGATAGCGGAGTAGATATTTCCAGGTTTATACAGATAGCGGTGTAGGTATTTCCATGTTTATACAGATGGCGGTGTAGATATTTCCATGTTTATGGAGATGGCGGTGTAGATATTTCCATGTTTATACAGATATCGGTGTAATTATTTCCACGTTTATACAGAACACGGTGTAGATATTTCCATGTTTATAGAGATAGCGGTGTATATATTTCCATGTTTATACAGATAGCGGTGAAGATATTTCCACGTTTAAGCAGACCACGGTGTAGATATTTCCATGTTTATACAGATAGCGGTGCAGATATTTCCATGTTTGTACCGATGGCGGTGTTGATATTTCCATCTATACACAGATGTCCGTGAAGATATTTCCATGTTTATACAGATGGCGGCACAGATATTTCTATGGATATGTAGATGGCGGTGTAGATATTTCCATGTATATACAGATAGCGGTGTAGTTATTTCCATGTTTATATAGAGAGTGGTGCAGATATTTCCATGTATGTACACATGGCTGTGTAGATATTTCCATGTTTATATAGATGGCAGTGTAGATATTTCCATGTTTATACAGATAACTTTGTAAGTATTTCCATGTTTATACAGATGGCGGTGTAGATATTTCGATGTTTATAGAGATAGCAGTGGAGATATTTCCATGTTTATAGAGATAGTGGTGTAGATATTTCCACGTTTATACTGATCGCGGTGTAGTTATTTCCATGTTTATAGAGATAGCGGTGTGGATATTTCCATGTTTATACAGATAGGGCTGTAGATATTTCCATGTTTATAGAGATGGCGTTGTAGATATTTCCATGTTTATACAGATCACGGTGTAGATATTTCCTTGTTTATGCAAATAGCGGTGTAGTTATTTCCATGTTTATACAGATAGCGGTGTAGATATTTCCTTGTTTATACAAATAGCAGTGTAGATAGTTCCATGTTTATACAGATCACGGTGTAGATATTTCCTTGTTTATACAAATAGCGGTGAAGTTATTTCCATGTTTATACAGATAGCGGTGTAGATATTTCCATGTATATACAGATGGCTGTGTAGATATTTCCATGTTTATACAGATGGCTGTGTAGATATTTCCATGTTTATACAGATGACTTGTACGTATTTCCATGTTTATACAGATGGCGGTGTAGATATTTCCATGTTTATACAGATGGCTGTGTAGATATTTCCATGTTTATACAGATGACTTGTACGTATTTCCATGTTTATACAGATGGCGGTGTAGATATTTCCATGTTTATAGAGATAGCTGTGTAGATATTTCCATGTTTCTACAGATAGCGGTGTAGATATTTCCATGTTTATACAGATCGCGGTGTAGATATTTCCATGTTTATACAGATCGCGGTGTAGATATTTCCATGTTTCTACAGATAGCGGTGTAGGTATTTCCATATTTATACAGATCGCGGTGTAGATATTTCCACGTTTATGCAGATCGCGGTGTAGATATTTCCATGTTTATACAGATAGCGGTGTAGATATTTCCATGTTTTTACAGATATTGGTGTAGATATTTCCATGTTTACACAAATTGCAGTGTAGATATTTCCATCTTTCTACAGACGGCATTGTAGATATTTCCATGTTTATACAGATGGCGGTGTAGATATTTCCATGTTTATATAGACGGTGGTGTAGATATTACCATGTTTATACAGATAGCGGTGTAGATATTTCCAGGTTTATACAGATAGTGGTGAAGATATTTCCATGTTTATACAGATGGCGGTGTAGATATTTCCATGTTTATAGAGATGGCGGTGTAGATATTTCCATGTTTATACACATATCGGTGTAAATACTTCCATGTTTATACAGATCACGGTGTACATATTTCCACGTTATAGAGATGGTGGTGTAGATATTTCCATGTTTATAGAGATGGCGGTGTAGATATTTCCATGTTTATACAGATATCGGTGTAAATAGTTCCATGTTTATACAGATCACGGTGTACATATTTCCATGTTTATAGAGATGGCGGTGTATATATTTCCATGTTTATACAGATAGCGGTGTAGATATTTCCATGTTTATACAGACCACGGTGTAGATATTTCCATGTTTATACAGATAGCGGTGCAGATATTTCCATGTTTGTACAGATGACGGTGTTGATATTTCCAACTATACACAGATGGCCGTGTAGATATTTCCATGTTTATACAGATGGCGGCGCAGATATTTCTATGGATATGTAGATGGCGGTGTAGATATTTCCATGTATATACAGAGAGCGGTGTAGTTATTTCCATGTTTATATAGAGAGCGGTGTAGATATTTCCATATATGTACACATGGCTGTGTAGATATTTCCATGTTTATACAGATGGCGGTGTATATATTTCCATGTTTATACAGATAACTTTGTAAGTATTTCCATGTTTATACAGATGGCGGTGTAGATATTTCGATGTTTATAGAGATAGCAGTGGAGATATGTCCATGTTTATAGAGATAGCGGTGTAGATATTTCCACGTTTATACTGATCACGGTGTATTTATTTCCATGTTTTTAGAGATAGCGGTGTGGATATTTCCATGTTTATACAGATAGGGGTGTAGATATTTCCATGTTTATAGAGATGGCGTTGTAGATATTTCCATGTTTATACAGATCACGGTGTAGATATTTCCTTGTTTATGCAAATAGCGGTGTAGTTATTTCCATGTTTATACAGATAGCGGTGTAGATATTTCCCTGTTTATACAAATAGCATTGTAGATATTTCCATGTTTATACAGATCACGGTGTAGATACTTCCTTGTTTATACAAATAGCGGTGTAGTTATTTCCATGTTTATACAGATAGCGGTGAAGATATTTCCATGTATATACAGATGGCTGTGTAGATATTTCCATGTTTATACAGATGGCTGTGTAGATATTTCCATGTTTATACAGATGACTTGCAGGTATTTCCATGTTTATACAGATGGCGGTGTAGATATTTTCATGTTTATACAGATCGCGGTGTAGATATTTCCATGTTTATGCAGATCGCGGTATAGATATTTCCATGTTTATACAGATAGCGGTGTAGATATTTCCATGTTTTTACAGATATTGGTGTAGATATTTCCATGTTTACACAGATTGTGGTGTAGATATTTCCATCTTTCTACAGATGGCATTGTAGATATTTCCATGTTTATACAGATGGCAGTGTAGATATTTCCATGTTTATATAGATGGTGGTGTAGATATTACCATGTTTATACAGATAGCGTTGTAGATATTTCCAGGTTTATACAGATAGCGGTGTAGATATTTCCATGTTTATACAGATGGCGGTGTAGATATCTCCATGTTTATAGAGATGGCGGTGTAGATATTTCCATGTTTATACAGATATCGTTGTAAATATTTCCATGTTTATACAGATCACGGTGTAGGTATTTCCATGTTTATACAGATAGCGATGTATATATTTCCATGTTTATACAGATAGCGGTGTAGATATTTCCATGTTTTACAGACCACGGTGTAAATATTTCCATTTTTATACAGATAGCGGTGCAGATATTTCCATGTTTGTACAGATGGCGGTGTTGATATTTCCATCTATACACAGATGACCGTGTAGATATTTCCATGTTTATACAGATGGCGGCGCAGATATTTCTATGGATATGTAGATGGCGGTGTAGATATTTCCATGTATATACAGAGAGCGGTGTAGTTATTTCCATGTTTATATAGAGAGCGGTGTAGATATTTCCATATATGTACACATGGCTGGGTAGATATTTCCATGTTTATACAGATGGCGGTGTAGATATTTCCATGTTTATACAGATAACTTTGTAAGTATTTCCATGTTTATACAGATGGTGGTGTAGATATTTCAATGTTTATAGAGATAGCAGTGGAGATATGTCCATGTTTATAGAGATAGCGGTGTAGATATTTCCACGTTTATACTGATCACGGTGTATTTATTTCCATGTTTTTAGAGATAGCGGTGTGGATATTTCCATGTTTATACAGATAGGGGTGTAGATATTTCCATGTTTATAGAGATGGCGTTGTAGATATTTCCATGTTCATACAGATCACGGTGTAGATATTTCCTTGTTTATGCAAATAGCGGTGTAGTTATTTCCATGTTTATACAGATAGCGGTGTAGATATTTCCTTGTTTATACAAATAGCATTGTAGATATTTCCATGTTTATACAGATCACAGTGTAGATACTTCCTTGTTTATACAAATAGCGGTGTAGTTATTTCCATGTTTATACAGATAGCAGTGTAGATATTACCATGTATATGCAGATGGCTGTGTAGATATTTCCATGTTTATACAGATGGCTGTGTAGATATTTCCATGTTTATACAGATGACTTACAGGTATTTCCATGTTTATACAGATGGCGGTGTAGATATCTCCATGTTTATAGAGATGGCGGTGTAGATATTTCCATGTTTATACATATATCGTTGTAAATATTTCCATGTTTATACAGATCACGGTGTACATATTTCCATGTTTATAGAGATGGCAGTGTATATATTTCCATGTTTATACAGATAGCGGTGTAGATATTTCCATGTTTTACAGACCACGGTGTAGATATTTCCATGTTTATACAGATAGCGGTGCAGATATTTCCATGTTTGTACAGATGGCGGTGTTGATATTTCCATCTATACACAGATGACCGTGTAGATATTTCCATGTTTATACAGATGGTGGCGCAGATATTTCTATGGATATGTAGATGGCGGTGTAGATATTTCCATGTATATACAGATAGCGTTATAGTTATTTCCATGTTTATATAGAGAGCTGTGTAGATATTTCCATATATGTACACATGGCTTTGTAGATATTTCCATGTTTATATAGATGGCGGTGTAGATATTTCCATGTTTATACAGATAACTTTGTAAGTATTTCCATGTTTATACAGATGGCGGTGTAGATATTTGGCTGTTTATAGAAATAGCAGTGGAGATATTTCCATGTTTATAGAGATAGCGGTGAAGATATTTCCACGTTTATACTGATCACAGTGTAGTTATTTCCACGTTTTTAGAGATAGCAGTGTGGATATTTCCATGTTTATACAGATAGGGGTGTAGATATTTCCATGTTTTTAGAGATGGCGTTGTACATATTTCCATGTTTATACAGATCACCGTGTAGATATTTCCTTGTTTATGCAAATAGCGGTGTAGTTATTTCCATGTTTATACAGATAGCGGTGTAGATATTTCCTTGTTCATACAAATAGCATTTTAGATATTTCCAGGTTTATACAGATCACGGTGTAGATATTTCCTTGTTTATACAAATAGCGGTGTAGTTATTTCCATGTTTATACAGATAGCGGTGTAGATATTTCCGTGAATATACAGATGGCTGTGTAGATATTTCCATGTTTATACAGATGGCTTTTTAGATATTTCCATCTTTCTACAGACGGCATTATAGATATTTCCATGTTTATACAGATGGCGGTGTAGATATTTCCATGTTTATACAGATGACTTGTAGTTATTTCCATTTTTATACAGATGGCGGTGTATATATTTCCATGTTTATAGAGATAGCTGTGTAGATATTTCCATGTTTCTACAGATCGCGGTGTAGTTATTTCCATGTTTATACAGATCGCGGTGTAGATATTTCCATGTTTATGCAGATTGCGGTGTAGATATTTCCATGCTTATGCAGATCGCGGTGTAGATATTTCCATCTTTATACAGATAGCGGTGTAGATATTTCCATGTTTTTACAGAAATTGGTGTAGGTATTTCCATGTATACACAGATTGCAGTGTAGATAGTTCCATCTTTCTACAGACGGCATTGTAGATATTTCTGTGTTTGTACAGATGGCGGTGTAGATATTTCCATGTTTATATTGATGGTGGTGTAGATATTACCATGTTTATACAGATAGCGGTGTAGATATTTCCAGGTTCATACAGATAGCGGTGTAGATATTTCCAGGTTAGTACAGATGGCAGTGTAGATATTTCCATGTTTATAGAGATGGCGGTGTCGATATTTCCATGTTTATACAGATATCGGTGTAAATATTTCCATGTTTATACAGATCACGGTGTAGATATTTCCATGTTTATAGAGATAGCGGTGTATATATTTCCATGTTTATAGAGATAGCGGTGTATATATTTCCATGTTTATACAGACCACGGTGTAGATATTTCCATGTTTATACAGATAGCGGTGCAGATATTTCCATGATTGTACAGATGGCGGTGTTGATATTTCCATCTATACACAGATGACCGTGTAGATATTTCCATGTTTATACAGATGGCGGCGCAGATATTTCCATGGATATGTAGATGGCGGTGTAGATATTTCCATGTATATACAGATAGCGGTGTAGTTATTTCTATGTTTATATAGAGAGCGGTGTAGTTATATCCATGTATGTACACATGGCTGTGTAGATATTTCCATGTTTATACAGATGGCGGTGTAGGTATTTCCATGTTTATACAGATAACTTTGTAAGTATTTCCATGTTTATACGGATGGCATTGGAGATATTTCGATGTTTATAGAGATAGCATTGGAGATATTTCCATGTTTATAGAGATAGCGGTGTAGATATTTCCACGTTTATACTGATCGCGGTGTAGTTATTTCCATGTTTATAGAGATAGCGTTGTGGATATTTCCATGTTTATACAGATAGTGGTGTAGATATTTCCATGTTTATAGAGATGGCGTTGTAGATATTTCCATGTTTATACAGATCACGGTGTAGATATTTCCTTGTTTATGCAAATAGCGGTGTAGTTATTTCCATGTTTATACAGATAGCGGTGTAGATATTTCCTTGTTTATACAAATAGCAGTGTAGATATTTCCATGTTTATACAGATCACGGTGTAGATATTTCCTTGTTTATACAAATAGCGGTGTAGTTATTTCCATGTTTATACAGATAGCGGTGTAGATATTTCCATGTATATACAGATGGCTGTGTAGATATTTCCATGTTTATACAGATGGCTGTGTAGATATTTCCATGTTTATACAGATGACTTGAAGGTATTTCCATGTTTATACAGATGGCGGTGTATATATTTCCATGTTTACAGAGATAGCTGTGTAGATATTTCCATGTTTCTACAGATAGCGGTGTAGATATTTCCAAGTTTATGCAGATCGCGGTGTAGATATTTCCATGCTTATGCAGATCGCGGTGTAGATATTTCCATCTTTATACAGATAGCGGTGTAGATATTTCCATGTTTTTACAGATATTGTTGTAGGTATTTCCATGTTTACACAGATTGCAGTGTAGATATTTCCATCTTTCTACAGATGGCATTGTAGATATTTCCATGTTTATACACATTGCGGTGTAGATATTTCCATGTTTATATAGATGGTGGAGTAGATATTACCATGTTTATACAGATAGCGGTGTAGATATTTCCAGGTTTATACAGATAGCGGTGTAGATATTTCCAGGTTTATACAGATGACGGTGTAGATATTTCCATGTTTATAGAGATGGCGGTGTAGATATTTCCATGTTTATACACATATCGGTGTAAATATTTCCATGTTTATACAGATCGCGGTGTAGATATTTCCATGTTTATAGAGATAGCGGTGTATATATTTCCATGTTTATACAGATAGCGTTGTAGATATTTCCATGTTTATACAGACCACGGTGTAGATATTTCCATGTTTATACAGATAGCGGTGCGGATATTTCCATGTTTGTACAGATGGCAGTGTTGATACTTCCATCTATACACAGATGACCGTGTAGATATTTCCATGTTTATACAGATGGCGTCGCAGATATTTCTATGGATATGTAGTTGGCGGTGTAGATATTTCCATGTATATACAGATAGCGGTGTAGTTATTTCCATGTTTATATAGAGAGCAGTGTAGATATTTCCATGTATGTACACATGGCTGTGTAGATATTTCCAGGTTTATACAGATGGCGGTGTAGATATTTCTATGTTTATAGAGATAACTTTGTAAGTATTTCCATGTTTATACAGATGGTGGTGTAGGTATTTCGATGTTTATAGAGATAGCATTGGAGATATTTCCATGTTTATAGAGATAGCGGTGTAGATATTTCCACGTTTATACTGATCGTGGTGTAGTTATTTCCATGTTTATAGAGATAGCGGTGTGGATATTTCCATGTTTATACAGATAGGGGTGTAAATATTTCCATATTTATAGAGGTGGCGTTGTAGATATTTCCATGTTTATGCAGATCACGATGTAGATATTTCCTTGTTTATGCAAATAGCGGTGTAGTTATTTCCATGTTTATACAGATAGCGGTGTAGATATTTCCTTGTTTATACAAATAGCGATGTAGATATTTCCATGTTTATACAGATAGCGGTGTAGATATTTCCATGTATATACAGATGGCTGTGTAGATATTTCCATGTTTATACAGATGGCTGTGTAGATATTTCCATGTTTATACAGATGACTTGTAGGTATTTCCATGTTTATACAGATGGCGGTGTAGATATTTCCATGTTTATAGAGACAGCTGTGTAGATATTTCCATGTTTCTACAGATAGCGGTGTAGTTATTTCCATGTTTATAGTGATCGCGGTGTAGTTGTTTCCATGTTTATAGAGATAGCGGTGTGGATATTTACATGTTTTTACAGATAGTGGTGTAGATATTTCCATGTTTATGCAGATCGCGGTGTAGATATTTCCATGCTTATGCAGATCGTGGTGTAGATATTTCCATCTTTATACAGATAGCGGTGTAGATATTTCCATGTTTTTACAGATATTGGTGTAGGTATTTCCATGTTTACACAGATTGCAGTGTACATATTTCCATCTTTCTACAGATGGCATTGTAGATATTTCCATGTTTATACAGATGGCGGTGTAGATATTTCCATGTTTTTATAGATGGCGGTGTAGATATTACCGTGTTTATACAGATAGCGGTGCAGATATTTCCAGGTCTATACAGATAGCGGTGTAGATATTTCCATGTTTATACAGATGGCGGTGTAGATATCTCCATGTTTATAGAGATGGCGGTGTAGATATTTCCATGTTTATACACATATCGGTATAAATATTTCCATCTTTATACAGATCGCGGTGTAGATATTTCCATGTTTATAGAGATAGCGGTGTATATATTTCCATGTTTATACAGATAGCGGTGTAGATATTTCCATGTTTATAAAGACCACGGTGTAGATATTTCCATGTTTATACAGATAGCGGTACGGATATTTCCATGTTTGTACAGATGGCGGTGTTGATACTTCCATCTATACACAGATGACCGTGTAGATATTTCCATGTTTATACAGATGGCGGCGCAGATATTTCTATGGATATGTAGTTTGCGGTGTAGATATTTCCATGTATATACAGATAGCGGTGTAGTTATTTCCATGTTTATATAGAGAGCAGTGTAGATATTTCCATGTATGTACACATGGCTGTGTAGATATTTCCATGTTTATACAGATGGCGGTGAAGATATTTCCATGTTTATACAGATAACTTTGTAAGTATTTCCATGTTTATACAGATGGCGGTGTAGATATTTCGATGTTTATAGAGATAGCATTGGAGATATTTCCATGTTTATAGAGATAGCGGTGTAGATATTTCCACGTTTATACTGATCGCGTTGTAGTTATTTCCATGTTTATAGAGATAGCGGTGTGTATATTTCCATGTTTATACAGATAGTGGTGTAGATATTTCCATGTTTATAGAGATGGCGTTGTAGATATTTCCATGTTTATGCAGATCACGGTGTAGATATTTCCTTGTTTATGCAAATAGCGGTGTAGTTATTTCCATGTTTAAACAGATAGCGGTGTAGATATTTCCTTGTTTATACAAATAGCAGTGTAGATATTTCCATGTTTATACAGATCACGGTGTAGATATTTCCTTGTTTATACGAATAGCGGTGAAGTTATTTCCATGTTTATACAGATAGCGGTGAAGATATTTCCATGTATATACAGATGGCTGTGTAGATATTTCCATGGTTATGCAGATGGCTGTGTAGATATTTCCATGTTTATACAGATGACTTGTAGTTATTTCCATGTTTATACAGATGGCGGTGTAGATATTTCCATGTTTATAGAGATAGCTGTGTAGATATTTCCTTGTTTCTACAGATACCGGTGTAGTTATTTCCATGTTTATACAGATCGCGGTGTAGATATTTCCATGCTTATGCAGATCGCGGTGTAGATATTTCCATCTTTCTACAGATGGCATTGTAGATATTTCCATGTTTATACAGATGGCGGTGTAGATATTTCCATGTTTATTTAGATGGTGGTGTAGATATTACCATGTTTATACAGATAGCGTTGTAAATATTTCCAGGTTTATACAGATAGCGGTGTAGATATTTCCATGTTTATACAGATGGCGGTGTAGATATCTCCATGTTTATAGAGATGGCGGTGTACATATTTCCATGTTTATAGAGATATCGTTGTAAATATTTCCATGTTTATACAGATCACGGTGTAGGTATTTCCATGTTTATACAGATAGCGATGTATATATTTCCATGTTTAGACAGATGACTTGTAGGTATTTCCATGTTTATAGAGATGGCGGTGTAGGTATTTTCATGCTTCTACAGATCGTGGTGTAGATATTTCCATGTTTATGCAGATCGCGGTATAGATATTTCCATGTTTATACAGATAGCGGTGTAGATATTTCCATGTTTTTACAGATATTGGTGTAGATATTTCCATGTTTACACAGATTGTGGTGTAGATATTTCCATCTTTCTACAGATGGCATTGTAGATATTTCCATGTTTATACAGATGGCATTGTAGATATTTCCATGTTTATATAGATGGTGGTGTAGATATTACCATGTTTATACAGATAGCGTTGTAAATATTTCCAGGTTTATACAGATAGCGGTGTAGATATTTCCATGTTTATATAGATAGCGGTGTAGATATCTCCATGTTTATAGAGATGGCGGTGTAGATATTTCCATGTTTATACAGATATCGTTGTAAATATTTCCATGTTTATACAGATCACGGTGTAGGTATTTCCATGTTTATACAGATAGCGATGTATATATTTCCGTGTTTATACAGATAGCGGTGTAGATATTTCCATGTTTTGCAGACCACGGTGTAGATATTTCCATGTTTATACAGATAGCGGTGCAGATATTTCCATGTTTGTACAGATGGCGGTGTTGATATTTCCATCTATACACAGATGACCGTGTAGATATTTCCATGTTTATACACATGGTGGCGCAGATATTTCTATGGATATGTAGATGGCGGTGTAGATATTTCCATGTATATACAGATAGCGGTGTAGTTATTTCAATGTTCATATAGAGAGCGGTGTAGATATTTCCATATATGTACACATGGCTGTGTAGATATTTCCATGTTTATACAGATGGCGGTGTAGATATTTCCATGTTTATACAGATAACTTTGTAAGTATTTCCATGTTTATACAGATGGCGGGGTAGATATTTCGATGTTTATAGAAATAGCATTGGAGATATTTCCATGTTTATAGAGATAGCGGTGTAGATATTTCCACGTTTATACTGATCACGGTGTAGTTATTTCCATGTTTTTAGAGATAGCGGTGTGGATATTTCCATGTTTATTCAGATAGGGGTGTAGATATTTCCATGTTTATAGAGATGGCGTTGTAGATATTTCCATGTTTATACAGATCACGGTGTACATATTTCCATGTTTTTTAGAGATGTCGGTGTATATATTTCCATGTTTATACAGATAGCGGTGTAGATATTTCCAGGTTTATACAGACCATGGTGTAGATATTTCCATGTTTATAAAGATAGCGGTCCAGATATTTCCATGTTTGTACATATGGCTGTGTTGATATTTCCATCTATACACAGATGACCGTGTAGATATTTCCATGTTTATACAGATGGCGGCGCAGATATTTCTATGGATATGTAGATGGCGGTGTAGATATTTCCATGTATATACAGATAGCGGTGTAGTTATTTCCATGTTTATATAGAGAGCGGTGTAGATATTTCCATATATGTACACATGGCTGTTTAGATATTTCCATGTTTATACAGATGACGGTGTAGATATTTCCATGTTTATACAGATAACTTTGTAAGTATTTCCATGTTTCTACAGATGGCGGTGTAGATATTTCGATGTTTATAGAGATAGTAGTGGAGATACTTCCATGTTTATAGAGATAGCGGTGTAGATATTTCCATGTTTATACTGATCGCGGTGTAGTTATTTCCATGTTTATAGAGATAGCGGTGTGGATATTTCCATGATTATACAGATAGGGGTGTAGATATTTCCATGTTTATAGAGATGGCGTTGTAGATATTTCCATGTTTATACAGATCACGGTGTAGATATTTCCTTGTTTATGCAAATAGCGGTGTAGTTATTTCCATGTTTATCCAGATAGCGGTGTAGATATTTCCTTGTTTATACAAATAGCATGGTAGATATTTCCACGTTTATACAGATCACGGTGTAGATATTTCCTTGTTTATACAAATAGCGGTGTAGTTATTTCCATGTTTATACAGATAGCGGTGCAGATATTTCCATGTATATACAGATGGCTGTGTAGATATTTCCATGTTTATACAGATGGCTGTGTAGATATTTCCATGTTTATACAGATGACTTGTAGGTATTTCCACGTTTATACAGATTGCGGTGTAGATATTTCCATGTTTATAGAGATAGCTGTGTAGATATTTCCATGTTTCTACAGATAGCGGTGTAGATATTTCCATGTTTATACAGATCGCGGTGCAGATATTTCCATGTTTATACAGATCGCGGTGTAGATATTTCCATGTTTATACAGATGGCGGTGTAGATATTTCCATGTTTATATAGATGGCGGTGTAGATATTACCATGTTTATACAGATAGCGGTGTAGATATTTCCAGGTTTATACAGATAGCGGTGTAGATATTTCCATGTTTATACAGATGGCGGTTTAGATATTTCCATGTTTATAGAGATGGCGGTGTAGATATTTCCATGTTTATACAGATATCGGTGTAAATAGTTCCATGTTTATACAGATCACGGTGTACATATTTCCATGTTTATAGAGATGGCGGTGTATATATTTCCATGTTTATACAGATAGCGGTGTAGATATTTCCATGTTTATACAGACCACGGTGTAGATATTTCCATGTTTATACAGATAGCAGTGCAGATATTTCCATGTTTATACAGATAGCGGTGTAGATATTTCCATGTTTATACAGATCACGGTGTAGATATTTCCTTGTTTATGCAAATAGCGGTGTAGTTATTTCCATGTTTATACAGATAGCGGTGTAGATATTTCCTTGTTTATACAAATAGCATTGTGGATATTTCCATGTTTATAAAGATCACGGTGTAGATATTTCCTTGTTTATACAAATAGCGGTGTAGTTATTTCCATGTTTATACAGATAGCGGTGTAGATATTTCCATGTATATACAGATGGCAGTGTAGATATTTCCATGTTTATACAGATGGCTGTGTAGATATTTCCATGTTTATACAGATGACTTGTAGGTATTTCCATGTTTATACAGATGGCGGTGTAGATATTTCCATGTTTATAGAGATAGCTGTGTAGATATTTCCATGTTTCTACAGATAGCGGTGTAGATATTTCCATGTTTATACAGATCGTGGTGTAGATATTTCCATGTTTATACAGATCACGGTGTAGATATTTCCATGTTTCTACAGATAGCGGTGTAGATATTTCCATATTTATACAGATCGCGGTGTAGATATTTCCATGTTTATGCAGATCGCGGTGTAGATATTTCCATGTTTATACAGATAGCGGTGTAGATATTTCCATGTTTTTACAGATATAGGTGTAGATATTTCCATGTTTACACAGATTTCAGTGTAGATATTTCCATCTTTCTACAGACGGCATTGTAGATATTTCCATGTTTATACAGATGGCGGTGTAGATATTTCCATGTTTATATAGATGGCAGTGTAGATATTACCATGTTTATACAGATAGCGGTGTAGATATTTCCAGGTTTATACAGATAGCGGTGTAGATATTTCCATGTTTATACAGATGGCGGTGTAGATATTTCCATGTTTATAGAGATGGCGGTGTAGATATTTCCATGTTTATACAGATATCGGTGTAAATAGTTCCATGTTTATACAGATCACGGTGTACATATTTCCATGTTTTTTAGAGATGTCGGTGTATATATTTCCATGTTTATACAGATAGCGGTGTAGATATTTCCATGTTTATACAGACCACGGTGTAGATATTTCCATGTTTATACAGATAGCGGTGCAGATATTTCCATGTTTGTACAGATGGCTGTGTTGATATTTCCATCTATACACAGATGACCGTGTAGATATTTCCATGTTTATACAGATGGCGGCGCAGATATTTCTATGGATATGTAGATGGCGGTGTAGATATTTCCATGTATATACAGATAGCGGTGTAGTTATTTCCTTGTTTATATAGAGAGCGGTGTAGATATTTCCATATATGTACACATGGCTGTGTAGATATTTCCATGTTTATACAGATGACGGTGTAGATATTTCCATGTTTATACAGATAACTTTGTAAGTATTTCCATGTTTCTACAGATGGCGGTGTAGATATTTCGATGTTTATAGAGATAGTAGTGGAGATATTTCCATGTTTATAGAGATAGCGGTGTAGATATTTCCATGTTTATACTGATGGCGGTGTAGTTATTTCCATGTTTATAGAGATAGCGGTGTGGATATTTCCATGATTATACAGATAGGGGTGTAGATATTTCCATGTTTATAGAGATGGTGTTGTAGATATTTCCATGTTTATACAGATCACGGTGTAGATATTTCCTTGTTTATGCAAATAGCGGTGTAGTTATTTCCATGTTTATAGAGATGGCGTTGTAGATATTTCCATGTTTATGCAGATCACGGTGTAGATATTTCCTTGTTTATGCAAATAGCGGTGTAGTTATTTCCATGTTTATACAGATAGCGGTGTAGATATTTCCTTGTTTATACAAACAGCAGTGTAGATATTTCCATGTTTATACAAATCACGGTGTAGATATTTCCTTGTTTATACAAATAGCGGTGTAGTTATTTCCATGTTTATACAGATAGCTGTGTAGATATTTCCATGTATATACAGATGGCTGTGTAGATATTTCCATGTTTATACAGATGGCTGTGTAGATATTTCCATGTTTATACAGATGACTTGTAGGTATTTCCATGTTTATACAGATGGCGGTGTAGGTATTTCCATATGTATAGAGATAGCTGTGTAGATATTTCCATGTTTATAAAGATGGCGGTGTAGATATTTCCATGTTTATACAGATAACTTTGTAAGAATTTTCATGTTTATACAGATGGTGGTGTAGATATTTCGATGTTTATAGAGATAGCGGTGGAGATATTTCCATGTTTATAGAGATAGCGGTGTAGATATTTCCACGTTTATACTGATCGCGGTGTAGTTATTTCCATGTTTATAGAGATAGCGGTGTGGATATTTCCATGTTTATACAGATAGGTGTGTAGATATTTCCATGTTTATAGAGATGGCGTTGTAGATATTTCCATGTTTATACAGATCACGGTGTAGATATTTCCTTGTTTATGCAAATAGCGGTGTAGTTATTTCCATGTTTATACAGATAGCGGTGTAGATATTTCCTTGTTTATACAAATAGCAGTGTAGATATTTCCATGTTTATACAGATCTCGGTGTAGATATTTCCTTGTTTATACAAATAGCGGTGTAGTTATTTCCATGTTTATACAGATAGCGGTGTAGATATTTCCATGTATATACAGATGGCTGTGTAGATATTTCCATGTTTATACAGATGGCTGTGTAGATATTTCCATGTTTATACACATGACTTGTAGGTATTTCCATGTTTATACAGATGGCGGTGTAGATATTTCCATGTTTATAGAGATAGCTGTGTAGATATTTCCATGTTTCTACAGATAGCGGTGTAGGTATTTCCATGTTTATGCACAACGCAGTGTAGATATTTCCATGTTTCTACAGATAGCGGTGTAGATATTTCCATGTTTATACAGATGGCGGTGTAGATATTTCCATGTTTATAGAGATAGCTGTGTAGATATTTCCATCTTTCTGCAGATAGTGGTGTAGATATTTCCATGTTTATGCACATCGCAGTGTAGATATTTCCATGTTTCTACAGATAGCGGTGTAGATATTTCCATGTTTATACAGATCGCGGTGTAGATATTTCCATGTTTATGCAGATCGCATTGTAGATATTTCCATGTTTATACAGGTAGCGGTGTAGATATTTCCATGTTTTTACAGATATTGGTGTAGATATTTCCCTGTTTACACAGATTGCGGTGTAGATATTTCCATCTTTCTATAGATGGCATTGTAGATATTTCCATGTTTATACAGATGGCGGTGTAGATATTTCCATGTTTACACAGATTGCAGTGTAGATATTTCCATCTTTCAACAGATGGCATTGTAGATATTTCCATGTTTATACAGATGGCGGTGAAGATATTTCCATGTTTATATAGATGTTGTTGTAGATATTACCATGTTTATACAGATGGCGGTGTAGTTATTTTCAGGTTTATACAGATAGCGGTGTAGATATTTCCATGTTTATACAGATGGCGGTGTAGATATTTCGATGTTTATAGAGATGGCTGTGTAGATATTTCCATGTTTATACAGATATCGGTGTAAATAGTTCCATGTTTATACAGATCACGGTGTAGATATTTCCATGTTTATAGAGATGGCGGTGTATATATTTCCATGTTTATACAGATAGCGGTGTAGATATTTCCATGTTTATACAGACCACGGTGTAGGTATTTCCATGTTTATACAGATAACGGTGCAGATATTTCCATGTTTGTACAGATGGCGGTGTTGATATTTCCATCTATACACAGATGACCGTGTAGATATTTCCATGTTTATACAGATGGTGGCGCAGATATTTCTATGGATATGTAGATGGCGGTGTAGATATTTCCATGTATATACAGATAGCGGTGTAGTTATTTCCATGTTTATATGGAGAGCGGTGTAGATATTTCCATATATGTACACATGGCTGTGTAGATATTTCCATGTTTATACAGATGGCGGTGTAGATATTTCCATGGTTATACAGATAACTTTGTAAGTATTTCCATGTTCATACAGATGGCGGTGTAGATATTTCGATGTTTATAGAGATAGCAGTGGAGATATTTCCATGTTTATAGAGATAGCGGTGTAGATATTTCCACCTTCATACTGATCACGGTGTAGTTATTTCCATGTTTTTAGAGATAGTGGTGTGGATATTTCCATGTTTATACAGATAGGGGTGTAGATATTTGCATGTTTATAGAGATGACGTTGTAGATATTTCCATGTTTATACAGATCACGGTGTAGATATTTCCTTGCTTATGCAAATAGCGGTGTAGTTATTTCCATGTTTATACTGATAGCGGTGTAGATATTTCCTTGTTTATACAAATAGCATTGTAGATATTTCCATGTTTATACAGATCACAGTGTAGATATTTCCTTGTTTATACAAATAGCGGTGTAGTTATTTCCATGTTTATAAAGATAGTGGTGTAGATATTTCCGTGTATATACAGATGGCTGTGTAGATATTTCCATGTTTATACAGATGGCTGTGAAGATTTTTCCATGTTTATACAGATGACTTGTAGGTATTTCCATGTTTTTACAGATGGCGGTGTAGATATTTCCATATTTATAGAGATAGCTGTGTAGATATTTCCATGTTTCTACAGATAGCGGTGTAGATATTTCCATGTTTATACAGCTCACGGTGTAGATATTTCCATGTTTATACAGATCGCGGTGTAGATATTTCCATGTTTCTACAGATAGCGGTGTAGATATTTCCATATTTATATAGATCGCGGTGTAGATATTTCCATGTTTATGCAGATCGCGGTGTAGATATCTCCATGTTTATACAGATAGCGGTGTAGATATTTCCATGTTTTTGCAGATATTGGTGTAGATATTTCCATGTGTACACCGATTGCGGTGTAGATATTTCCATCTTTCTACAGATGGCATTGTAGATATTTCCATGTTTATACAGATGGCGGTGTAGATATTTTCATGTTTATATAGATGGTGGTGTAGATATTACCATGTTTATACAGATAGCGGTGTAGATATTTCCACGTTTATACAAATAGCAGTGTAGATA
Organism: Pan troglodytes; assembly: GCF_028858775.2. Taxonomy (NCBI): domain Eukaryota; kingdom Metazoa; phylum Chordata; class Mammalia; order Primates; family Hominidae; genus Pan; species Pan troglodytes. Next base: position 6,092,427 of record NC_072410.2, on the reverse strand, counting down.
TTTAAATGTTTATACAGATGGCGGTGTAGATATTTACATGTTTATAGAGGTGGCGGTGTAGATATTTCCATCTTTATACAGATATCGGTGTAAATATTTCCATGGTTATACAGATCACGGTGTAGATATTTCCATGTTTATAGAGATAGCGGTGTATATATTTCCATGTTTTTACAGATAGCGGTGTAGATATGTCCATGTTTATAAAGACCACGGTGTAGATATTTCCATGTTTATACAGATAGCGGTGCAGATATTTCCATGTTTGTACAGATGGCGGTGTTGATATTTCCATCTGTACACAGATGACCGTGTAGATATTTCCATGTTTATACAGATGGCGGCGCAGATATTTCTATGCATATGTAGATGGCGGTGTAGATATTTCCATGTATATACAGATAGCGTTGTAGTTATTTCCATGTTTATATAGAGAGCGGTGTAGTTGTTTCCATATATGTACACATGGCTGTGTAGATATTTCCATGTTTATACAGATGGCGGTGTCGATATTTCCATGTTTATATAGATGGTGGTGTAGATATTACGATGTTTATACAGATAGCGGTGTAGATATTTAAAGGTTTATACAGATAGCGGTGTAGGTATTTCCATGTTTATACAGATGGCGGTGTAGATATTTCCATGTTTATGGAGATGGCGGTGTAGATATTTCCATGTTTATACAGATATCGGTGTAATTATTTCCACGTTTATACAGAACACGGTGTAGATATTTCCATGTTTATAGAGATAGCGGTGTATATATTTCCATGTTTATACAGATAGCGGTGAAGATATTTCCATGTTTAAGCAGACCACGGTGTAGATATTTCCATGTTTATACAGATAGCGGTGCAGATATTTCCATGTTTGTACCGATGGCGGTGTTGATATTTCCATCTATACACAGATGTCCGTGTAGATATTTACATGTTTATACAGATGGCGGCACAGATATTTCTATGGATATGTAGATGGCGGTGTAGATATTTCCATGTATATACTGATAGCGGTGTAGTTATTTCCATGTTTATATAGAGAGTGGTGCAGATATTTCCATGTATGTACACATGGCTGTGTAGATATTTCCATGTTTATATAGATGGCAGTGTAGATATTTCCATGTTTATACAGATAACTTTGTAAGTATTTCCATGTTTATACAGATGGCGGTGTAGATATTGCGATGTTTATAGAGATAGCAGTGGAGATATTTCCATGTTTATAGAGATAGCGGTGTAGATATTTCCACGTTTATACTGATCGCGGTGTAGTTATTTCCATGTTTATAGAGGTAGCGGTGTGGATATTTCCATGTTTATACAGATAGGGGTGTAGATATTTCCATATTTATAGAGATCGCGTTGTAGATATTTCCATGTTTATACAGATCACGGTGTAGATATTTCCTTGTTTATGCAAATAGCGGTGTAGTTATTTCCATGTTTATACAGATAGCGGTGTAGATATTTCCTTGTTTATACAAATAGCAGTGTAGATATTTCCATGTTTATACAGATCACGGTGTAGATATTTCCTTGTTTATACAAATAGCGGTGAAGTTATTTCCATGTTTATACAGATAGCGGTGTAGATATTTCCATGTATATACAGATGGCTGTGTAGATATTTCCATGTTTATACAGATGGCTGTGTAGATATTTCCATGTTTATACAGATGACTTGTAGGTATTTCCATGTTTATACAGATGGCGGTGTAGATATTTCCATGTTTATAGAGATAGCTGTGTAGATATTTCCATGTTTCTACAGATAGCGGTGTAGATATTTCCATGTTTATACAGATTGCGGTGTAGATATTTCGATGTTTATGCATATCGCGGTGTAGATATTTCCATGTTTATACAGATCACAGTGTAGATATTTCCTTGTTTATGCAAATAGCGGTGTAGTTATTTCCATGTTTATACAGATAGCGGTGTAGATATTTCCTTTTTTATACAAATAGCAGTGTAGGTATTTCCATGTTTATACAGATCACGGTGTAGATATTTCCTTGTTTATACAAATAGCGGTGTAGTTATTTCCATGTTTATACAGATAGCGGTGCAGATATTTCCATGTTTGTACAGATGGCATTGTTGATATTTCCATCTATACACAGATGACCGTGTAGATATTTCCATGTTTATACAGATCACGGTGTACGTATTTCCATGTTTATAGATATGGCGGTGTATATATTTCCATGTTTATACAGATAGCGGTGTAGATATTTCCATGTTTATACAGACCACGGTGTAGATATTTCCATGTTTATACAGATAGCGTTGCAGATATTTCCATGTTTGTACAGATGGCGGTGTTGATATTTCCATCTATACACAGATGACCGTGTACATATTTCCATGTTTATACAGATGGCGGCGCAGTTATTTCTATGGATATGTAGATGGCGGTGTAGATATTTCCACGTATATACAGATAGCGGTGTAGTTATTTCCATGTTTATATAGAGAGCGGTGTAGATATTTCCATATATGTACACATGGCTGTGTAGATATTTCCATGTTTATACAGATGACGGTGTAGATATTTCCATGTTTATACAGATAACTTTGTAAGTATTTCCATGTTTATACAGATGGCGGTGTAGATATTTCGATGTTTATACAGATTGCGGTGTAGATATTTCGATGTTTATGCATATCGCGGTGTAGATATTTCCATGTTTATACAGATCACAGTGTAGATATTTCCTTGTTTATGCAAATAGCGGTGTAGTTATTTCCATGTTTATACAGATAGCGGTGTAGATATTTCCTTTTTTATACAAATAGCAGTGTAGGTATTTCCATGTTTATACAGATCACGGTGTAGATATTTCCTTGTTTATACAAATAGCGGTGTAGTTATTTCCATGTTTATACAGATAGCGGTGCAGATATTTCCATGTTTGTACAGATGGCATTGTTGATATTTCCATCTATACACAGATGACCGTGTAGATATTTCCATGTTTATACAGATCACGGTGTACGTATTTCCATGTTTATAGATATGGCGGTGTATATATTTCCATGTTTATACAGATAGCGGTGTAGATATTTCCATGTTTATACAGACCACGGTGTAGATATTTCCATGTTTATACAGATAGCGTTGCAGATATTTCCATGTTTGTACAGATGGCGGTGTTGATATTTCCATCTATACACAGATGACCGTGTACATATTTCCATGTTTATACAGATGGCGGCGCAGGTATTTCTATGGATATGTAGATGGCGGTGTAGATATTTCCACGTATATACAGATAGCGGTGTAGTTATTTCCATGTTTATATAGAGAGCGGTGTAGATATTTCCATATATGTACACATGGCTGTGTAGATATTTCCATGTTTATACAGATGACGGTGTAGATATTTCCATGTTTATACAGATAACTTTGTAAGTATTTCCATGTTTATACAGATGGCGGTGTAGATATTTCGATGTTTATAGAGACAGTAGTGGAGATATTTCCATGTTTATAGAGATAGCGGTGTAGATATTTCCACGTTTATACTGATCACGGTGTAGTAATTTCCATGTTGATAGAGATAGCGGTGTGGATATTTCCATGTTTATACAGATAGGGGTGTAGATATTTCCATGTTTATAGAGATGGCATTGTAGATATTTCCATGTTTATACAGATCACGGTGTACATATTTCCTTGTTTATGCAAATAGCGGTGTAGTTATTTCCATGTTTATACAGATAGCGGTGTAGATATTTCCTTGTTTATACAAATAGCAGTGTAGATATTTCCATGTTTATACAGATCACAGTGTAGATATTTCCTTGTTTATACAAATAGCGGTGTAGTTATTTCCATGTTTATACACATAGCGGTGTAGATATTTCCATGTATATACACATGGCTGTGTAGATATTTCCATGTTTATACAGATGGCTGTGTAGATATTTCCATGTTTATACAGATGACTTGTAGGTATTTCCATGTCTATACAGATGGCGGTGTAGATATTTCCATGTTTATAGAGATAGCGGTGTAGATATTTCCATGTTTATACAGATCACGGTGTAGATATTTCCATGTTTATTCAGATAGCGGTGTAGATATTTCCATGTTTCTACAGATAGCGGTGTAGGTATTCTCATGGTTATACAGATCGCTGTGTAGATATTTCCATGTTTATGCAGATCGCGGTATAGATATTTCCATGTTTATACAGATAGCGGTGTAGATATTTCCATGTTTTTACAGATATTGCTGTAGATATTTCCATGTTTACACAGATTGCGGTGTAGATATTTCCATCTTTCTACAGATGGCATTGTAGATATTTCCATGTTTATAGAGATGGCGTTGTAGATATTTCCATGTTTATATAGATGGTGGTGTAGATATTACGATGTTTATACAGATAGCGGAGTAGATATTTCCAGGTTTATACAGATAGCGGTGTAGGTATTTCCATGTTTATACAGATGGCGGTGTAGATATTTCCATGTTTATGGAGATGGCGGTGTAGATATTTCCATGTTTATACAGATATCGGTGTAATTATTTCCACGTTTATACAGAACACGGTGTAGATATTTCCATGTTTATAGAGATAGCGGTGTATATATTTCCATGTTTATACAGATAGCGGTGAAGATATTTCCACGTTTAAGCAGACCACGGTGTAGATATTTCCATGTTTATACAGATAGCGGTGCAGATATTTCCATGTTTGTACCGATGGCGGTGTTGATATTTCCATCTATACACAGATGTCCGTGAAGATATTTCCATGTTTATACAGATGGCGGCACAGATATTTCTATGGATATGTAGATGGCGGTGTAGATATTTCCATGTATATACAGATAGCGGTGTAGTTATTTCCATGTTTATATAGAGAGTGGTGCAGATATTTCCATGTATGTACACATGGCTGTGTAGATATTTCCATGTTTATATAGATGGCAGTGTAGATATTTCCATGTTTATACAGATAACTTTGTAAGTATTTCCATGTTTATACAGATGGCGGTGTAGATATTTCGATGTTTATAGAGATAGCAGTGGAGATATTTCCATGTTTATAGAGATAGTGGTGTAGATATTTCCACGTTTATACTGATCGCGGTGTAGTTATTTCCATGTTTATAGAGATAGCGGTGTGGATATTTCCATGTTTATACAGATAGGGCTGTAGATATTTCCATGTTTATAGAGATGGCGTTGTAGATATTTCCATGTTTATACAGATCACGGTGTAGATATTTCCTTGTTTATGCAAATAGCGGTGTAGTTATTTCCATGTTTATACAGATAGCGGTGTAGATATTTCCTTGTTTATACAAATAGCAGTGTAGATAGTTCCATGTTTATACAGATCACGGTGTAGATATTTCCTTGTTTATACAAATAGCGGTGAAGTTATTTCCATGTTTATACAGATAGCGGTGTAGATATTTCCATGTATATACAGATGGCTGTGTAGATATTTCCATGTTTATACAGATGGCTGTGTAGATATTTCCATGTTTATACAGATGACTTGTACGTATTTCCATGTTTATACAGATGGCGGTGTAGATATTTCCATGTTTATACAGATGGCTGTGTAGATATTTCCATGTTTATACAGATGACTTGTACGTATTTCCATGTTTATACAGATGGCGGTGTAGATATTTCCATGTTTATAGAGATAGCTGTGTAGATATTTCCATGTTTCTACAGATAGCGGTGTAGATATTTCCATGTTTATACAGATCGCGGTGTAGATATTTCCATGTTTATACAGATCGCGGTGTAGATATTTCCATGTTTCTACAGATAGCGGTGTAGGTATTTCCATATTTATACAGATCGCGGTGTAGATATTTCCACGTTTATGCAGATCGCGGTGTAGATATTTCCATGTTTATACAGATAGCGGTGTAGATATTTCCATGTTTTTACAGATATTGGTGTAGATATTTCCATGTTTACACAAATTGCAGTGTAGATATTTCCATCTTTCTACAGACGGCATTGTAGATATTTCCATGTTTATACAGATGGCGGTGTAGATATTTCCATGTTTATATAGACGGTGGTGTAGATATTACCATGTTTATACAGATAGCGGTGTAGATATTTCCAGGTTTATACAGATAGTGGTGAAGATATTTCCATGTTTATACAGATGGCGGTGTAGATATTTCCATGTTTATAGAGATGGCGGTGTAGATATTTCCATGTTTATACACATATCGGTGTAAATACTTCCATGTTTATACAGATCACGGTGTACATATTTCCACGTTATAGAGATGGTGGTGTAGATATTTCCATGTTTATAGAGATGGCGGTGTAGATATTTCCATGTTTATACAGATATCGGTGTAAATAGTTCCATGTTTATACAGATCACGGTGTACATATTTCCATGTTTATAGAGATGGCGGTGTATATATTTCCATGTTTATACAGATAGCGGTGTAGATATTTCCATGTTTATACAGACCACGGTGTAGATATTTCCATGTTTATACAGATAGCGGTGCAGATATTTCCATGTTTGTACAGATGACGGTGTTGATATTTCCAACTATACACAGATGGCCGTGTAGATATTTCCATGTTTATACAGATGGCGGCGCAGATATTTCTATGGATATGTAGATGGCGGTGTAGATATTTCCATGTATATACAGAGAGCGGTGTAGTTATTTCCATGTTTATATAGAGAGCGGTGTAGATATTTCCATATATGTACACATGGCTGTGTAGATATTTCCATGTTTATACAGATGGCGGTGTATATATTTCCATGTTTATACAGATAACTTTGTAAGTATTTCCATGTTTATACAGATGGCGGTGTAGATATTTCGATGTTTATAGAGATAGCAGTGGAGATATGTCCATGTTTATAGAGATAGCGGTGTAGATATTTCCACGTTTATACTGATCACGGTGTATTTATTTCCATGTTTTTAGAGATAGCGGTGTGGATATTTCCATGTTTATACAGATAGGGGTGTAGATATTTCCATGTTTATAGAGATGGCGTTGTAGATATTTCCATGTTTATACAGATCACGGTGTAGATATTTCCTTGTTTATGCAAATAGCGGTGTAGTTATTTCCATGTTTATACAGATAGCGGTGTAGATATTTCCCTGTTTATACAAATAGCATTGTAGATATTTCCATGTTTATACAGATCACGGTGTAGATACTTCCTTGTTTATACAAATAGCGGTGTAGTTATTTCCATGTTTATACAGATAGCGGTGAAGATATTTCCATGTATATACAGATGGCTGTGTAGATATTTCCATGTTTATACAGATGGCTGTGTAGATATTTCCATGTTTATACAGATGACTTGCAGGTATTTCCATGTTTATACAGATGGCGGTGTAGATATTTTCATGTTTATACAGATCGCGGTGTAGATATTTCCATGTTTATGCAGATCGCGGTATAGATATTTCCATGTTTATACAGATAGCGGTGTAGATATTTCCATGTTTTTACAGATATTGGTGTAGATATTTCCATGTTTACACAGATTGTGGTGTAGATATTTCCATCTTTCTACAGATGGCATTGTAGATATTTCCATGTTTATACAGATGGCAGTGTAGATATTTCCATGTTTATATAGATGGTGGTGTAGATATTACCATGTTTATACAGATAGCGTTGTAGATATTTCCAGGTTTATACAGATAGCGGTGTAGATATTTCCATGTTTATACAGATGGCGGTGTAGATATCTCCATGTTTATAGAGATGGCGGTGTAGATATTTCCATGTTTATACAGATATCGTTGTAAATATTTCCATGTTTATACAGATCACGGTGTAGGTATTTCCATGTTTATACAGATAGCGATGTATATATTTCCATGTTTATACAGATAGCGGTGTAGATATTTCCATGTTTTACAGACCACGGTGTAAATATTTCCATTTTTATACAGATAGCGGTGCAGATATTTCCATGTTTGTACAGATGGCGGTGTTGATATTTCCATCTATACACAGATGACCGTGTAGATATTTCCATGTTTATACAGATGGCGGCGCAGATATTTCTATGGATATGTAGATGGCGGTGTAGATATTTCCATGTATATACAGAGAGCGGTGTAGTTATTTCCATGTTTATATAGAGAGCGGTGTAGATATTTCCATATATGTACACATGGCTGGGTAGATATTTCCATGTTTATACAGATGGCGGTGTAGATATTTCCATGTTTATACAGATAACTTTGTAAGTATTTCCATGTTTATACAGATGGTGGTGTAGATATTTCAATGTTTATAGAGATAGCAGTGGAGATATGTCCATGTTTATAGAGATAGCGGTGTAGATATTTCCACGTTTATACTGATCACGGTGTATTTATTTCCATGTTTTTAGAGATAGCGGTGTGGATATTTCCATGTTTATACAGATAGGGGTGTAGATATTTCCATGTTTATAGAGATGGCGTTGTAGATATTTCCATGTTCATACAGATCACGGTGTAGATATTTCCTTGTTTATGCAAATAGCGGTGTAGTTATTTCCATGTTTATACAGATAGCGGTGTAGATATTTCCTTGTTTATACAAATAGCATTGTAGATATTTCCATGTTTATACAGATCACAGTGTAGATACTTCCTTGTTTATACAAATAGCGGTGTAGTTATTTCCATGTTTATACAGATAGCAGTGTAGATATTACCATGTATATGCAGATGGCTGTGTAGATATTTCCATGTTTATACAGATGGCTGTGTAGATATTTCCATGTTTATACAGATGACTTACAGGTATTTCCATGTTTATACAGATGGCGGTGTAGATATCTCCATGTTTATAGAGATGGCGGTGTAGATATTTCCATGTTTATACATATATCGTTGTAAATATTTCCATGTTTATACAGATCACGGTGTACATATTTCCATGTTTATAGAGATGGCAGTGTATATATTTCCATGTTTATACAGATAGCGGTGTAGATATTTCCATGTTTTACAGACCACGGTGTAGATATTTCCATGTTTATACAGATAGCGGTGCAGATATTTCCATGTTTGTACAGATGGCGGTGTTGATATTTCCATCTATACACAGATGACCGTGTAGATATTTCCATGTTTATACAGATGGTGGCGCAGATATTTCTATGGATATGTAGATGGCGGTGTAGATATTTCCATGTATATACAGATAGCGTTATAGTTATTTCCATGTTTATATAGAGAGCTGTGTAGATATTTCCATATATGTACACATGGCTTTGTAGATATTTCCATGTTTATATAGATGGCGGTGTAGATATTTCCATGTTTATACAGATAACTTTGTAAGTATTTCCATGTTTATACAGATGGCGGTGTAGATATTTGGCTGTTTATAGAAATAGCAGTGGAGATATTTCCATGTTTATAGAGATAGCGGTGAAGATATTTCCACGTTTATACTGATCACAGTGTAGTTATTTCCACGTTTTTAGAGATAGCAGTGTGGATATTTCCATGTTTATACAGATAGGGGTGTAGATATTTCCATGTTTTTAGAGATGGCGTTGTACATATTTCCATGTTTATACAGATCACCGTGTAGATATTTCCTTGTTTATGCAAATAGCGGTGTAGTTATTTCCATGTTTATACAGATAGCGGTGTAGATATTTCCTTGTTCATACAAATAGCATTTTAGATATTTCCAGGTTTATACAGATCACGGTGTAGATATTTCCTTGTTTATACAAATAGCGGTGTAGTTATTTCCATGTTTATACAGATAGCGGTGTAGATATTTCCGTGAATATACAGATGGCTGTGTAGATATTTCCATGTTTATACAGATGGCTTTTTAGATATTTCCATCTTTCTACAGACGGCATTATAGATATTTCCATGTTTATACAGATGGCGGTGTAGATATTTCCATGTTTATACAGATGACTTGTAGTTATTTCCATTTTTATACAGATGGCGGTGTATATATTTCCATGTTTATAGAGATAGCTGTGTAGATATTTCCATGTTTCTACAGATCGCGGTGTAGTTATTTCCATGTTTATACAGATCGCGGTGTAGATATTTCCATGTTTATGCAGATTGCGGTGTAGATATTTCCATGCTTATGCAGATCGCGGTGTAGATATTTCCATCTTTATACAGATAGCGGTGTAGATATTTCCATGTTTTTACAGAAATTGGTGTAGGTATTTCCATGTATACACAGATTGCAGTGTAGATAGTTCCATCTTTCTACAGACGGCATTGTAGATATTTCTGTGTTTGTACAGATGGCGGTGTAGATATTTCCATGTTTATATTGATGGTGGTGTAGATATTACCATGTTTATACAGATAGCGGTGTAGATATTTCCAGGTTCATACAGATAGCGGTGTAGATATTTCCAGGTTAGTACAGATGGCAGTGTAGATATTTCCATGTTTATAGAGATGGCGGTGTCGATATTTCCATGTTTATACAGATATCGGTGTAAATATTTCCATGTTTATACAGATCACGGTGTAGATATTTCCATGTTTATAGAGATAGCGGTGTATATATTTCCATGTTTATAGAGATAGCGGTGTATATATTTCCATGTTTATACAGACCACGGTGTAGATATTTCCATGTTTATACAGATAGCGGTGCAGATATTTCCATGATTGTACAGATGGCGGTGTTGATATTTCCATCTATACACAGATGACCGTGTAGATATTTCCATGTTTATACAGATGGCGGCGCAGATATTTCCATGGATATGTAGATGGCGGTGTAGATATTTCCATGTATATACAGATAGCGGTGTAGTTATTTCTATGTTTATATAGAGAGCGGTGTAGTTATATCCATGTATGTACACATGGCTGTGTAGATATTTCCATGTTTATACAGATGGCGGTGTAGGTATTTCCATGTTTATACAGATAACTTTGTAAGTATTTCCATGTTTATACGGATGGCATTGGAGATATTTCGATGTTTATAGAGATAGCATTGGAGATATTTCCATGTTTATAGAGATAGCGGTGTAGATATTTCCACGTTTATACTGATCGCGGTGTAGTTATTTCCATGTTTATAGAGATAGCGTTGTGGATATTTCCATGTTTATACAGATAGTGGTGTAGATATTTCCATGTTTATAGAGATGGCGTTGTAGATATTTCCATGTTTATACAGATCACGGTGTAGATATTTCCTTGTTTATGCAAATAGCGGTGTAGTTATTTCCATGTTTATACAGATAGCGGTGTAGATATTTCCTTGTTTATACAAATAGCAGTGTAGATATTTCCATGTTTATACAGATCACGGTGTAGATATTTCCTTGTTTATACAAATAGCGGTGTAGTTATTTCCATGTTTATACAGATAGCGGTGTAGATATTTCCATGTATATACAGATGGCTGTGTAGATATTTCCATGTTTATACAGATGGCTGTGTAGATATTTCCATGTTTATACAGATGACTTGAAGGTATTTCCATGTTTATACAGATGGCGGTGTATATATTTCCATGTTTACAGAGATAGCTGTGTAGATATTTCCATGTTTCTACAGATAGCGGTGTAGATATTTCCAAGTTTATGCAGATCGCGGTGTAGATATTTCCATGCTTATGCAGATCGCGGTGTAGATATTTCCATCTTTATACAGATAGCGGTGTAGATATTTCCATGTTTTTACAGATATTGTTGTAGGTATTTCCATGTTTACACAGATTGCAGTGTAGATATTTCCATCTTTCTACAGATGGCATTGTAGATATTTCCATGTTTATACACATTGCGGTGTAGATATTTCCATGTTTATATAGATGGTGGAGTAGATATTACCATGTTTATACAGATAGCGGTGTAGATATTTCCAGGTTTATACAGATAGCGGTGTAGATATTTCCAGGTTTATACAGATGACGGTGTAGATATTTCCATGTTTATAGAGATGGCGGTGTAGATATTTCCATGTTTATACACATATCGGTGTAAATATTTCCATGTTTATACAGATCGCGGTGTAGATATTTCCATGTTTATAGAGATAGCGGTGTATATATTTCCATGTTTATACAGATAGCGTTGTAGATATTTCCATGTTTATACAGACCACGGTGTAGATATTTCCATGTTTATACAGATAGCGGTGCGGATATTTCCATGTTTGTACAGATGGCAGTGTTGATACTTCCATCTATACACAGATGACCGTGTAGATATTTCCATGTTTATACAGATGGCGTCGCAGATATTTCTATGGATATGTAGTTGGCGGTGTAGATATTTCCATGTATATACAGATAGCGGTGTAGTTATTTCCATGTTTATATAGAGAGCAGTGTAGATATTTCCATGTATGTACACATGGCTGTGTAGATATTTCCAGGTTTATACAGATGGCGGTGTAGATATTTCTATGTTTATAGAGATAACTTTGTAAGTATTTCCATGTTTATACAGATGGTGGTGTAGGTATTTCGATGTTTATAGAGATAGCATTGGAGATATTTCCATGTTTATAGAGATAGCGGTGTAGATATTTCCACGTTTATACTGATCGTGGTGTAGTTATTTCCATGTTTATAGAGATAGCGGTGTGGATATTTCCATGTTTATACAGATAGGGGTGTAAATATTTCCATATTTATAGAGGTGGCGTTGTAGATATTTCCATGTTTATGCAGATCACGATGTAGATATTTCCTTGTTTATGCAAATAGCGGTGTAGTTATTTCCATGTTTATACAGATAGCGGTGTAGATATTTCCTTGTTTATACAAATAGCGATGTAGATATTTCCATGTTTATACAGATAGCGGTGTAGATATTTCCATGTATATACAGATGGCTGTGTAGATATTTCCATGTTTATACAGATGGCTGTGTAGATATTTCCATGTTTATACAGATGACTTGTAGGTATTTCCATGTTTATACAGATGGCGGTGTAGATATTTCCATGTTTATAGAGACAGCTGTGTAGATATTTCCATGTTTCTACAGATAGCGGTGTAGTTATTTCCATGTTTATAGTGATCGCGGTGTAGTTGTTTCCATGTTTATAGAGATAGCGGTGTGGATATTTACATGTTTTTACAGATAGTGGTGTAGATATTTCCATGTTTATGCAGATCGCGGTGTAGATATTTCCATGCTTATGCAGATCGTGGTGTAGATATTTCCATCTTTATACAGATAGCGGTGTAGATATTTCCATGTTTTTACAGATATTGGTGTAGGTATTTCCATGTTTACACAGATTGCAGTGTACATATTTCCATCTTTCTACAGATGGCATTGTAGATATTTCCATGTTTATACAGATGGCGGTGTAGATATTTCCATGTTTTTATAGATGGCGGTGTAGATATTACCGTGTTTATACAGATAGCGGTGCAGATATTTCCAGGTCTATACAGATAGCGGTGTAGATATTTCCATGTTTATACAGATGGCGGTGTAGATATCTCCATGTTTATAGAGATGGCGGTGTAGATATTTCCATGTTTATACACATATCGGTATAAATATTTCCATCTTTATACAGATCGCGGTGTAGATATTTCCATGTTTATAGAGATAGCGGTGTATATATTTCCATGTTTATACAGATAGCGGTGTAGATATTTCCATGTTTATAAAGACCACGGTGTAGATATTTCCATGTTTATACAGATAGCGGTACGGATATTTCCATGTTTGTACAGATGGCGGTGTTGATACTTCCATCTATACACAGATGACCGTGTAGATATTTCCATGTTTATACAGATGGCGGCGCAGATATTTCTATGGATATGTAGTTTGCGGTGTAGATATTTCCATGTATATACAGATAGCGGTGTAGTTATTTCCATGTTTATATAGAGAGCAGTGTAGATATTTCCATGTATGTACACATGGCTGTGTAGATATTTCCATGTTTATACAGATGGCGGTGAAGATATTTCCATGTTTATACAGATAACTTTGTAAGTATTTCCATGTTTATACAGATGGCGGTGTAGATATTTCGATGTTTATAGAGATAGCATTGGAGATATTTCCATGTTTATAGAGATAGCGGTGTAGATATTTCCACGTTTATACTGATCGCGTTGTAGTTATTTCCATGTTTATAGAGATAGCGGTGTGTATATTTCCATGTTTATACAGATAGTGGTGTAGATATTTCCATGTTTATAGAGATGGCGTTGTAGATATTTCCATGTTTATGCAGATCACGGTGTAGATATTTCCTTGTTTATGCAAATAGCGGTGTAGTTATTTCCATGTTTAAACAGATAGCGGTGTAGATATTTCCTTGTTTATACAAATAGCAGTGTAGATATTTCCATGTTTATACAGATCACGGTGTAGATATTTCCTTGTTTATACGAATAGCGGTGTAGTTATTTCCATGTTTATACAGATAGCGGTGAAGATATTTCCATGTATATACAGATGGCTGTGTAGATATTTCCATGGTTATGCAGATGGCTGTGTAGATATTTCCATGTTTATACAGATGACTTGTAGTTATTTCCATGTTTATACAGATGGCGGTGTAGATATTTCCATGTTTATAGAGATAGCTGTGTAGATATTTCCTTGTTTCTACAGATACCGGTGTAGTTATTTCCATGTTTATACAGATCGCGGTGTAGATATTTCCATGCTTATGCAGATCGCGGTGTAGATATTTCCATCTTTCTACAGATGGCATTGTAGATATTTCCATGTTTATACAGATGGCGGTGTAGATATTTCCATGTTTATTTAGATGGTGGTGTAGATATTACCATGTTTATACAGATAGCGTTGTAAATATTTCCAGGTTTATACAGATAGCGGTGTAGATATTTCCATGTTTATACAGATGGCGGTGTAGATATCTCCATGTTTATAGAGATGGCGGTGTACATATTTCCATGTTTATAGAGATATCGTTGTAAATATTTCCATGTTTATACAGATCACGGTGTAGGTATTTCCATGTTTATACAGATAGCGATGTATATATTTCCATGTTTAGACAGATGACTTGTAGGTATTTCCATGTTTATAGAGATGGCGGTGTAGGTATTTTCATGCTTCTACAGATCGTGGTGTAGATATTTCCATGTTTATGCAGATCGCGGTATAGATATTTCCATGTTTATACAGATAGCGGTGTAGATATTTCCATGTTTTTACAGATATTGGTGTAGATATTTCCATGTTTACACAGATTGTGGTGTAGATATTTCCATCTTTCTACAGATGGCATTGTAGATATTTCCATGTTTATACAGATGGCATTGTAGATATTTCCATGTTTATATAGATGGTGGTGTAGATATTACCATGTTTATACAGATAGCGTTGTAAATATTTCCAGGTTTATACAGATAGCGGTGTAGATATTTCCATGTTTATATAGATAGCGGTGTAGATATCTCCATGTTTATAGAGATGGCGGTGTAGATATTTCCATGTTTATACAGATATCGTTGTAAATATTTCCATGTTTATACAGATCACGGTGTAGGTATTTCCATGTTTATACAGATAGCGATGTATATATTTCCGTGTTTATACAGATAGCGGTGTAGATATTTCCATGTTTTGCAGACCACGGTGTAGATATTTCCATGTTTATACAGATAGCGGTGCAGATATTTCCATGTTTGTACAGATGGCGGTGTTGATATTTCCATCTATACACAGATGACCGTGTAGATATTTCCATGTTTATACACATGGTGGCGCAGATATTTCTATGGATATGTAGATGGCGGTGTAGATATTTCCATGTATATACAGATAGCGGTGTAGTTATTTCAATGTTCATATAGAGAGCGGTGTAGATATTTCCATATATGTACACATGGCTGTGTAGATATTTCCATGTTTATACAGATGGCGGTGTAGATATTTCCATGTTTATACAGATAACTTTGTAAGTATTTCCATGTTTATACAGATGGCGGGGTAGATATTTCGATGTTTATAGAAATAGCATTGGAGATATTTCCATGTTTATAGAGATAGCGGTGTAGATATTTCCACGTTTATACTGATCACGGTGTAGTTATTTCCATGTTTTTAGAGATAGCGGTGTGGATATTTCCATGTTTATTCAGATAGGGGTGTAGATATTTCCATGTTTATAGAGATGGCGTTGTAGATATTTCCATGTTTATACAGATCACGGTGTACATATTTCCATGTTTTTTAGAGATGTCGGTGTATATATTTCCATGTTTATACAGATAGCGGTGTAGATATTTCCAGGTTTATACAGACCATGGTGTAGATATTTCCATGTTTATAAAGATAGCGGTCCAGATATTTCCATGTTTGTACATATGGCTGTGTTGATATTTCCATCTATACACAGATGACCGTGTAGATATTTCCATGTTTATACAGATGGCGGCGCAGATATTTCTATGGATATGTAGATGGCGGTGTAGATATTTCCATGTATATACAGATAGCGGTGTAGTTATTTCCATGTTTATATAGAGAGCGGTGTAGATATTTCCATATATGTACACATGGCTGTTTAGATATTTCCATGTTTATACAGATGACGGTGTAGATATTTCCATGTTTATACAGATAACTTTGTAAGTATTTCCATGTTTCTACAGATGGCGGTGTAGATATTTCGATGTTTATAGAGATAGTAGTGGAGATACTTCCATGTTTATAGAGATAGCGGTGTAGATATTTCCATGTTTATACTGATCGCGGTGTAGTTATTTCCATGTTTATAGAGATAGCGGTGTGGATATTTCCATGATTATACAGATAGGGGTGTAGATATTTCCATGTTTATAGAGATGGCGTTGTAGATATTTCCATGTTTATACAGATCACGGTGTAGATATTTCCTTGTTTATGCAAATAGCGGTGTAGTTATTTCCATGTTTATCCAGATAGCGGTGTAGATATTTCCTTGTTTATACAAATAGCATGGTAGATATTTCCACGTTTATACAGATCACGGTGTAGATATTTCCTTGTTTATACAAATAGCGGTGTAGTTATTTCCATGTTTATACAGATAGCGGTGCAGATATTTCCATGTATATACAGATGGCTGTGTAGATATTTCCATGTTTATACAGATGGCTGTGTAGATATTTCCATGTTTATACAGATGACTTGTAGGTATTTCCACGTTTATACAGATTGCGGTGTAGATATTTCCATGTTTATAGAGATAGCTGTGTAGATATTTCCATGTTTCTACAGATAGCGGTGTAGATATTTCCATGTTTATACAGATCGCGGTGCAGATATTTCCATGTTTATACAGATCGCGGTGTAGATATTTCCATGTTTATACAGATGGCGGTGTAGATATTTCCATGTTTATATAGATGGCGGTGTAGATATTACCATGTTTATACAGATAGCGGTGTAGATATTTCCAGGTTTATACAGATAGCGGTGTAGATATTTCCATGTTTATACAGATGGCGGTTTAGATATTTCCATGTTTATAGAGATGGCGGTGTAGATATTTCCATGTTTATACAGATATCGGTGTAAATAGTTCCATGTTTATACAGATCACGGTGTACATATTTCCATGTTTATAGAGATGGCGGTGTATATATTTCCATGTTTATACAGATAGCGGTGTAGATATTTCCATGTTTATACAGACCACGGTGTAGATATTTCCATGTTTATACAGATAGCAGTGCAGATATTTACATGTTTTGTACAGATGGCTGTGTTGATATTTCCATCTATACACAGATGACCGTGTAGATATTTCCATGTTTATACAGATGGCGGCGCAGATATTTCTATTTATATGTAGATGGCCGTGTAGATATTTCCATGTATATACAGAGAACGGTGTAGTTATTTCCATGTTTATATAGAGAGCGGTGTAGATATTTCCATATATGTACACATGGCTGTGTAGATATTTCCATGTTTATAAAGATGGCGGTGTAGATATTTCCATGTTTATACAGATAACTTTGTAAGTATTTCCATGTTTATACAGATGGCGGTGTAGATATTTCGATGTTTATAGAGATAGCAGTGGAGATATGTCCATGTTTATAGAGATAGCGGTGTAGATATTTCCACGTTTATACTGATCACGGTGTATTTATTTCCATGTTTTTAGAGATAGCGGTGTGGATATTTCCATGTTTATACAGATAGGGTTGTAGATATTTCCATGTTTATAGAGATAGCGTTGTAGATATTTCCATGTTTATACAGATCACGGTGTAGATATTTCCTTGTTTATGCAAATAGCGGTGTAGTTATTTCCATGTTTATACAGATAGCGGTGTAGATATTTCCTTGTTTATACAAATAGCATTGTGGATATTTCCATGTTTATAAAGATCACGGTGTAGATATTTCCTTGTTTATACAAATAGCGGTGTAGTTATTTCCATGTTTATACAGATAGCGGTGTAGATATTTCCATGTATATACAGATGGCAGTGTAGATATTTCCATGTTTATACAGATGGCTGTGTAGATATTTCCATGTTTATACAGATGACTTGTAGGTATTTCCATGTTTATACAGATGGCGGTGTAGATATTTCCATGTTTATAGAGATAGCTGTGTAGATATTTCCATGTTTCTACAGATAGCGGTGTAGATATTTCCATGTTTATACAGATCGTGGTGTAGATATTTCCATGTTTATACAGATCACGGTGTAGATATTTCCATGTTTCTACAGATAGCGGTGTAGATATTTCCATATTTATACAGATCGCGGTGTAGATATTTCCATGTTTATGCAGATCGCGGTGTAGATATTTCCATGTTTATACAGATAGCGGTGTAGATATTTCCATGTTTTTACAGATATAGGTGTAGATATTTCCATGTTTACACAGATTTCAGTGTAGATATTTCCATCTTTCTACAGACGGCATTGTAGATATTTCCATGTTTATACAGATGGCGGTGTAGATATTTCCATGTTTATATAGATGGCAGTGTAGATATTACCATGTTTATACAGATAGCGGTGTAGATATTTCCAGGTTTATACAGATAGCGGTGTAGATATTTCCATGTTTATACAGATGGCGGTGTAGATATTTCCATGTTTATAGAGATGGCGGTGTAGATATTTCCATGTTTATACAGATATCGGTGTAAATAGTTCCATGTTTATACAGATCACGGTGTACATATTTCCATGTTTTTTAGAGATGTCGGTGTATATATTTCCATGTTTATACAGATAGCGGTGTAGATATTTCCATGTTTATACAGACCACGGTGTAGATATTTCCATGTTTATACAGATAGCGGTGCAGATATTTCCATGTTTGTACAGATGGCTGTGTTGATATTTCCATCTATACACAGATGACCGTGTAGATATTTCCATGTTTATACAGATGGCGGCGCAGATATTTCTATGGATATGTAGATGGCGGTGTAGATATTTCCATGTATATACAGATAGCGGTGTAGTTATTTCCTTGTTTATATAGAGAGCGGTGTAGATATTTCCATATGTGTACACATGGCTGTGTAGATATTTCCATGTTTATACAGATGACGGTGTAGATATTTCCATGTTTATACAGATAACTTTGTAAGTATTTCCATGTTTCTACAGATGGCGGTGTAGATATTTCGATGTTTATAGAGATAGTAGTGGAGATATTTCCATGTTTATAGAGATAGCGGTGTAGATATTTCCATGTTTATACTGATGGCGGTGTAGTTATTTCCATGTTTATAGAGATAGCGGTGTGGATATTTCCATGATTATACAGATAGGGGTGTAGATATTTCCATGTTTATAGAGATGGCGTTGTAGATATTTCCATGTTTATACAGATCACGGTGTAGATATTTCCTTGTTTATGCGAATAGTGGTGTAGTTATTTCCATGTTTATACAGATAGCGGTGTAGATATTTCCTTGTTTATACAAACAGCAGTGTAGATATTTCCATGTTTATACAGATCACGGTGTAGATATTTCCTTGTTTATACAAATAGCGGTGTAGTTATTTCCAAGTTTTTACAGATAGCGGTGTAGATATTTCCATGTATATACAGATGGCTGTGTAGATATTTCCATGTTTATACAGATGGCTGTGTATATATTTCCATGTTTATACAGATGACTTGTAGGTATTTCAATGTCTATACAGATGGCGGTGTAGATATTTCCATGTTTATAGATATAGCTGTGTAAATATTTCCATGTTTCTACAGATAGCGGTGTAGATATTTCCATGTTTATACAGATCGCGTTGCAGATATTTCCATGTTTATTCAGATCGCGGTGTAGATATTTCCATATTTCTACAGATAGCGGTGTATATATTTTCATGTTTATACAGATCGCGGTGTAGATATTTCCATGTTTATGCAGATCGCGGTATAGATATTTCCATGTTTATACAGATAGCGGTGTAGATATTTCCATGTTTTTACAGATATTGGTGTAGATATTTCCATGTTTACACAGATTGCGGTGTAGATATTTCCATCTTTCTACAGAGGGCATTGTAGATATTACCATGTTTATACAGATGGCGGTGTAGATTTTTCCGTGTTTATATAGATGGTGGTGTAGTTATTACCATGTTTATAAAGATAGCGTTGTAGATATTTCCAGGTTTATGCAGATAGAGGTGTAGATATTTCCATGTTTATACAGATGGCGGTGTAGATATTTCCATGTTTATACAGATATCATTGTAAATATTTCCATGTTTATACAGATCACGGTGTAGGTATTTCCATGTTTATACAGATAGCGATGTATATATTTCCATGTTTATACAGATAGCGGTGTAGATATTTCCATGTTTTTACAGACCACGGTGTAGATATTTCCATGTTTATACAGATAGCGGTGCAGATATTTCTATGGATATGTAGATGGCGGTGTAGATATTTCCATGTATATACAGATAGCGGTGTAGTTATTTCCATGTCTATATAGAGAGCGGTGTAGATATTTCCATATATGTACACATGGCTGTGTAGATATTTCCATGTTTATCCAGATGGCGGTGTAGATATTTACATGTTTATACAGATAACTTTGTAAGTATTTCCATGTTTATTCAGATGGCGGTGTAGATATTTCGATGTTTATAGAAATAGCAGTGGAGATATTTCCATGTTTATAGAGATAGCGGTGTAGATGTTTCCACGTTTATACTGATCACGGTGTAGTTATTTCCATGTTTTTAGTGATAGCGGTGTGGATATTTCCATGTTTATACAGATAGGGGTGTAGATATTTCCATGTTTATAGAGATGGCGTTGTAGATATTTCCATGTTTATACAGATCACGGTGTAGATATTTCCTTGTTTATGCAAATAGCAGTATAGTTATTTCCATGTTTATACAGATAGCGGTGTAGATATTTCCTTGTTTATACAAATAGCATTGTGGATATTTCCATGTTTATAAAGATCACGGTGTAGATATTTCCTTGTTTATACAAATAGCGGTGTAGTTATTTCCATGTTTGTACAGATAGCGGTGTAGATATTTCCATGTATATACAGATGGCAGTGTAGATATTTCCATGTTTATACAGATGGCTGTGTAGATATTTCCATGTTTATTCAGATGACTTGTAGGTATTTCCATGTTTATACAGATGGCGGTGTAGATATTTCCATGTTTATAGAGATAGCTGTGTAGATATTTCCATGTTTCTACAGATAGCGGTGTAGATATTTCCATGTTTATACAGATGGCGGCGCAGATATTTCTATGGATATGTAGATGGCGGTGTAGATATTTCCATGTATATACAGATAGTGGTGTAGTTATTTCCTTGTTTATATAGAGAGCGGTGTAGATATTTCCATATATGTACACATGGCTGTGTAGATATTTCCATGTTTATACAGATGACGGTGTAGATATTTCCATGTTTATACAGATAACTTTGTAAGTATTTCCATGTTTCTACAGATGGCGGTGTAGATATTTCGATGTTTATAGAGATAGTAGTGGAGATATTTCCATGTTTATAGAGATAGCGGTGTAGATATTTCCATGTTTATATAGATGGTGGTGTAGATATTACCATGTTTCTACAGATAGCGCTGTAGATATTTCCATGTTTATACAGATCACGGTGCAGATATTTCCATGTTTATTCAGATCGCGGTGTAGATATTTCCATGTTTCTACAGATAGCAGTGTAGATATTTTCATGTTTATACAGATCGCGGTGTAGATATTTCCATGTTTATGCAGATCGCGGTATAGATATTTCCATGTTTATACAGATAGCGGTGTAGATATTTCCATGTTTTTACAGATATTGGTGTAGATATTTCCATGTTTACACAGATTGCTGTGTAGATATTTCCATCTTTCTACAGATGGCATTGTAGATATTTCCATGTTTATACAGATGGCGGTGTAGATATTTCCATGTTTATATAGATGGTGGTGTAGATATTACCATGTTTATACAGATAGCGTTGTAGATATTTCCAGGTTTATACAGATAGCGGTGTAGATATTTCCATGTTTATACAGATGGCGGTGTAGATATTTCCATGTTTATAGAGATGGCGGTGTAGATATTTCCATGTTTATACAGATATCGTTGTAAATATTTCCATGTTTATAGAGATCACGGTGTAGATATTTCCTTGTTTATGCAAATAGCGGTGTAGTTATTTCCATGTTTATACTGATAGCAGTGAAGATATTTCCATGTATATACAGATGGATGTGTAGATATTTCCATGTTTATACAGATGGCTGTGTAGATGTTTCCATGTTAATACAGATGACTTGTAGGTATTTCCATGTTTATACAGATGGCGGTGCAGATATTTCCAAGTTTATAGAGATAGCTGTGTAGATATTTCCATGTTTCTACAGATAGCTGTGTAGATATTTCCATGTTTATGCAGACCACGGTGTAGATATTTCCATGCTTATGCATGTCGCGGTGTAGATATTTCCATCTTTATACAGATAGCGGTGTAGATATTTCCAAGTTTTTACAGATATTGGTGTAGGTATTTCCATGTTTACACAGATTGCAGTGTAGATATTTCCATCTTTCTACAGATAGCATTGTAGATATTTCCATGTTTATACAGATGGCGGTGTAGATATTTCCATGTTTATATAGATGGTGGTGTAGATATTACCATGTTTATACAGATAGCTCTGAAGATATTTCCATGTTTATACAGATAGCGGTGTAGATATTTCCATGTTTATACAGGTCGCGGTGTAGATATTTCCATGTTTATAGAGATGGCGGTGTAGATATTTCCATGTTTATACAGATAGCGGTGTACATATTTCCATGTTTATAGAGATCACGGTGTAGATATTTCCATGTTTATAGAGATAGCGGTGTATATATTTCCATGTTTATACAGATAGCGGTGTACATATTTCCATGTTTATGCAGACAACGCTGTAGGTATTTCCATGTTTATACAGATAGCGGTGCAGATATTTCCATGTTTGTACACATGGCGGTGTTGATATTTCCATCTATACACAGATGACCGTGTAGATATTTCCATGTTTATACAGATGGCGGCACAGATATTTCCATGGATATGTAGATGGCAGTGTAGATATTTCCATGTATATACAGACAGCGGTGTAGTTATTTCCATGTTTATATAGAGAGCGGTGTAGATATTTCCATGTATGTACACATGTCTGTGTAGATATTTCCATGTTTATACAGATGGCGGTGTAGATATTTCCATGTTTATACAGATAACTTTGCAAGTATTTCCATGTTTATACACATGGCGGTGTAGATATTTCGATGTTTATAGAGATAGCAGTGTAGATATTTCCATGTTTATAGAGATAGCGGTGTAGATATTACCACGTTTATACTGATCGCGGTGTAGATATTTCCATGTTTATAGAGATAGCGGTGTGGATATTTCCATGTTTATAAAGATAGGGGTGTAGATATTTCCATGTTTATGGAGATGGCGTTGTAGATATTTCCATGTTTATACAGATCACGGTGTAGATATTTCCTTGTTTATGCAAATAGCGGTGTAGTTATTTCCATGTTTATACAGATAGCGGTGTAGATATTTCCATGTATATACAGATGGCTGTGTAGATATTTCCATGTTTATACAGATGGCTGTGTAGATATTTCCATGTTTATACAGATGACTTGTAGGTATTTCCATGTTTATACAGATGGCGGTGTAGATATTTCCATGTTTATAGAGATAGCTGTGTAGATAGTTCCATGTTTCTACAGATAGCGGTGTAGGTATTTACATGTTTATACAGATCGCGGTGTAGATATTTCCTTGTTTATGCCGATAGCGGTGTAGATATTTCCATGTTTCTACAGATAGCGGTGTAGATATTTCCATGTTTATACAGATCGCGGTGTAGATATTTCCATGTTTATGCAGATCACGGTGTGGATATTTCCATGTTTATACAGATAGCGGTGTAGATATTTCCATGTTTTTACAGATATTGGTGTAGATATTTCCACGTTTACACAGATTGCGGTGTAAATATTTCCATCTTTCTACAGATGGCATTGTAGATATTTCCATGTTTATACAGATGGCGGTGTAGATATTCCAATGTTTATATAGATGGTGGTGTAGATATTACCATGTTTATAGAGATAGCGGTGTAGATATTTCCAGGTTTAAACAGATAGCGGTGTAGATATTTCCGTGTTAATACAGATGGCGGTGTAGATATTTCCATGTTTATAGAGATAGCTGTGTAGATATTTCCATGTTTCTACAGATAGCGGTGTAGATATTTCCATGTTTATGCAGATCGCGGTGTAGATATTTCCATGCTTATGCATGTCGCGGTGTAGATATTTCCATCTTTATACAGATAGCGGTGTAGATATTTCCAAGTTTTTACAGATATTGGTGTAGGTATTTCCATGTTTACACAGATTGCAGTGTAGATATTTCCATCTTTCTACAGATAGCATTGTAGATATTTCCATGTTTATACAGATGGCGGTGTAGATATTTCCATGTTTATATAGATGGTGGTGTAGATATTACCATGTTTATACAGATAGCTCTGAAGATATTTCCATGTTTATACAGATAGCGGTGTTGATATTTCCATGTTAATACAGGTCGCGGTGTAGATATTTCCATGTTTATACAGATGGCGGTGTAGATATTTCCATGTTTACAGAGATGGCGGTGTAGATATTTCCATGTTTATACAGATATCGGTGTAAATATTTCCATGTTTATACAGATCAAGGTGTAGATATTTCCATGTTTATAGAGATAGCGGTGTTGATTTTTCCATGTTTATACAGACCTCGGTGTAGATATTTCCATGTTTATACAGATAGCGGAGCAGATATTTCCATGTTTGTACAGATGGCGGTGTTGATATTTCCATCTATACACAGATGACCGTGTAGATATTTCCATGTTTATACAGATGGCGGCACAGATATTTCTATGTATATATATATGGCGGTGTAGATATTTCCATGTACATACAGATAGCGGTGTAGTTATTTCCATGTTTATATAGAGAGCAGTGTAGATATTTCCATGTATGTACACATGTCTGTCTAGATATTTCCATGTTTATACAGATGGCGGTGTAGATATTTCCATGTTTATACTGATAACCTTGTAAGTATTTCCATGTTTATACAGATGGTGGTGTAGATATTTCGATGTTTATAGAGATAGCAGTGGAGATATTTCCATGTTTACAGAGATAGCGGTGTAGATATTTCCATGTTTATACAAATAGCGGTGTAGATATTTCCATGTTTATACAGATAGCAGTGTAGATATTTCCATGTATATACAGATAGCTGTGTAGATATTTCCATGTTTATACAGATGGCTGTGTAGATATTTCCATGTTTATACAGATGACTTGTAGGTATTTCCATGTTTATACAGATGGCGGTGTAGATATTTCCATGTTTACAGAGATAGCTGTGTAGATATTTCCATGTTTCTACAGAGAGCGGTGTAGATATTTCCAAGTTTATGCAGATCGCGGTGTAGATATTTCCATCTTTATACAGATAGCGGTGTAGATATTTCCATGTTTTTACAGATATTCTTGTAGGTATTTCCATGTTTACACAGATTGCAGTGTAGATATTTCCATCTTTCTACAGATGGCATTGTAGATATTTCCGTGTTTATACAGATGGCGGTGTAGATATTTCCATGTTTATATAGATGGTGGAGTAGATATTACCATGTTTATACAGATAGCGGTGTAGATATTTCCAGGTTTATACAGATAGCGTTGTCGATATTTCCAGGTTTATACAGATGGCGGTGTAGATATTTCCATGTTTATAGAGATGGCGTTGTAGATATTTCCATGTTTATACAGATATCGGTGTAAGTATTTCCATGTTTATACAGATCACGGTGTAGATATTTCCATGTTTATAGAGATAGCGGTGTATATATTTCCATGTTTATACAGATAGTGGTGTAGATATTTCCATGTTTATACAGACCACGGTGTAGATATTTCCATGTTTATACAGATAGCGGTGCAGATATTTCCATGTTTGTACAGAAGGCGGTGTTGATATTTCCATCTATACACAGATGACCGTGTAGATATTTCCATGTTTATACAGATGGCGGCGCAGATATTTCTATGGATATGTAGATGGCGGTGTAGTTATTTCCATGTATATACAGATAGCGGTGTAGTTATTTCTATGTTTATATAGAGAGCGGTGTAGATATTTCCATGTATGTACACATGGCTGTGTAGATATTTCCATGTATATACAGATGGCGGTGTAGATATTTCCATGTTTATACAGATAACTTTGTAAGTATTTCCATGTTTATACAGATGGCGGTGTAGATATTTCGATGTTTATAGAGATAGCAGTGGAGATATTTCCATGTTTCTAGAGATAGCGGTGTAGATATTTCCACGTTTATACTGATCGCGGTGTAGTTATTTCCATGTTTATAGAGATAGCGGTGTGGATATATCCATGTTTATACAGATAGTGGTGTAGATATTTCCATGTTTATAGAGATGGCCTTGTAGATATTTCCATGTTTATACAGATCACGGTGTAGATATTTCCTTGTTTATGCAAATAGCGGTGTAGTTATTTCCATGTTTATACAGATAGCGGTGCAGATATTTCCTTGTTTATACACATAGCAGTGTAGATATTTCCATGTTTATACAGATCACGGTGTAGATATTTCCTTGTTTATACAAATAGCGGTGTAGTTATTTCCATGTTTATACAGATAGCGGTGTAGATATTTCCATGTATATACAGATGGCTGTGTAGATATTTCCATGTTTATACAGATGGCTTTGTAGATATTTCCATGTTTATAGAGATAGCTGTGTAGATATTTCCATGTTTCTACAGATAGCGGTGTAGTTATTTCCATGTTTATACAGATCGCGGTGTAGATATTTCCATGTTTATGCAGATCACGGTGTAGATATTTCCATCTTTCTACAGATAGCGGTGAAGATATTTCCATGCTTATGCAGATCGCGGTGTAGATATTTCCATCTTTATACAGATAGCGGTGTAGATATTTCCATGTTGTTACAGATATTGGTGTAGATATTTCCACGTTTACACAGATTGCGGTGTAGATATTTCCATCTTTCTACAGATGGCATTGTAGATATTTCCATGTTTATACAGATGGCGGTGTAGATATTTCCATGTTTATATAGATGGTGGTGTAGATATTACCATGTTTATAGAGATAGCGGTGTAGATATTTCCAGGTTTAAACAGATAGCGGTGTAGATATTTCCGTGTTAATACAGATGGCGGTGTAGATATTTCCATGTTTATAGAGATAGCTGTGTAGATATTTCCATGTTTCTACAGATGGCGGTGTAGATATTTCCATGTTTATGCAGATCGCGGTGTAGATATTTCCATGCTTATGCATGTCGCGGTGTAGATATTTCCATCTTTATACAGATAACGGTGTAGATATTTCCAAGTTTTTACAGATATTGGTGTAGGTATTTCCATGTTTACACAGATTGCAGTGTAGATATTTCCATCTTTCTACAGATAGCATTGTAGATATTTCCATGTTTATACAGATTGCGGTGTAGATATTTCCATGTTTATATAGATGGTGGTGTAGATATTACCATGTTTATACAGATAGCTCTGAAGATATTTCCATGTTTATACAGATAGCGGTGTTGATATTTCCATGTTAATACAGGTCGCGGTGTAGATATTTCCATGTTTATACAGATGGCGGTGTAGATATTTCCATGTTTACAGAGATGGCGGTGTAGATATTTCCATGTTTATACAGATATCGGTGTAAATATTTCCATGTTTATACAGATCAAGGTGTAGATATTTCCATGTTTATAGAGATAGCGGTGTTGATTTCTCCATGTTTATACAGACCTCGGTGTAGATATTTCCATGTTTATACAGATAGCGGTGCAGATATTTCCATGTTTGTACAGATGGCGGTGTTGATATTTCCATCTATACACAGATGACCGTGTAGATATTTCCATGTTTGTACAGATGGCGGCACAGATACTTCTATGTATATGTATATGGCGGTGTAGATATTTCCATGTACATACAGATAGCGGTGTAGTTATTTCCATGTTTATATAGAGAGCGGTGTAGATATTTCCATGTATGTACACATGTCTGTCTAGATATTTCCATGTTTATACAGATGGCGGTGTAGATATTTCCATGTTTATACTGATAACTTTGTAAGTATTTCCATGTTTATACAGATGGCGGTGTAGATATTTCGATGTTTATAGAGATAGCAGTGGAGATATTTCCATGTTTATAGAGATAGCGGTGTAGATATTTCCATGTTTATACAAATAGCGGTGTAGATATTTCCATGTTTATACAGATAGCAGTGTAGATATTTCCATGTATATACAGATAGCTGTGTAGATATTTCCATGTTTATACAGATGGCTGTGTAGATATTTCCATGTTTATACAGATGACTTTTAGGTATTTCCATGTTTATACAGAGGGCGGTGTAGATATTTCCATGTTTACAGAGATAGCTGTGTAGATATTTCCATGTTTCTACAGATAGCGGTGTAGATATTTCCAAGTTTATGCAGATCGCGGTGTAGATATTTCCATCTTTATACAGATAGCGGTGTAGATATTTCCATGTTTTTACAGATATTGGTGTAGGTATTTCCATGTTTACACAGATTGCAGTGTAGATATTTCCATCTTTCTACAGATGGCATTGTAGATATTTCCGTGTTTATACAGATGGCGGTGTAGATATTTCCATGTTTATATAGATGGTGGAGTAGATATTACCATGTTTATACAGATAGCGGTGTAGATATTTCCAGGTTTATACAGATAGCGTTGTCGATATTTCCAGGTTTATACAGATGGCGGTGTAGATATTTCCATGTTTATAGAGATGGCGGTGAAGATATTTCCATGTTTATACAGATATCGGTGTAAGTATTTCCATGTTTATACAGATCACGGTGTAGATATTTCCATGTTTATAGAGATAGCGGTGTATATATTTCCATGTTTATACAGATAGTGGTGTAGATATTTCCATGTTTATACAGACCACGGTGTAGATATTTCCATGTTTATACAGATAGCGGTGAAGATATTTCCATGTTTGTACAGATGGCGGTGTTGATATTTCCATCTATACACAGATGACCGTGTAGATATTTCCGTGTTTATACAGATGGCGGCGCAGATATTTCTATGGATATGTAGATGGCGGTGTAGATATTTCCATGTATATACAGATAGCGGTGTAGTTATTTCTATGTTTATATAGAGAGCGGTGTAGATATTTCCATGTATGTACACATGGCTGTGTAGATATTTCCATGTATATACAGATGGCGGTGTAGATATTTCCATGTTTATACAGATAACTTTGTAAGTATTTCCATGTTTATACAGATTGCGGTGTAGATATTTCGATGTTTTTAGAGATAGCAGTGGAGATATTTCCATGTTTCTAGAGATAGCGGAGTAGATATTTCCACGTTTATACTGACCACGGTGTAGTTATTTCCATGTTTATAGAGATAGCGGTGTGGATATATCCATCTTTATACAGATAGTGGTGTAGATATTTCCATGTTTATAGAGATGGCCTTGTAGATATTTCCGTGTTTATACAGATCACGGTGTAGATATTTCCTTGTTTATGCAAATAGCGGTGTAGTTATTTCCATGTTTATACAGATAGCGGTGTAGATATTTCCTTGTTTATACACATAGCGGTGTAGATATTTCCATGTTTATACAGATCACGGTGTAGATATTTCCTTGTTTATACAAATAGCGGTGTAGTTATTTCCATGTTTATACAGATAGCGGTGTAGATATTTCCGTGTATATACAGATGGCTGTGTAGATATTTCCATGTTTATACAGATGGCTTTGTAGATATTTCCATGTTTATAGAGATAGCTGTGTAGATATTTCCATGTTTCTACAGATAGCGGTGTAGTTATTTCCATGTTTATACAGATCGCGGTGTAGATATTTCCATGTTTATGCAGATCACGGTGTAGATATTTCCATATTTCTACAGATAGCGGTGTAGATATTTCCATGCTTATGCAGATCGTGGTGTAGATATTTCCATCTTTATACAGATAGCGGTGTAGATATTTCCATGTTTTTACAGATATTGGTGTAGGTATTTCCATGTTTACACAGATTGCAGTGTACATATTTCCTTCTTTCTACAGATGGCATTGTAGATATTTCCATGTTTATACAGATGGCGGTGTAGGTATTTCCATGTTTATAGATGGTGGTGTAGATATCACCGCGTTTATACTGATAGCGGTGCAGATATTTCCAGGTTTATACAGATAGCGGTGTAGATATTTCCATGTTTATACAGATGGCGGTGTAGATATCTCCATGTTTATACAGATGGCGGTGTAGATATTTCCATGTTTTTACAGACATTGGTGTAGATATTTCCATGTTTACACAGATTGCGGTGTAGATATTTCCATCTTTCTACAGATGGCATTGTAGATATTTCCATGTTTATACAGATGGTGGTGTAGATATTTCCATGTTTATACTGATAACTTTGTAAGTATTTCCATGTTTGTACAGATGGCGGTGTTGATATTTCCATCTATACACAGATGACCGTGTAGATATTTCCATGTTTATACAGATGGCGGCACAGATATTTCTATGTATATGTAGATGGCGGTGTAGATATTTCCGTGTATATACAGATAGTGGTGTAGTTATTTCCATGTTTATATAGAGAGCGGTGTAGATATTTCCATGTATGTACACATGGCTGTCAAGATATTTCCATGTTTATACAGACGGCGGTGTAGATATTTCCATGTTTATACTGATAACTTTGTAAGTATTTCCATGTTTATACAGATGGCGGTGTAGATATTTCGATGTTTATAGAGATAGCAGTGGAGATATTTCCATGTTTATAGATATAGCGGTGTAGATGTTTCCACGTTTATACTGATCGCGGTGCAGTTATTTCCATGTTTATAGAGATAGCCGTGTGGATATTTCCATGTTTATACAGATAGAGGTGTAGATATTTCCATGTTTATAGAGATGGCGTTGTAGATATTTCCATGTTTATACAGATCACGGTGTAGATATTTCCTTGTTTATGCAAATAGCGTTGTAGTTATTTCCATGTTTATACAGATAGCGGTGTAGATATTTCCTTCTTTATACAAATAGCAGTGTAGATATTTCCATGTTTATACAGATCACGGTGTAGATATTTCCTTGGTTATACAAATAGCGGTGTAGTTATTTCCATGTTTATACAGGTAGCGGTGTAGATATTTCCATGTATATACAGATGGCTGTGTAGATATTTCCATGTTTATACAGGTGGCTGTGTAGATATTTCCATGTTTATACAGATGAGTTGTAGGTATTTCCATGTTTATAGAGATGGCGGTGTAGATATTTCCATGTTTATAGAGATAGCTGTGTAGATATTTCCATGTTTCTACAGATAGCGGTGTAGATATATACATGTTTATACAGATCGCGGTGTAGATATTTCCATGTTTATGCAGATCGCGGTGTAGATATTTCCATGTTTCTACAGATAGCGGTGTAGATATTTCCATGTTTATACAGATCGCGGTGTAGATATTTACATGTTTATACAGATCGCGGTGTAGATATTTCCATGTTTATGCAGATCGCGGTGTAGATATTTCCATGTTTCTACAGATAGCGGTGTTGATATTTCCATGTTTATACAGATCGCGGAGTAGATATTTCCATGTTTATGCAGATTGCGGTGTAGATATTTCCATGTTTATACAGATAGCGGTGTAGATATTTCCATGTTTTTACAGACATTGGTGTAGATATTTCCATGTTTACACAGATTGCGGTGTAGATATTTCCATCTTTCTGCAGATGGCATTGTAGATATTTCCATGTTTATACAGATGGCGGTGTAGATATTTCCATGTTTATTTAGATGGTGGTGTAGATATTACCATGTTTATACAGATAGCTCTGAAGATATTTCCATGTTTATACAGATAGCGGTGTTGATATTTCCATGTTAATACAGGTCGCGGTGTAGATATTTCCATGTTTATACAGATGGCGGTGTAGATATTTCCATGTTTACAGAGATGGCGGTGTAGATATTTCCATGTTTATACAGATATCGGTGTAAATATTTCCATGTTTATACAGATCAAGGTGTAGATATTTCCATGTTTATAGAGATAGCGGTGTTGATTTTTCCATGTTTATACAGACCTCGGTGTAGATATTTCCATGTTTATACAGATAGCGGTGCAGATATTTCCATGTTTGTACAGATGGCGGTGTTGATATTTCCATCTATACACAGATGACCGTGTAGATATTTCCATGTTTATACAGATGGCGGCACAGATACTTCTATGTATATGTATATGGCGGTGTAGATATTTCCATGTACATACAGATAGCGGTGTAGTTATTTCCATGTTTATATAGAGAGTGGTGCAGATATTTCCATGTATGTACACATGGCTGTGTAGATATTTCCATGTATATACAGATGGCGGTGTAGATATTTCCATGTTTATACAGATAACTTTGTAAGTATTTCCATGTTTATACAGATGGCGGTGTAGATATTTCGATGTTTATAGAGATAGCAGTGGAGATATTTCCATGTTTCTAGAGATAGCGGTGTAGATATTTCCACGTTTATACTGACCACGGTGTAGTTATTTCCATGTTTATAGAGATAGCGGTGTGGATATATCCATCTTTATACAGATAGTGGTGTAGATATTTCCATGTTTATAGAGATGGCCTTGTAGATATTTCCATGTTTATACAGATCACGGTGTAGATATTTCCTTGTTTATGCAAATAGCGGTGTAGTTATTTCCATGTTTATACAGATAGCGGTGTAGATATTTCCTTGTTTATACACATAGCAGTGTAGATATTTCCATGTTTATACAGATCACGGTGTAGATATTTCCTTGTTTATACAAATAGCGGTGTAGTTATTTCCATGTTTATACAGATAGCGGTGTAGATATTTCCATGTATATACAGATGGCTGTGTAGATATTTCCATGTTTATACAGATGGCTTTGTAGATATTTCCATGTTTATAGAGATAGCTGTGTAGATATTTCCATGTTTCTACAGATAGCGGTGTAGTTATTTCCATGTTTATACAGATCGCGGTGTAGATATTTCCATGTTTATGCAGATCACGGTGTAGATACTTCCATCTTTCTACAGATAGCGGTGTAGATATTTCCATGCTTATGCAGATCGCGGTGTAGATATTTCCATCTTTATACAGATAGCGGTGTAGATATTTCCATGTTTTTACAGATATTGGTGTAGGTATTTCCATGTTTACACAGATTGCAGTGTACATATTTCCTTCTTTCTACAGATGGCATTGTAGATATTTCCATGTTTATACAGATGGCGGTGTAGGTATTTCCATGTTTATAGATGGTGGTGTAGATATTACCGTGTTTATACTGATAGCGGTGCAGATATTTCCAGGTTTATACAGATAGCGGTGTAGATATTTCCATGTTTATACAGATGGCGGTGTAGATATCTCCATGTTTATACAGATGGCGGTGTAGATATTTCCATGTTTTTACAGACATTGGTGTAGATATTTCCATGTTTACACAGATTGCGGTGTAGATATTTCCATCTTTCTACAGATGGCATTGTAGATATTTCCATGTTTATACAGATGGTGGTGTAGATATTTCCATGTTTATACTGATAACTTTGTAAGTATTTCCATGTTTGTACAGATGGCGGTGTTGATATTTCCATCTATACACAGATGACCGTGTAGATATTTCCATGTTTATACAGATGGCGGCACAGATATTTCTATGTATATGTAGATGGCGGTGTAGATATTTCCGTGTATATACAGATAGCGGTGTAGTTATTTCCATGTTTATATAGAGAGCGGTGTAGATATTTCCATGTATGTACACATGGCTGTCAAGATATTTCCATGTTTATACAGACGGCGGTGTAGATATTTCCATGTTTATACTGATAACTTTGTAAGTATTTCCATGTTTATACAAATGGCGGTGTAGATATTTCGATGTTTATAGAGATAGCAGTGGAGATATTTCCATGTTTATAGATATAGCGGTGTAGATGTTTCCACGTTTATACTGATCGCGGTGCAGTTATTTCCATGTTTATAGAGATAGCCGTGTGGATATTTCCATGTTTATACAGATAGAGGTGTAGATATTTCCATGTTTATAGAGATGGCGTTGTAGATATTTCCATGTTTATACAGATCACGGTGTAGATATTTCCTTGTTTATGCAAATAGCGTTGTAGTTATTTCCATGTTTATACAGATAGCGGTGTAGATATTTCCTTCTTTATACAAATAGCAGTGTAGATATTTCCATGTTTATACAGATCACGGTGTAGATATTTCCTTGGTTATACAAATAGCGGTGTAGTTATTTCCATGTTTATACAGGTAGCGGTGTAGATATTTCCATGTATATACAGATGGCTGTGTAGATATTTCCATGTTTATACAGGTGGCTGTGTAGATATTTCCATGTTTATACAGATGAGTTGTAGGTATTTCCATGTTTATAGAGATGGCGGTGTAGATATTTCCATGTTTATAGAGATAGCTGTGTAGATATTTCCATGTTTCTACAGATAGCGGTGTAGATATTTACATGTTTATACAGATCGCGGTGTAGATATTTCCATGTTTATGCAGATCGCGGTGTAGATATTTCCATGTTTCTACAGATAGCGGTGTAGATATTTCCATGTTTATACAGATCGCGGTGTAGATATTTACATGTTTATACAGATCGCGGTGTAGATATTTCCATGTTTATGCAGATCGCGGTGTAGATATTTCCATGTTTCTACAGATAGCGGTGTTGATATTTCCATGTTTATACAGATCGCGGAGTAGATATTTCCATGTTTATGCAGATTGCGGTGTAGATATTTCCATGTTTATACAGATAGCGGTGTAGATATTTCCATGTTTTTACAGACATTGGTGTAGATATTTCCATGTTTACACAGATTGCGGTGTAGATATTTCCATCTTTCTGCAGATGGCATTGTAGATATTTCCATGTTTATACAGATGGCGGTGTAGATATTTCCATGTTTATTTAGATGGTGGTGTAGATATTACCATGTTTATACAGATAGCGGTGTAGATATTTCCAGGTTTATACAGATAGCGGTGTAGATATTTCCATGTTTATACAGATGGCGGTGTAGATATTTCCATGTTTATACAGACCACGGTGTAGAGATTTCCATGTTTATACAGATAGCGGTGCAGATATTTCCAAATTTGTACAGATGGCGCTGTTGATATTTCCATCTATACAGAGATGACCGTGTAGATATTTCCATGTTTATACAGATGGCGGTGCAGATATTTCTATGAATATGTAGTTGGTGGTGTAGATATTTCCATGTATATACAGATAGCGGTGTAGTTATTTCCATGTTTATATAGAGAGCGGTGTAGATATTTCCATGTATGTACACATGGCTGTCTAGATATTTCCATGTTTATACAGATGGCGGTGTAGATATTTCCATGTTTAAACTGATAACTTTGTAAGTATTTCCATGTTTATACAGATGGCGGTGTAGATATTTCGATGTTTATAGAGATAGCAGTGGAGATATTTCCATGTTTATAGAGATAGCGGTGTAGATATTTCCACGTTTATACTGATCGCGGTGTAGATATTTCCATGTTTATAGAGATAGCGGTGTGGATATTTCCATGTTTATACAGATAGGGGTGTAGATATTTCCATGTTTATAGAGATGGCGTTGTAGATATTTCCATGTTTATACAGATCACGATGTAGATATTTCCTTGTTTATGCAAATAGCGGTGTAGTTATTTCCATGTTTATACAGATAGCGTTGTAGATATTTCCTTGTTTATACAAATAGCAGTGTAGGTATTTCCATGTTTATACAGATGGCGGTGTAGATATTTCCATGTTTACAGAGATAGCTGTGTAGATATTTCCATGTTTCTACAGATAGCGGTGTAGATATTTCCAAGTTTATGCAGATCGCAGTGTAGATATTTCCATGCTTATGCAGATCGCGGTGTAGATATTTCCATCTTTATACAGATAGCGGTGTAGATATTTCCATGTTTTTACAGATATTGGTGTAGGTATTTCCATGTTTACACAGATTGCAGTGTAGATATTTCCATCTTTCTACAGATGGCATTGTAGATATTTCCATGTTTATACAGATGGCGGTGTAAATATTTCCATGTTTATATAGATGGTGGAGTAGATATTACCATGTTTATACAGATAGCGGTGTAGATATTTCCAGGTTTATACAGATAGCGGTGTCGATATTTCCAGGTTTATACAGATGGCGGTGTAGATATTTCCATGTTTATAGAGATGGCGTTGTAGATATTTCCATGTTTATACAGATATCGGTGTAAGTATTTCCATGTTTATACAGATCACGGTGTAGTTATTTCCATGTTTATAGAGATAGCGGTGTATATATTTCCATGTTTATACAGATAGTGGTGTAGATATTTCCATGTTTATACAGACCACGGTGTAGATATTTCAATGTTTATACAGATAGCGGTGCAGATATTTCCATGTTTGTACAGATGGCGGTGTTGATATTTCCATTTATACACAGATGACCGTGTAGATATTTCCTTGTTTATACAGATGGCGGCGCAGATATTTCTATGGATATGTAGATGGCGGTGTAGATATTTCCATGTATATACAGATAGCGGTGTAGTTATTTCTGTGTTTATATAGAGAGCGGTGTAGATATTTCCATGTATGTACACATGGCTGTGTAGATATTTCCATGTTTATACAGATGGCGGTGTAGATATTTCCATGTTTATACAGATAACTTTGAAAGTATTTCCATGTTTATACAGATGGTGGTGTAGATATTTTGATGTTTATAGAGATAGCGGTGTAGATATTTCCACTTTTATACTGATCGCGGTGTAGTTATTTCCATGTTTATAGAGAGAGCGGTGTGGATATTTCCATGTTTATACTGATAGTGGTGTAGATATTTCCATGTTTATAGAGATGGCGTTGTAGATATTTCCATGTTTATACAGATCACGGTGTAGATATTTCCTTGTTTATGCAAATAGCGGTGTAGTTATTTCCATGTTTATACAGATAGCGGTGTAGATATTTCCTTGTTTATACAAATAGCAGTGTAGATATTTCCATGTTTATACAGATCACGGTGTAGATATTTCCTTGTTTATACAAATAGCGGTGTAGTTATTTCCATGTTTATACAGACAGCGGTGTAGATATTTCCATGTATATACAGATGGCTGTGTAGATATTTCCATTTTATACAGATGGCTGTGTAGATATTTCCATGTTTATACAGATGACTTGTAGGTATTTCCATGTTTATACAGATGGCGGTGTAGATATTTCCATGTTTATAGAGATAGCTGTGTATATATTTCCATGTTTCTACAGCTAGCGGTGTAGTTATTTTCATGTTTATACAGATCGCGGTGTAGATATTTCCATGTTTATGCAGATCACGGTGTAGATATTTCCATGTTTCTACAGATAGCGGTGTAGATATTTCCATGTTTATGCAGATCGTGGTGTAGATATTTCCATGCTTATGCAGATCGCGGTGTAGATATTTCCATCTTTATACAGATAGCGGTGTAGATATTTCCATGTTTTTACAGATATTGGTGTAGGTATTTCCATGTTTACACAGATTGCAGTGTACATATTTCCATCTTTCTACAGATGGCATTGTAGATATTTCCATGTTTATACAGATGGCAGTGTAGATATTTCCATGTTTATGTAGATGGTGGTGTAGATATTACTGTGTTTATACTGATAGCGGTGCAGATATTTCCAGGTTTAGACAGATAGCGGTGTAGATATTTCCATGTTTATACAGATGGCGTTGTAGATATCTCCATGTTTATACAGATGGCGGTGTAGATATTTCCATGTTTTTACAGACATTGGTGTAGATATTTCCATGTTTACACAGATTGCGGTGTAGATATTTCCATCTTTCTACAGATGGCATTGTAGATATTTCCATGTTTATACAGATGGCGGTGTAGATATTTCCATGTTTATACTGATAACTTTGTAAGTATTTCCATGTTTATACAGATGGCGGTGTAGATATTTCGATATTTATAGAGATAGCAGTGGAGATATTTCCATGTTTATAGAGATAGCGGTGTAGATATTTCCACGTTTATACTGATCGCGGTGTAGTTATTTCCATGTTTATAGAGATAGCGGTGTGGATATTTCCATGTTTATACAGATAGTGGTGTAGATATTTCCATGTTTATAGAGATGGCGATGTAGATATTTCCATGTTTATACAGATCACGGTGTAGATATTTCCTTGTTTATGCAAATAGCGGTGTAGTTATTTCCATGTTTATACAGATAGCGGTGTAGATATTTCCTTGTTTATACAAATAGCAGTGTAGATATTTCCATGTTTATACAGATCACGGTGTAGATATTTCCTTGTTTATACAAATAGCGGTGTAGTTATTTCCATTTTTATACAGATAGCGGTGTAGATATTTCCATGTATATACAGATGGCTGTGTAGATATTTCCATGTTTATACAGATGGCTGTGTAGATATTTCCATGTTTATACAGATGACTTGTAGGTATTTCCATGTCTATACAGATGGCGGTGTAGATATTTCCATGTTTATAGAGATAGCTGTGTAGATATTTCCATGTTTCTACAGATAGCGGTGTAGTTATTTCCATGTTTATACAGATCGCGGTGTAGATATTTCCATGTTTATGCAGATCACGGTGTAGATAGTTTCATGTTTCTACAGATAGCGGTGTAGATAATTCCATGTTTATGCAGATCGCGGTGTAGATATTTCCATGCTTATGCAGATCGCGGTGCAGATATTTCCATCTTTATACAGATAGCGGTGTAGATATTTCCATGTTTTTACAGATATTGGTGTAGGTATTTCCATGTTTACACAGATTGCAGTGTACATATTTCCATCTTTCTACAGATGGCATTGTAGATATTTCCATGCTTATACAGATCCGGTGTAGATATTTCCATCTTTCTACAGATGGCATTGTAGATATTTCCATGTTTATACAGATGGCGGTGTAGATATTTCCATGTTTATTTAGATGGTGGTGTAGATATTACCATGTTTATACAGATAGCGGTGTAGATAATTCCAGGTTTATACAGATAGCGGTGTAGATATTTCCATGTTTATACAGATCGCGGTGTAGATATTTCCATTTTTATGCAGATCACGGTGTAGATATTTCCATGTTTCTACAGATAGCGGTGTAGATATTTCCATGTTTATGCAGATCGGGTTGTAGATATTTCCATGCTTATGCAGATCGCGGTGTAGATATTTCCATCTTTATACAGATAGCGGTGTAGATATTTCCATGTTTTTACAGATATTGGTGTAGGTATTTCCATGTTTACACAGATTGCAGTGTACATATTTCCATCTTTCTACAGATGGCATTGTAGATATTTCCATGTTTATACTGATGGCGGTGTAGATATTTCCATGTTTATATAGATGGTGGTGTAGATATTACCGTGTTTATACAGATAGCGGTGCAGATATGTCCAGGTTCATACAGATAGCGGTGTAGATATTTCCATGTTTATACAGATGGCGGTGTAGATATCTCCATGTTTATACAGATGGCGGTGTAGATATTTCCATGTTTATACAGACATTGGTGTAGATATTTCCAAGTTTACACAGATTGCGGTGTAGATATTTCCATCTTTCTACAGATGGCATTGTAGATATTTCCATGTTTATACAGATGGCGGTGTAGATATTTCCATGTTTATTTAGATGGTGGTGTAGATATTACCATGTTTATGCAGATAGCGGTGTAGATATTTCCAGGTTTATACAGATAGCGGTGCAGATATTTCCATGTTTATACAGATGGCGGTGTAGATATTTCCATGTTTTTAGAGATGGCGGTGTAGTTATTTCCATGTTTATACAGATATCGGTGTACATATTTCCATGTTTATACAGATCACGGTGTAGATATTTCCATGTTTATAGAGATAGCGGTGTATATATTTCCTTGTTTATACAGACCACGGTGTAGATATTTCCATCTTTATACAGATAGCGGTGCAGATATTTCCATATTTGTACAGATGGCGGTGTTGATATTTCCATCTATACACAGATGACCGTGTAGATATTTCCATGTTTATACAGATGGCGGCGCAGATATTTCTATGGATATGTAGACGGCGGTGTAGATATTTCCATGTATATACAGATAGCGGTGTAGTTATTTCCATGTTTATATAGAGAGCGGTGTAGATATTTCCATGTATGTACACATGGCTGTCTAGATATTTCCATGTTTATACAGATGGCGGTGTAGATATTTCCATGTTTATACAGATAACTTTGTAACTATTTCCATGTTTATACAGATGGCGGTGTAGATATTTCGATGTTTATAGAGATAGCAGTGGAGATATTTCCATGTTTATAGATATAGCGGTGTAGATATTTCCACGTTTATACTGATCGCGGTGTAGTTATTTCCATGTTTATAGAGATAGCGGTGTGGATATTTCCATGTTTATACAGATAGTGGTGTAGATATTTCCATGTTTATAGAGATGGCGTTGTAGATATTTCCATGTTTATACACATCACGGTGTAGATATTTCCTTGTTTATGCAAATAGCGGTGTAGTTATTTCCATGTTTATACAGATCGCGGTGAAGATATTTCCATGTTTGTGCAGATCGCGGTGTAGATATTTCCATGCTTATGCAGATCGCGGTGTAGATATTTCCATCTTTATACAGATAGCGGTGTAGATATTTCCATGTTTTTACAGATATTGGTGTAGGTATTTCCATGTTTACACAGATTGCAGTGTACATATTTCCATCTTTCTACAGATGGAATTGTAGATATTTCCATGTTTATACAGATGGCGGTGTAGATATTTCCATGTTTATATAGATGGTGGTGAAGATATTACCGTGTTTATACAGATAGCGGTGCAGATATTTCCAGGTTTATACAGATAGCGGTGTAGATATTTCCATGTTTATACAGATGGCGGTGTAGATATCTCCATGTTTTTAGAGATGGCGGTGTAGATATTTCCATGTTTATACACATATCGGTGTAAATATTTCCATGTTTATACAGATCGCGGTGTAGATATTTCCATGTTTATAGAGATAGCGGTGTATATATTTCCTTGTTTATACAGATAGCGGTGTAGATATTTCCATGTTTATACAGACCACGGTGTAGATATTTCCATGTTTATACAGATAGCGGTGAAGATATTTCCATGTTTGTACAGATGGCGGTGTTGATACTTCCATCTATACACAGATGACCGTGTAGATATTTCCATGTTTATACAGATGGCGGCGCAGATATTTCTATGGATATGTAGTTGGCGGTGTAGGTATTTCCATGTATATACAGATAGCGGTGTAGTTATTTCCATGTTTATATAGAGAGCAGTGTAGATATTTCCATGTATGTACACATGGCTGTGTAGATATTTCCATGTTTATACAGATGGCGGTGTAGATATTTCCATGTTTATATAGATAACTTTGTAAGTATTTCCATGTTTATACAGATGGCGGTGTAGATATTTCGATGTTTATAGAGATAGTATTGGAGATATTTCCATGTTTATAGAGATAGCGGTGTAGATATTTCCACGTTTATACTGATCGCGGTGTAGTTATTTCCATGTTTATAGAGATAGCGGTGTGTATATTTCCATGTTTATACAGATAGTGGTGTAGATATTTCCATGTTTATAGAGATGGCGTTGTAGATATTTCCATGTTTATGGAGATCACGGTGTAGATATTTCCTTGTTTATGCAAATAGCGGTGTAGTTATTTCCATGTTTAAACAGATAGCGGTGTAGATATTTCCTTGTTTATGCAAATAGCGGTGTAGTTATTTCCATGTTTATACAGATAGCGGTGTAGATATTTCCTTGTTTATACAAATAGCGATGTAGTTATTTCCATGTTTATACAGACAGCGGTGTGGATATTTCCATGTATATACAGATGGCTGTGTAGATATTTCCATGTTTATACACATATCGGTGTAAATATTTCCATGTTTATACAGATCGCGGTGTAGATATCTCCATGTTTATAGAGATGGCGGTGTAGATATTTCCATGTTTATACACATATCGGTGTAAATATTTCCATGTTTATACAGATCGCGGTGTAGATATTTCCATGTTTATAGAGATAGCGGTGTATATATTTCCATGTTTATACAGATAGCGGTGTAGATATTTCCATGTTTATACAGACCACGGTGTAGATATTTCCATGTTTATACAGATAGCGGTGCGGATATTTCCATGTTTGTACAGATGGCGGTGTTGATACTTCCATCTATACACAGATGACCGTGTAGATATTTCCATGTTTATACAGATGGCGGCGCAGATATTTCTATGGATATGTAGTTGGCGGTGTAGATATTTCCATGTATATACAGATAGTGGTGTAGTTGTTTCCATGTTTACATAGAGAACAGTGTAGATATTTCCATGTATGTACACATGGCTGTGTAGATATTTCCATGTTTATACAGATGGCGGTGTAGATATTTCGATGTTTATAGAGATAGTATTGGAGATATTTCCATGTTTATAGAGATAGCGGTGTAGATATTTCCAGGTTTATACTGATCGCGGTGTAGTTATTTCCATGTTTATAGAGATAGCGGTGTGTATATTTCCATGTTTATACAGATAGTGGTGTAGATATTTCCATGTTTATAGAGATGGCGTTGTAGATATTTCCATGTTTATGGAGATCACGGTGTAGATATTTCCTTGTTTATGCAAATAGCGGTGTAGTTATTTCCATGTTTAAACAGATAGCGGTGTAGATATTTCCTTGTTTATACAAATAGCAGCGTAGATATTTCCATGTTTATACAGATCACGGTGTAGATATTTCCTTGTTTATACAAATAGCAGTGTAGATATTTCCATGTTTATGCAGATAGCGGTGAAGATATTTCCATGTATATACAGATGGCTATGTAGATATTTCCATGTTTATACAGATGGCTGTGTAGATATTTCCATGTTTATGCAGATGACTTGTAGTTATTTCCATGTTTATACAGATGGCGGTGTATATATTTCCATGTTTATAGAGATAGCTCTGTAGATATTTCCATGTTGCTACAGATAGCGGTGTAGTTATTTCCATGTTTATACAGATCGCAGTGTAGATATTTCCATGTTTATGCAGATCACGGTGTAGATATTTCCATGTTTCTACAGATAGCGGTGTAGATATTTCCATGTTTATACAGATCGCGGTGTAGATATTTCCATGCTTATGCAGATCGCGGTGTAGATATTTCCATCTTTATACAGATAGCGGTGTAGATATTTCCATGTTTTTACAGAGATTGGTGTAGGTATTTCCATGTTTACACAGATTGCAGTGTAGATATTTCCATCTTTCTACAGACGGCATTGTAGATATTTCTGTGTTTGTACAGATGGCGGTG
This sequence comes from Pan troglodytes, assembly GCF_028858775.2. Classification (NCBI taxonomy): domain Eukaryota; kingdom Metazoa; phylum Chordata; class Mammalia; order Primates; family Hominidae; genus Pan; species Pan troglodytes. The sequence continues at coordinate 6,048,272 of NC_072410.2, read as the reverse complement.
TAGGTATTTCTATGTTTATATTGATGGTGGTGTAGTTATTACCATGTTTATACAGATAGCGGTGTAGATATTTCCTTGTTTATACAAATAGCAGTGTAGATATTTCCATGTTTATACAGATTACGGTGTAGATATTTCCTTGTTTATACAAATAGCGGTGTAGTTATTTCCATGTTTATACAGATAGCGGTGTAGATATTTTAATGTATATACAGATGGCTGTGTAGATATTTCCATGTTTATACAGATGGCTGTGTAGGTATTTCCATGTTTATACAGATGACTTGAAGGTATTTCCATGTTTATACATATGGCGGTATAGATATTTCCATGTTTACAGAGATAGCTGTGTAGATATTTCCATGTTTCTACAGATAGCAGTGTAGATATTTCCAAGTTTATGCAGATCGCGGTGTAGATATTTCCATGTTTATAGAGATAGCGGTGTATATATTTCCATGTTTATACAGATAGCGGTGTAGATATTTCCATGTTTATACAGACCACGGTGTAGATATTTCCATGTTTATACAGATAGCGGTGCAGATATTTCCATGTTTGTACAGATGGCGGTGTTGATATTTCCATCTATACACAGATGACCGTGTAGATATTTCCATGTTTATACAGATGGCGGCGCAGATATTTCTATGGATATGTAGATGGCGGTGTAGATATTTCCATGTATATACAAATAGCGGTGTAGTTATTTCCGTGTTTATATAGAGAGCGGTGTAGATACTTCCAAGTATGTACACATGGCTGTGTAGATATTTAAATGTTTATACATATGGCGGTGTAGATATTTCCATGTTTATACAGATAACTTTGTAAGTATTTCCATGTTTATACAGATGGGTGTGTAGATATTTCGATGTTTGTACAGATAGCAGTGGAGATATTTCCATGTTTGTAGAGATAGCGGTGTAGATGTTTCCACGTTTATACTGATCGCGGTGTGGTTATTTGCATGTTTATAGAGATAGCAGTGTGGATATTTCCATGTTTATACAGATAGCTCTGTAGATATTTCCATGTTTTTACAGATATTGGTGTAGATATTTCCATGTTTACACAGATTGCGGTGTAGATATTTCCATCTTTCTACAGATGGCATTGTAGATATTTGCATGTTTATACAGATGGCGGTGTAGATATTTCCATGTTTATATAGATGGTGGTGTAGATAATAACATGTTTGTACAGATAGCGATGTAGATATTTCCAGGTTTATACAGATAGCGGTGTAGATATTTCCATGTTTATACAGATGTCGGTGTAGATATTTCGATGTTTATAGACATAGCAGTGGAGATATTTCCATGTTTATAGAGATAGCCTTGTAGATATTTCCACGTTTATACTGATCACGGTGTAGTTATTTCCATGTTTATAGAGATAGAGGTGTGGATATTTCCATGTTTATACAGATAGGGGTGTAGATATTTCCATGTTTGTAGAGATGGCGTTGTAGATATTTCCATGTTTATACAGACCACGGTGTAGATATTTCCTTGTTTATGCAAATAGCGGTGTAGTTAATTCCATGTTTATACAGATAGCGGTGTAGATATTTCCTTGTTTATACAAATAGCAGTGTAGATATTTCCATGTTTATACAGATCACGGTGTAGATAATTCCTTGTTTATAAAAATAGCGGTGTAGTTATTTCCATGTTAATACAGATAGCGGTGTAGATATTTCCATGTATATACAGATGGCTGTGTAGATATTTCCATGTTTATACAGATGGCTGTGTAGATATTTCCATGTTTATACAGATGACTTGTAGGTATTTCCATGTTTATGCAGATGACGGTGTAGATATTTCCATGTTTATAGAGATAGCTGTGTAGATATTTCCATGTTTCTACAAATAACTTTGTAAGTATTTCCATGTTTATACAGATGGCTGTGTAGATATTTCGATGTTTATAGAGATAGCAGTGGAGATATTTCCATGTTTATAGAGATAGCGGTGTAGATATTTCCACGTTTCTACTGATCGCGGTGTAGTTATTTCCATGTTTATAGAGATAGCGGTGTGGATATTTCCATGTTTGTACACATAGGAGTGTAGATATTTCCATGTTTACAGAGATGGCTTTGTAGATATTTCCATGTTTATACAGATCACGGTGTAGATATTTCCTTGTTTATGCAAATAGCGGTGTAGTTATTTCCATGTTTATACAGATAGCGGTGTAGATATTTCCTTGTTTATACAAATAGCAGTGTAGATATTTCCATGTTTATACAGATCACGGTGTAGATATTTCCTTGTTTATACAAATAGCGGTGTAGTTATTTCCATGTTTATACAGATAGCGGTGTAGATATTTCCATGTATATACAGATGGCTGTGTAGATATTTCCATGTTTATACAGATGGCTGTGTAGATATTTCCATGTTTATACAGATGACTTGTAGGTATTTCCATGTTTATACAGATGGCGGTGTAGATATTTCCATGTTTATAGAGATAGCTGTGTAGATATTTCCATGTTTCTACAGATAGCGGTGTAGATATTTCCATGTTTATGCAGATCGTGGTGTAGATATTTCCATGCTTATGCAGATCGCGGTGTAGATATTTCCATCTTTATACAGATAGCGGTGTAGATATTTCCAGGTTTATACAGATAGCGGTGTAGATATTTCCATGTTTATACAGATAGCGGTGTAGATATTTCCATGTTTTTACAGATATTGGTGTAGATATTTCCATGTTTACACAGATTGCGGTGTAGATATTTCCATCTTTCTACAGATGGCATTGTGGATATTTGCATGTTTATACAGATGGCGGTGTAGATATTTCCTTGTTTATATAGATGGTGGTGTAGATATTACCATGTTTATACAGATAGCGATGTAGATATTTCCAGGTTTATACAGATAGCGGTGTAGATATTTCCATGTTTATACAGATGGCGGTGTAGATATTTCGATGTTTATAGACATAGCAGTGGAGATATTTCCATGTTTATAGAGATAGCGGTGTAGATATTTCCACGTTTATACTGATCACAGTGTAGTTATTTCCATGTTTATAGAGATAGAGGTGTGGATATTTCCATGTTTATACAGATAGGGGTGTAGATATTTCCATGTTTGTAGAGATGGCGTTGTAGATATTTCCATGTTTATACAGATAGGGGTGTAGATATTTCCATGTTTGTAGAGATGGCGTTGTAGATATTTCCATGTTTATACAGACCACGGTGTAGATATTTCCTTGTTTATGCAAATAGCGGTGTAGTTATTTCCATGTTTATACAGATAGCGGTGTAGATATTTCCTTGTTTATACAAATAGCAGTGTAGATATTTCCATGTTTATACAGATCACGGTGTAGATAATTCCTTGTTTATAAAAATAGCGGTGTAGTTATTTCCATGTTAATACAGATAGCGGTGTAGATATTTCCATGTATATACAGATGGCTGTGTAGATATTTCCATGTTTATACAGATGGCTGTGTAGATATTTCCATGTTTATACAGATGACTTGTAGGTATTTCCATGTTTATGCAGATGACGGTGTAGATATTTCCATGTTTATAGAGATAGCGGTGTAGATATTTCCATGTTTCTACAAATAACTTTGTAAGTATTTCCATGTTTATACAGATGGCTGTGTAGATATTTCGATGTTTATAGAGATAGCAGTGGAGATATTTCCATGTTTATAGAGATAGCGGTGTAGATATTTCCACGTTTCTACTGATCGCGGTGTAGTTATTTCCATGTTTATAGAGATAGCGGTGTGGATATTTCCATGTTTGTACACATAGGAGTGTAGATATTTCCATGTTTACAGAGATGGCGTTGTAGATATTTCCATGTTTATACAGATCACGGTGTAGATATTTCCTTGTTTATGCAAATAGCGGTGTAGTTATTTCCATGTTTATACAGATAGCGGTGTAGATATTTCCATGTATATACAGATGGCTGTGTAGATATTTCCATGTTTATATAGATGGCTGTGTCGATATTTCCATTTTTATACAGATGACTTGTAGGTATTTCCATGTTTATTGAGATGGCGGTGTAGATATTTCCATGTTTATAGAGATAGCTGTGTAGATATTTCCATGTTTCTACAGATAGCGGTGTAGTTATTTCCATGTTTATACAGATCGCGGTGTAGATAATTCCATGTTTATGCAGATCGCGGTGCAGATATTTCCATGTTTCTACAGATAGCGGTGTAGATATTTCCATGAATATGCAGATCGCGGTGTAGATATTTTCATCTTTATACAGATAGCGGTGTAGATATTTCCATGTTTTTACAGATATTGGTCAAGGTATTTCCATGTTTACACAGATTGCAGTGTAGATATTTCCATCTTTCTACAGATGGCATCGTAGATATTTCCGTGTTTATACAGATGGCGTTGTAGATGTTTCCATGTTTATATAGATGGTGGTGTAGATATTACCATGTTTATACAGATAGCGGTGTAGAAATTTCCAGGTTTATACAGATATCGGTGTAGATATTTCCAGGTTTATACAGATGGCGGTGTAGATATTTCCATGTTTATAGAGATGGCGGTGTAGATATTTCCATGTTTATAGAGATATCGGTGTAAATATTTCCATGTTTATACACATCACGGTGTAGATATTTCCATGTTTATAGAGATAGCGGTGTATATATTTCCATGTTTATACAGATAGCGGTGTAGATGTTTCCATGTTTATACAGACCACGGTGTAGATATTTCCATGTTTATACAGATAGCGGTGCAGATATTTCCATCTTTGTACAGATGACGGTGTTGATATTTCCATCTATACACAGATGACTGTGTAGATATTTCCATGTTTATACAGATGGCGGCGCAGATATTTCTATGGATATGTAGATGGTGGTGTAGATATTTCCATGTATATACAGACAGTGGTGTAGTTATTTCCATGTTTATATAGAGAGCAGTGTAGATATTTCCATGTATGTACACATGCCTGTGTAGATATTTCCATGTTTATACAGATGGCGGTGAAGATATTTCCATGTTTATACAGATAACTTTGTAAGTATTTCCATGTTTTTACAGATAGCGGTGTAGATATTTCGATGTTTATAGATATAGCAGTGGAGATATTTCCATGTTTATAGAGATAGCGGTGTAGATATTTCCACGTTTATACTGATCGCGGTGTAGTTATTTCCATGTTTATAGAGATAGCGGTGTGGATATTTCCATGTTTGTACACATAGGAGTGTAGATATTTCCATGTTTACAGAGATGGCGTTGTAGATATTTCCATGTTTATACAGATCACGGTGTAGATATTTCCTTGTTTATGCAAATAGCGGTGTAGTTATTTCCATGTTTATAGAGATGGCGTTGTAGATATTTCCACGTTTATACAGATCACGGTGTAGATATTTCCTTGTTTATGCAAATAGCGGTGTAGTTATTTCCATGTTTATACAGATAGCGGTGTAGATATTTCCTTGTTTATACAAATAGCAGTGTAGATATTTCCATGTTTATACAAATCACGGTGTAGATATTTCCTTCTTTATACAAATAGCAGTGTAGTTATTTCCATGTTTATACAGATAGCGGTGTAGATATTTCCATGTATATACAGATGGCTGTGTAGATATTTCCATGTTTATACAGATGGCTGTGTAGATATTTCCATGTTTATACAGATGACTTGTAGGTATTTCCATGTTTATACAGATGGCGGTGTAGATATTTCCATGTTTATAGAGATAGCTGTGTAGATATTTCCATGTTTCTACAGATAGCGGTGTAGATATTTCCATGTTTATGCAGATCGCGGTGTAGATATTTCCATCTTTCTACAGATGGCATTTTAGATATTTCCATGTTTATACAGATGGCGGTGTAGATATTTCCATGTTTATATAGATGGTGGTGTAGATATTACCATTTTTATACAGATAGCAGTGTAGATATTTCCAGGTTTATACAGATAGCGGAGTAGATATTTCCATGTTTATACAGAAGGCGGTGTAGATATTTCCATGTTTATAGAGATGGCGGTGTAGATATTTGCATGTTTATACAGATATCGGTGTAAATATTTCCATGTTTATACAGATCACGGTGTAGATATTTCCATGTTTATAGAGATAGCGGTGTATATATTTCCAGGTTTATACAGATAGCCGTGTAGATATTTCCATGTTTATACATACCACGGTGTAGATATTTCCATGTTTATACAGATAGCGGTGCAGATATTTCCATGTTTGTACAGATGGCGGTGTTGATATTTCCATCTATACACAGATGACCGTGTAGATATTTCCATGTTTATACAGATGGTGGCGCAGATATTTCTATAGATATGTAGATGGCGGTGTAGATAATTCCATGTATATACAGATAGCGGTGTAGTTATTTCCATGTTTATATAGAGATCGGTGTAGATATTTCCATGTATGTACACATGGCGGTGTAGATATTTCCATCTTTATACAGATGGTGGTGTAGATATTTCTGTTAATACAGATAACTTTGTAAGTATTTCCATGTTTATACAGATGGCGGTGTAGATATTTCGATGTTATAGAGATAGCAGTGGAGATATTTCCATGTTTATAGAGATAGCGGTGTAGATATTTCCACGTTTATACTGATCACGGTATAGTTATTTCCATGTTTATAGAGATAGCGGTGTGGATATTTCCATGTTTATACACTTAGAAGTGTAGATATTTCCATGTTTATAGAGATGGCGTTGTAGATATTTCCATGTTTATACAGATCACGGTGTAGATATTTCCTTGTTTATGCAAATAGCGGTGTAGTTATTTCCATGTTTATAGAGATGGCGTTGTAGATATTTCCTTGTTTATGCAAATAGCGGTGTAGTTATTTCCATGTTTATACACATAGCGGTGTAGATATTTCCTTGTTTATACAAATAGCAGTGTAGATATTTCCATGTTTATACAAATCACGGTGTAGATATTTCCTTGTTTATACAAATAGCGGTGTAGTTTTCTCCATGTTTATACAGATAGCGGTGTAGATATTTCCATGTATATACAGATGGCTATGTAGATATTTCCATGTTTATACAGATGGCTGTGTAGATATTTCCATGTTTATACAGATGACTTGTAGGTATTTCCATGTTTATACAGATGTCGGTGTAGATATTTCCATGTTTATAGAGATAGTTGTGTAGATAATTCCATGTTTCTACAGATAGCGGTGTAGATATATTCATGTTTATGCAGATCGCGGTGTAGATATTTCCATGCTTATGCAGATCGCGGTGCAGATATATCCATCTTTATACAGATAGCGGTGTAGATATTTCCATGTTTATGCAGATTGCGGTGTAGATATTTCCATCTTTCTACAGATGGCATTGTAGATATTTCCATGTCTATACAGATGGCGGTGTAGATATTTCCATGTTTATATAGATGGTGGTGTAGATATTACCATGTTTATACAGATATCAGTGTAGATATTTCCAGGTTTATACATTTAGCGTTGTAGATATTTCCATGTTTATACAGATGGCGGTGTAGATATTTCCATGTTTATAGAGATGGCGGTGTAGATATTTCCATGTTTATACAGATATCGGTGTAAATATTTCCATGTTTATACAGATCACGGTGTAGATATTTCCATGTTTATAGAGATAGCGGTGTATATATTTCCATGTTTATACAGATAGCGGTGTAGATATTTCCATGTTTATACACACCACGGTGTAGATATTTCCATGTTTATACAGATAGCGGTGCAGATATTTCCATGTTTGTACAGATGGCGGTGTAGTTATTTACATGTTGATACAGATAGCGGTGTAGATATTTTCAGGGTTATACAGATAGTGGTGTAGATATTTCCACGTTTTACAGATAGCTGTGTAGATATTTCCCTGTTTACACAGACAGCGTTGTAAATATTTCCATGTTTACACAGATAGCGTTGTAGATATTTCCATGCTTACACAGATTTCAGTGTAGATATTTCCAAGTTTACACAGATAGCTGTGTAGATATTTCCATGTTTACACAGATAGCATTGTAGATATTTCATTGTTTATAGAGATAGCGGTGTAGGTATTTCAAAGTTTTTAAAGATACCGGTGTAGGTAATTCCGTGTTTATAAAGAGAGCGGTGGAGATATTACCATGTTTATAGATTTAGCGGTGTAAAAATTTCCATGTTTATACAGATAGCGGTGTAGTTATTTCCATGTTTATACAGATAGCAGTGTTGATATTTCCATGTTTATAGAGACTGCGGTGTAGTTATTTCCATCTTTGCACAGATTGCTGTGTAGATATTTCCATGTTTGTACAGATTGCGGTGTAGTTATTTCCATGTTGATACAGACAGCTGTGTAGATATTTCCATGTTTATACAGGTAGCGGTGTAGAAATTCCCATGTTTATACAGATCGCTTTGTAGGTATTTCCATCTTTCTACAGATGTCAGTGTACATATTTCCAAGTTTATACAGATGTGTGTGTATGTATTTCCATGTTTATGCAGATGGCGGTGTAGATATTTCCATGTTTATAGAGATAGCGGTGCAGATATTTCCATGTTTATAAAGATAGCGGTGTTGCTACTTCCATGTTTATACAGATAGCGGTGTAGATATTTCCATGTTTACAGCTCGCGGTGTAGATATTTCCAACTTTATACAGATGGGAGTGGAGATATTTCCATGTTTATACAGATAGCGGTGTAGATATTTCCATGTCTATAGAGATAGCGGTGTAGGTATTTCCATATTTATACAGATTGCGGTGTAGATATTTCCATCTTTATACAGATGGCGGTGTAGATATTTCCATGTTTATACAGATAGAAGTGAAGATATTTCCATGTTTATACAGATAGTGGAGTAGATATTTCCAAGTTTACACAGATGGTGGTGTAGATACATCCATGTTTCTGAAGATGGCGGTGTAGATATTTTCATGTTTATAGAGATAGCGGTGTACATATTTCCATCTTTCTACAGATGGCAGTGTAGATATTTCCATGTTTATACAGATGGCCGTGTAGATATTTCCATGTTTATACAGATGTCCGTGTAGATATCTCCATGTGTATACAGATGGTATTGTAGGTGTTTCCATGTTTATACAGATGGTGGTGTAGATATTTCCATGTTTATTCAGATGACTGTGTAGATATTTCCATGTTTTTACAGATGGCAGTGTAGATATTTCAATGTTTATAGAGATGGCGCTGTAGATATTTCCATGTTTAAAGAGATAACGGTGGAGATATTTCCATGTTTATACACATAGCGGTGTACATATTTCCATGTTTATAGACACAGCGGTGTAGGTATTTCCATGTTTATACAGATAGCGGTGCAGATATTTCCATGTTTACACAGATGACTATGCAGATATTTCCATATTTATACAGAGGGCTGTGTAGATATTTCCATGTTTATACAGATGGCAGTGTAGATATTTCCATGTTCCTACACATGACTGAGTAGGTATATCCATGTTTATACAGATGACTTTGTAGATATTTCCATGTTTATAGAGATAGTGGTGTAGATATTTCCATGTTTATACAGATAGCGGTGTAGATATTTCCATGTTTATACAGACCGCAGTGTAGATATTTCCATGTTTATACAGATAGCGGTGAAGATATTTCCATGTTTGAACAGATGGCGGTGTTGATATTGCCATCTATACACAGATTACCGTGTAGATATTTCCATGTTTATACAGATGGCGGCGCAGATATTTCTATGGATATGTAGATGGTGGTGTAGATATTTCCATGTTTATACAGATAGCGGTGTAGTTATTTCCATGTTTATATAGATAGCGGTGTAGATATTTCCATATATATACACTTGGCTGTGAAGATATTTCCATGTTTATACAGATGGCGGTGTAGATATTTCCATGTTTATACAGATAAATTTGTAAGTATTTACATGTTTATACAGATGGCGGTGTAGATATTTCGATGTTTATACAGATAGCAGTGGAGATATTTCCATGTTTATACAGATAGCGGTGTAGATATTTCCATGTTTATATTGATCGCGGTGTAGATATTTCCATGTTTATAGAGATGGCAGTGTAGATATTTCCATGTTCATAGGAATAGCGGTGTTGATTTTTCCATGTTCATAGAGATAGCTGTGTGGGTATTTCCATGTTTATACAGATAGGGGAGTAGATATTTCCATGTTTATACAGATCGCGGTGTAGATATTTCCATGTTTATAGAGATCATGGTGTAGATATTTCCATGTTTATACAGATCGCGGTGTTGATATTACCATGTTTATAGGGATAACGGTGCAAATATTTCCACATTTATACAGATAGCGGTGTAGTTATTAGCATGTTTACACAGATAGCGGTGTAGATATTTCCATGTATAAACAGATGTCTGTGTATATATTTCCATGTTTAAACACATGGCGGTTTAGATATTTCCTTGTTTATACAAATAGCGGTGTAGATATTTCCATGTTTATTCAGATAGCGGTGTAGATATTTCCATGTATATACAGATGGCTGTGTAGATATTTCCATGTTTATACAGATGGCTGTGTAGATATTTCCATGTTTATACAGATGACTTTGCAGGTATTTCCATGTTTATGCAGATGGCGGTGTAGATATTTCTATGTTTATAGAGATAGCTGTGTAGATATTTCCATGTTTACACAGATAGGGGTCTAGATATTTCCCTGTTTATACAGATAGCGGTGTAGATATTTCCATGTTTATACAGATGGCTGTGCCGATATTTCCATGTTTATACAGAGTTCTCTCTAGATATTGCCACGTTTATATAGATGACAGTGTAGATATTTCCAGGTTTATACAGATGACTGTGTAGATATTTCCATGTTAATACCGATGGTGGTGTACATATTTCCATGTTTATAGAGATAGCAGTGTAGATATTTAAATTTTTATAGAGATAGCGGTTTAAATATTTCCATCTTCATACAGATAGTGGTGTAGATATTTCCATGGTTATACAGATGGCGGTGTAGATATAGCCATGTTTCTGAATATGGCAGTGTAGATATTTTCATGTTTACATAGATGGCGGTGTAGATATTTCCATGTTTACAGAGATTGCGGTGCAGATATTTCCATGTTTATAGTGTAAGTGGTGTAGGTATTTCCATGTTTATAGAGATAGCGGTGAAGACATTTCCATATTTTTACAGGTAGTGGTGTAGTTATTTCCATGTTTATACAGATGGCGGTGTAGATATTTCCATGTTTCTAAAGATGGCGATGTAGATATTTCCTTGTATATACAGATAGCGGTGAAGATATTTCCATGTTTATACAGATAGCGGTGTAGATATTTCCATGTTTTCAGAGATATCGGTGTAGATATTTCCCTGTTTATACAGATAGCGATGTAGATATTTCCATGTTTCTAAAGATAGCGGTGTAGATATTTCTATGTTTATAAAGATAGCAGTGTAGATATTTCCATGTTTATACAGATGGCTGTGTAGATATTTCCATGTGTATACAGATGGCGGTGTAGATATTTCCATGTTTATACACATAGCATTGTAGATATTTCCATGTTTACAGATATAGCGGTAAAGATATTTCCATCTTTGCACAGATTGCGGTGTATACATTGCAAACTTTACACAGATAGCGGTGTAGATATTTCCAAGTTTACACAGATACCTGTGTCGATATTTCCATGTTTACAGAGATATCATTGTAGATATTTCCGTGTTTATACAGATAGCGGTGTAGTTATTTACATGTTGATACAGATAGCAGTGTAGATATTTTAAGGGTTATACAGATAGTGGTGTAGATATTTCCGCGTTTTACAGATAGCTGTGTAGATATTTCCCTGTTTACACAGATATCGTTGTAAATATTTCCATGTTTACACAGATAGCGTTGTACATATTTCCATGCTTACACAGATTGCGGTGTAGATATTTCCAAGTTTACACAGATAGCTGTGTAGATATTTCCATGTTTACACAGATAGCGTTGTAGATATTTCATTGTTTACAGAGATAGCGGTGTAGGTATTTCCATGTTTTTAAAGATACCGGTGTAGGTATTTCCGTGTTTATAAAGATAGCGGTGGAGATATTTCCATGTTTATACAGATAGCGGTGTAAAAATTTCCATGTTTATACAGATAGCGGTGTAGTTATTTCCATGTTTATACAGATAGCGGTGTAGATATTTCCATGTTTATAGAGACTGTCGTGTAGATATTTCCATCTTTGCACAGATTGCTGTTTAGATATTTCCATGTTTATACAGATTGCGTTGTAGTTGTTTCCATGTTGATACAGATAGCGGTGTAGATATTTCCATGTTTATACAGGTAGCGGTGTAGAAATTCCCATGTTTATACAGATCGCTTTGTAGATATTTCCATCTTTCTACACATGTCAGTGTAGATATTTCCAAGTGTATACAGATGTCTCTGTAGATATTTCCATGTTTATGCAGATGGTGTTGTAGATATTTCCATGTTTATAGAGATGGCGGTGTATTTATTTCTATGTTTATAGAGATAGCGGTGTAAATATTTCCATGTTTATAGAGATGGTGGTGTAACTATTTTCATGTTTATAGAGATAGCGGTGTAGATATTTCCATGTTTATTCAGATAGCGGTGTTGCTACTTCCATGTTTATACAGATAGCGGTGTAGATATTTCCATGTTTATACAGCTCGCGGTGTAGTTATTTCCATCTTTATACAGATGGGAGTGGAGATATTTCCTTGTTTATACAGATAGCGGTGTAGATATTTCCATGTCTATAGAGATAGCGGTGTAGGTATTTCCATATGTATACAGATTGCGGTGTAGATATTTCCATCTTTATACAGATGGCGGTGTAGATATTTCCATGTTTATACAGATAGAATTGAAGATATTTCCAAGTTTATACAGATAGTGGTGTAGATATTTCCATGTTTATAAAGATGGTGTTGTAGATACATCCATGTTTCTGAAGATGGCGGTGTAGATATTTTCATGTTTATAGAGATGGCGGTGTAGATATTTCCATGATTATACAGATGTCTGTGTAGATATTTCCATGTTTATGCAGATAGCTGTGTAGATATTTCCATGTTTATAGAGATGGCGGTCTATTTATTTTTAAGTTTATAGAGATAGCGGTGTAAATATTTCCATGTTTATAGAGATGGTGGTGTAAGTATTTTCATGTTTATAGAGATAGCGGTGAAGATATTTCCATGTTTATACAGATAGCGGTGTCGTTATTTCCATGTTTATACAGATGGCAGTGCAGATATTTCCATGTTTATACAGCTCGCGGTGTAGATATTTCCATCTTTATACACATGTCAGTGTAGATATTCCCATGTTTATACACAGAGCGGTGTAGATATTTCCATGTCTATAGAGATAGCTGTGTAGATATTTCCATATTTATACAGATTGCGGTGTAGATATTTCCATCTTTATACAGAGGGCGGTGTTGATATTTCCATGTTTATACAGATGGCAGTGAACTTATTTCCATATATATACGATAGTGGTGTAGATATTTCCATGTTTATACAGATGGCGGTGTAGATACACCCATGTTTCTGAAGATGGCGGTGTAGATATTTTCATGTTTATAGAGATCGAGGTGTAGATATTTCCATGTATATAGAGATAGCAGTGTAGATATTTTCAAGTTTATAGAGAAAGCGGTGTAGTTATTTCCATGTTTATACAGATGGCAGTGTAGATATTTCCATGTTGATACAGATATCGGTGTAGATATTTCCATGTTTACAGAGATAGCGGTGTAGGTATTTCCATCTTTGCACAGATTGCGGTGTAGGTATTGTCAAATTTACACAGATAGCGGTGTAGATATTTCCAAGTTTACACAGATAGCTGCGTAGATATTTCCATGTTTACAGAGATAGCATTGTACATATTTCCATGTTTATACAGATTGCGGTGTAGTTATTTCCATGTTGATACAGATAGCGGTGTAGATATTTCCATGTTTATACAGGTAGCGGTGTAGAAATTCCCATGTTGATACAGATAGCTTTGTAGACATTTCCATCTTTCTACAGATGTCAGCGTAGATATTTCCACGTTTATACAGATGCCAGTGTAGATATTTCCATGTTTATACAGATGTCTGTGTAGATATATCCATATTTATGCAGATGGCGGTGTAGATATTTCCATGTTTATAGAGATGGCGGTGTAGTTATTTCTATGTTTATAGAGATAGCTGTGTAGATATCTCCATGTTTATAGAGATGGTGGTGTAAGTATTTTCATGTTTATAGAGATAGCGGTGTATATATTTCCATGTTTATACAGATAACGGTGTTGGTATTTCCATGTTTGTACAGATAGCGGTGTAGATATTTCCATGTTTATACAGCTCACGGTGTAGATATTTCCATCTTTATACAGATGGCAGTGTAGTTATTTCCATGTTTACAGATGGCGGTGTAGATATTTCCATGTTCATACATATAGCGGTGTAGATATTTCCATGTTTACAGATATAGCGGTAAAGATATTTCCATCTTTGCACAGATTGCGGTGTAGACATTGCAAACTTTACACAGATAGCGGTGTAGATATTTCCAAGTTTACACAGATACCTGTGTCGATATTTCCATGTTTACAGAGATATCATTGTAGATATTTCCTTGTTTATACAGATAGCGGTGTAGTTATTTCCATGTTGATGCAGATAGCGGTGTAGATATTTCCAGGTTGATACAGAGAGCGGTGTAGATATTTCCACGTTTTACAGATAGTGGTGTAGATATTTCCATCTTTATACAGATAGCGGTGCAGATATTTCCGTGTTTACACAAATAGCCGTGTAGATATTTCTATGTTTACACAGATAGAGTTGCAGATATTTCCATGTTTATAAAGATAGCGGTGCCAATATTTCCATCTTTATACAGATAGCGGTGTGGGTATATCCATGTTTATACAGATAGCGGTGTGGGTATTTCCATGTTTATACAGATAGCGGTATAGATATTTCCATGTTTATAGAGATGACTCTCTAGATATTGCCATGTTTTTACAGCTTTCTGTGTAGATATTTCCATGTTTATACAGATAGCGGTGTAGATATTTCCATGTTTATACAGATAGCTGTGTAGATATTTCCATGTTTATACAGACAGCAATATAGATATTTCTATGTTTATAGAGATAGCAGTGTAGATATTTTCATGTTCATACAAACAACAGTGCAGATATTTTCATGTTTATGGAGATAGTGGTGTAGATGTTTCCAATTTTATAGACATAGCGGTGTAAATATTTCCATGTTTTTACAGATAGCGGTGTAAATATTTCCATAATTATACAGATAGCGGTGTAAATATTTTCATGTTTATAGACAAAGCGGTGTAGATATTTCCATGTTTTTAGAGATAGCGGTGTAAATATTTCCATGTTTATACAGATAGCCGTGCAAATGTTTACACCTTTATAGGGATAGCGGTATAGATATTCCCACGTTTATACAGATAGCGGTGTAGCTATTTCCCCGTTTATAGAGATAGCGGTGTAGATATTTCCACTTTTATACAGATTGCGGTGTAGAAATTTCCAAGTTTATACACATAGCGGTGCAGATATTTCCACATTTATACACATACCGGTGTAGATATTTCCATGTTTCTACAGATAGCGTTGTAGATATTTCCATGTTTATAGAGACAGCGGTGTAGATATTTCCATGTTTATACAGATAGCGGTGTAGATATTTCCATGTTTATACAGTCAGTGGTGTAGATATTTCCATGTTTAAACAGAGAGCCGTGTATATATTTCCATGTTTATACAGACAGCGGTGTAGACATTTCCATGTTTTACAGATAGTGGTGTAGATATTTCCATGTTTATAGAGATAGCGGTGTGGATATTTCCATGTTCATAGAGATAGCTTTGTAAATATTTCCCTGTTTATACGGATAGCGGTGTAAGTATTTCTGTGTTTATAGAGATAGCGGTGTAGATATTTCCATGTTTATACAGATAGCGGTGTAGATATTTCTACATTTATACTTATAGCGGTGTAGATATTTCCAGGTTTATAGAGTTAGCGGTGTAGATGTTCCCACGTTTATAGAGATAGCGGTGTAGATATTTCCATGTTTTTAGAGATAGCGGTGTATATATTTCCACGTTTATAGACATAGCGGTGTAGATATTTCCATGTTTCTAGAGACAGCAGTGTAGATATTTCCATGTTCATAGAGATAGCGGTGTAGATATTTCCATGTTTATAGAGACAGTGATGTAGATATTTGCGTGTTTATAGAGATAGCATTTTAGATATTTCCATGTTTATAGAGACAGTGGTGTAGATATTTCCATGTTTATACAGATAGAGGTGTAGATATTTCCATGTTTATAGAGACAGCAGTGTAGATATTTCCATGTTTATAGAGATAGCGGTGTAGGTATTTCCATGTTTATAGAGATAGCGGTGTAGATATTTCCATGTTTATAGAGATAGCGGTGTAGATATTTCCATGTTTACAGAGACGGCGGTGTAAATAGTTCCATGTTTATACAGATAGCATTGTAAATGTTTACACTTTTACAGAGATAGTGGTGTAGATATTTCCACGTTTACAGAGATTTTATGAAAAGTTATTTTATGAAGACCAAACAGGTCATTGGGGTACCTACCTTATGTCATTTTTTACATTGAGAGTGTTAAAAATACCCCTACCCTAACCAAAACCCTGACATATAGAGCCGGGAAAGGCCATGCAATAAAGGATTCTTGGGCTTGTATGCCTGATAACAAAAACTTATCACAGAAGACTGCAAAAAACACAATCTTGCACAAAGCCCATTGCAACTTTGCACACAACAATGCTTTTGAAGGATATTTGCCCAACAACTGCCTGTCCAACCTGGGCCTGGCATCACCTTTGTTATTGATCTTTGTAGCCAAGGATAGTCATTTCCAAATGATCATATAATCTTCCTCATTTTTTCTTTTGTCTTCCTTTACCTCCGTGAATATGCATATAGTTTACTCTGGCTTGCCTGTTTCTATTGCAAGGCTCTGTTTCCAAACGAATATCTTTTTCTTGTGGAAAGCCTCTCTCTGTTTGTTATTTAGGTTGATAAGAGAAATGTGAACATTTGAGAGCTCAGGTAAAAGGCCTTAGTCTACAGTGAAACTTTTTTGCATCCTTAGATGCTTACTTCCACTATAACTTGCAGGTGGGCCTTGAAAAGTTCTTGGAATAAGTTTGAGCTTTGGTCTTCTCCGATTCATTTAGCATAGATTCTCAAAATGTGGTCCCTGGACCCACAGCTTCAGCATCACCTGGAGATTGTTAGAAATGCAAATCATCGGGCCTCATTCCAGACCCTCAGCTGGAAACTCTAGGGGCATGGCCAGACCCTCTGTAGCTGAACAAGCCATCCAGGTGGTTTTGATGCAGCTAAAGTTTTGGAACAACTAATGTAGCCCCATTTGGAAAACTTGGCTCTACAGGCCTCCCTAGCTGGTAAGCTGCTAGCATTTTTTGTTTGTTTGTTTCTTTGTTTTGATACAGGGTCTTGCTCTGTTGACCAGACCGTGACCTCCTGGGTTCAAGCGAGGACTCAGCCTCCTGAGTAGCCGGGACTACAGGTATGTGCCACCACCATGCCCAACTACTTTTTGTATTTTTTTTTTGTTGGGATGGGGTTTTAGCCCAGGCTAGTCTCAAACTCCTGGACTCAAGCAATCTGCCCACTTTGGCCTCACGAAGTGCTGGGATTATATGCATGGGCCACCACTCTTGGCCCAAAGTTCATATTTTAACTACTAACCTAAATTATTTTAAAAACAAAATTCTCCTTGGACTCAAACCAGGTCAGAGTGACATGATCATGTGCCTGTTTTGTGCAGGGTGAAGTGAGATTTTTATCTAGGAAATAGCTGAAATGTCCTGAGGGTGACAAAGAGGAGCTGTGTTTTCAGCCAAATATCAGAACCAGGGCCACTGCCTGCTGCTGAACCCCAGCGGGGACCCCTACTTTGTGTTTATCTGTGGTGGCTACGCTTGCCCACCTGGGTGGGAACCCCGAGAATGACTCCAGACTTTTCCAGGGACTGCATGCCAGGGTATTTTTACAATTTATTTGTAGACTTTGTTCGGGTGGAAAAGTTATTTTATGAAGACGAAACAAGCAATTGGGGTAACTACCTTATGGCATTTTTTACATTGAGAGTGTTAAAAATACCCCTCCCCTAACCAAAACCCTGACAAATAGAGCCAGGGAAGGCCATGCAATAAAGGATTCTTGGGCTTGTATGCCTGATAACAAAAACTTATCACAGAAGACTGCAAAAAACACAATCTTGCACAAAGCCCATTGCATCTTTGCACACAACAATGCTTCTGAAGGATATTTGCCCAACAACTGCCTGTCCAACCTGGGCCTGGCATCACCTTTGTTATTGATCTTTGTAGCCAAGGATAATCATTTCCAAATGATCATATAATCTTCCTCATTTTTTCTTTTGTCTTCCTTTACCTCCGTGAATATGCATATAGTTTACTCTGGCTTGCCTGTTTCTATTGCAAGGCTCTGTTTCCAAACGAATATCTTTTTCTTGTGGAGAGCCTCTCTCTGTTTGTTATTTAGGTTGATAAGAGAAATGTGAACATTTGAGAGCTCAGGTAAAAGGCCTTAGTCTACAGTGAAACTTTTTTGCACCCTTAGATGCTTACTTCCACTACAACTTGCAGGTGGGCCTTGAAAAGTTCTTGGAATAAGTTTGAGCTTTGGTCTTCTCCGATTCATTTAGCATAGATTCTCAAAATGTGGTCCCTGGACCCACAGCATCAGCATCACCTGGAGATTGTTAGAAATGCAAATCATCGGGCCTCATTCCAGACCCTCAGCTGGAAACTCTAGGGGCATGGCCAGACCCTCTGTAGCTGAACAAGCCATCCAGGTGGTTTTGATGCAGCTAAAGTTCTGGAACAACTAATGTAGCCCCATTTGGAAAACTTGCCTCTACAGGCCTCCCTAGCTGGTAAGCTGCTAGCATTTTTTGTTTGCTTGTTTGTTTGTTTTGATACAGGGTCTTGCTCTGTTGACCAGACCGTGACCTCCTGGGTTGAAGTGAGGACTCAGCCTCCTGAGTAGCCGAGACTACAGGTATGTGCCACCACCATGCCCAACTACTTTTTGTATTTTTTTTTTTTGTAGGGATGGGGTTTTAGCCCAGGCTAATCTCAAACTCCTGGACTCAAGCAATCTGCCCACTTTGGCCTCACGAACTGCTGGGATTATAGGCATGAGCCACTGTGCCCGGCCCTGCCAGCTTTGTATAAGCTGAGGAGTTTTTAAAAATACCTAGACTCAGGACAAACCCCAGACACTTAAGTCAGATTCTCTGGGAGGTGAAGCCCAGGCACTGGTATTTTTAAAGTCTCTACAGATGGTTCTAATGTGCTGCTAAGTTAGAGAACCGCTGATCTAGACCAGGCCTTTTCAAACTTAATGTGCACGTGAATTACCTGGACCTTGTTAAAATGCAGATTCAGTCTGCATAGGCCTGGGGTGGAGCCTGAGCTTCTGCATTTTTAACAAGTCTCTAGAGGATGCTGCTGCATCTGGGCTGCTAACTACACTTGGAGATAGGAGGTTCTGGAGAGCAGAGGAAAGAGCATGAACCATAACCTAGGGGCTGGTAGTCCTGACTTCCGAGCCAAGGTTTGCCTTTATGTGGCTGGCAACTTGCTTGGACTCCTACCTCAATTCTTTGGGCCCAAGGTTTGTCCTGCCTCAGAAGGATGTCAAGAAAATTGAGTGAGTAATGCAGAATTGTTTCTTAAAGTGTGTGCAGATGCTCCATGAATTTAGAGAGTATGTGGATGCACATTAGTAAATTTTAATAGTTGTGACCATCTTGTTATGAGTACTTAGAACAAGTAATAATGGCTTTTGATGTATAGTAGTAAGAAAGCTTCCTTTTAAAAGGCATGTATTTAAGTTTCAAAAGCGGGGCTATTTAAAAATATATGAAATAAATAATAGTAGAGGTAATTGACAGATCAAAATTAGGAAGGCAGGATGAGAATGACTCAAGTTTGGGAAATGCTGAGAAAGCAGATGCCCAAGGGCTATGAAAACTTAAAAAAATAGGTAGCACTTGATTTTGATTGGCTGAATGAGATGATGTGTTTGATTATTTATGGGGTTGGCATTTGGCAACATGCACTGGGTGGCTGGGATCACTGTTTATTAAAAAATATTTGAGTCTCCACTTTGCACTAGATACTCTTTTAGTCTCTTGGAAAAGGGATTGGGGGGCAGGCAGGATAAAAACAAATCATTTATGCCCACAAGAAAATTGCAGGAAGATAAAAGTCATGAAATAAACTCTATGCTTCTAATTTAATATTTTTTATAGATTATGAGAAAAAAGTTTTGCTCACTATCAGCTAGGAAAGCTGTCTTAGCACAACCATTCATTCTTGCACAAATCAAAATCAAGACGAGCCAGATTTAATTTAATATTTTTTCACAGATTATGAGAAAAAAGTTCTAATTTAATTTTTTTATAGATTATGAGAAAAACGTTTCGCTCTCTATCAGCTAGGAAAGCTGTCTTAGCACAACCATTCATTCTTGCACAAATCAAAATCAAGATGAGCCAGAAGGCTCCATTCTGACAGCTTCTAATGGAGAAGCTACATTTACTGGACATGGGGAAAGTTGCTGGGCTCTAAGGACTGTGCATTTCTTGAACTAGATAAATGGTCTTGGTGTAGCATAATACCAAAACTTCTTGTCGCAGCCTGTAAGGACAGAACTCAATCAGCCTGAAAAGGAAGTCAGTGACTCCGACTCAACACAGGAATGTTCTGTGATTCCTAAAGAAGGATGTAGGAGTGTGGCACAATTCAACCACAGTCTGTGGCCCTGTGCCTCTGCCTTGACATGAGTGGGATTTCCCAGCTGGTCATTTTCTTCTTATCTAAGACATTGGGAACAAATTACTTGACCTCCTCTGGGCTTCAGTACTCCCACTCATCAAATTAGAGGACTGGGCAGTCGCTAGGCTCTCTTTAGGCATCATATTTTAGTTTCTGTGATTTTAAATTTGAGAAGGGGTGTCTAAGGGAGAATACATAGGGGAGGGGGAAAGGCTTATTAACAGTGTAGTTAGACACTGAATTTTTAAGAATTGCATTTTGTAATAATACCTTTACCTAATCAGGACTGACAATCTTACCTGATGACAGCACATGGAGGAATGGCTGCATTCAAAAATAAAAATGAAATAAAACAAGACCTTATTTGAACTTAGCAATAATGCTGATTCCTCTTTTTGATTTGAGGAGGTTATAGCTGTTGTAAATGCTTGAATTGGGTCTGCCCAGGCAAAACGGAGTCAAGAGTCCATGTCTGATGAATTTTAACAATGTAGACAATAGAAAGGGTTGCTTAAACTGCCCCTCTTTTACCAAAACACATTTACAAATGAAAGAACAACACTTCCATTTTTTAAAAACATTTTTCGAGATGAAGTCTTCCTTTGTCACCCAGAGTGGAGTGCAGTGGTGCGATCTTGGCTCACTGCAAACTTTGCCTCCCGGGTTCAAGTGATTCTCCTGCCTCATCCTCCCGAGTAGCTGGGACTACAGGCGCCCACCACCATTCCTAGATAATTTTTGTATTTTTAGTAGAGACAGGGTTTCACCATGTTGGCCAGGCTGGTCTCGAACTCCTGACCCCAGGTGATCCGCTGACCTCGGCCTCTGAAAGTGCTGGGATTACAGGCGTGAGCCAACAGGTTTGGCCAAAAAATTTCCATTTTTAATTGCAGGGTCTGGGGAATTAAAATGCATCCGTAATTTCTT
Source organism: Pan troglodytes (assembly GCF_028858775.2). NCBI lineage: Eukaryota > Metazoa > Chordata > Mammalia > Primates > Hominidae > Pan > Pan troglodytes. The sequence continues at coordinate 6,026,384 of NC_072410.2, read as the reverse complement.
GCATCTCTCCGCTCGGGCTTGCATGAATGCAGAGGGATGGGGAGGACTTCTTGAGGCAAGCATCCCCCTCTTGTCGCCTGCCATCTGGAGAGAGAGGGCTGTGATTTATCTCACTTTAATCAGGAAGGACCCGATGAGTGGATGGAAAGGTCTGACGGCTTTGTTGCTCCATGTGGGAAAGAAACGGACAGAGTGAATTTGTGTATGATCCCTAAGGAGAAAGCGTCTTTGTGCTCTGTTTCATTTTGACCTGGAGCCCCTGAAAGCAAGCTAGTTACAAGTTGAAATAGGCCGTTTCTAAAGTGTGATTTTGTTTGTGTATGAGCCTTGATTACAAAGGGGAAAAAAAACCCGCTTAATTTACATACACCACATGTAGTGCAGGATCCCCTGGGCTGTCTTTTCAGGTATCAGGAAACATTGATGAAAGTCGCTTGCCTCATCTAGGACTCATTTGATATTGTTTAGCAGAGCCTGATATTAACATTTCCTTCCAACTGTTTACTGGAATCTGTGTGTTCCCTTCAAGTGATGCATACTAGGTGCACAGGCTTCCTGCCACTGTCATCCTAATCTTTCCATGCAGACAGGAGCAGAGGGGAGAGCGCTGAGCCAGGCCCCAGCTTGCTTTTCTTTCCTGACACAGCCCGGCTCCGCTGCACTTCTCAGCTCTTGCTCTAGGTGGTGCTGTTTGACCATTTTCTTCATGTGACCCTCCACTCGGTAATATAAATTCATTCGGAGGATGACCTGATATCAAAAAAAATTCCTTTTGATTAGTAGAATCAACTTGTTCCTTCACACGATACTCTTCCCACTGAGACACATGGAGACAATTCTGACTCCAGGTTTGCAACCTTGAGATTTCTCTCAGATGCAATAAAAAAAACAAAAAAGCATTTTGAGTGGCACAGTGATGCCTAGTGCATGATCATGTTTGTCTGCTCAAACATTAAAGGGAAACTTGTGGGTTTGAGGATGCCCAGCAGCACGACAGCTGCCAATGTAAATGAGCCGTATAGAGAGAGAGGGGGCGGGAGGGGACTACAAACTTCAGAATATGAGCTGTTCGTTTATAAGTTAAAAAAAAAAAAGTCAAAAGGGAGCCCAGGATGGTGCAAGAAAGAGGAGAAAGGAAGATTTTCCTTGCAGCTAATAAGGAGAGTTCATAAGGGCTGATTACATGATTGGAAGCCTTAAGTTCTTTTTTTAAAAAAATGTGAAAATTTGCATGTATGTATGTATGTATGTATGTATGTATGTATGTATAGCTTCGTGTATTACCATTATTATTGCAATCAGCAAATGGATTTACTTCCTTTATCTCATGGGCTCCTTCCCACTCACTTCTGGCAGCACATTTTCCTTTCTCCTTCATCCCAGAACACCAAAGAACAGATGCGCTTCCTAACCCTGGCTCCAGGGGACTTTATACAATGTAAACAGTGCACCTCTAACATGGTTCACTGCTTAGAGAACGTGTGTCCCATTTTAAAACTGTGACTCCTTTATATTTTGCAGTGCTTATTTTAATAAGAGACATTGGACTTGTGACTTATTTTTCATGGAGGAGTGAGCTTAATGGTTGAAAGTAATCGATAAACTTGTTTTTCCTCTGATGCCATCAGCCAAGATCCTATGGCAATAGTAAGAGGATGACACTGGGCTGGCACCCCCTCCATAACATATTTGGACCATGTTTTCCCCCCAGAATGCACATGCAATAGCTTTGGTTTGGTAAGAGAGAGATGGTGTACTTGGTTTCCTTCTGTCACACTTTTGGTGAAATGAATTAGACTTTTAAATCAGGAAATTCAGCGAGATGAGTTAGATTTTTACACAAGAGCAGTGGAGGACTTTCAGCTGGTTGGGGGAATGATACGGAAATATCTTGCTAAATCAGGGTCTGGTGGAATGCTGCTCCCCTGGCAGGCTCCTCTTCACAGGGAGCAATCTGTGGGTTGCTTATAGAACAGAGCGAGCAGGAGGCATAGCATGGTCTTGCCCAGGGGAAGACGCGGTGTTCAGATGTTTGTCATTAGGAACTGGGTGTGGGCTTTTTCAAGTTAAACTGAAGCAGCAGTTCTATTAGGAAGAGCCTCCCAGATCAGCATCTTCTGTTTCTGGATACTCTCCCTTTGAAAAGCCAGATTTCAGCAAAAAGCTTTGCTAATGGTGAAATTGCACAACTGAAACCCTATGGGAGCAATGGGAAAGATGGAGAAAGAGGTGGTTATATCATGTACTTCAACAGTTTATTTAGAGGCTGTTGACGTTAGAATAACAAGCCAAGACAAACAAAAATACTCATTTTGGATGAAAATATTGTCTTTTCATGTTATTATAGATAGCTGAGTCCTAAGACTTCTACAGAAACACATTTTCCTAATGAGTGGCTGATTTTTCTGGTTGTGCAAGTAATATCCAAATTATTGTACAAATTTTTGGCTCAGGAGCAAACATTGTATTGTATATTGAGCTAATCACTTGCCCTTTCTAAGGTAAGCCCTTACCTCTGCTTTCCCTTCATCTTGTCATTTCTGTTTGTTGGGTACAGGTTTCCTGTTGGTTCTTTCTGTTGGCTCTGATGTAACATGAATGAAGTTCTTAACATCCTTTCAGACATAAACACAACTTAGCTCATTGTTTCTGAGTTCATATAGAGGTTTTCTTGCCCCTGAGACTTTCGTGTCAGACAGCTGGATGTTGCTGTGTTCAAGGCTCTATATGTTGATTTTGTATCCTACAACTTTACTGATATCACCTATCAGTTCAGTTCTAACAGTTTTCAAATTTTATTTATTTGTTTTTGTTTTTTAAATATTGCATGTTTCATTTTAGAGTCAGGAGCGTAGATGTACAGGTTTCTTAAACAGGTATATTGCATGGTGCTGAGGTTTGGGCTTCTAATGATCCCACCACCCAAGCAGTGAGCATAGTAATCGATAGGTAGTTTTTCAACCCTTGCTCCCACCATCCTTCCCTCCCACCTTTGGAGTCCCCCAGTGTCTATTGTTCCCTTCTTTGTGTTGAGTTCTAACCTTTTTTTAGTGAAGTTTGTAGGGTTTTCTATATATAACAAGATCATGCCGTCAGTAGAGACAGTTTCACTTCTTCCTTTCCTATTAAGATGCCTTTTATTTCTTTCTTTTGCCTAATTACCCTGAGAAGTGGTGTCTGTGGGCATCCTTGTCTTGTTCCTGATGGTAGAGGAAAAGTTTCAACTTTTCACCATTGATCATGGTGTTAGCTATGGGTTTGTCATATATGGCCTTTATTTTGTTGGGATACAGTCCCTCAATACGTGATCTGTTGGGTGTTTTTTTTTTTTCACCATGAAAGGGTTTCGAATTTTGTCAAAAGCTTTCTCTATATCTATTGTGATGGCCATATAGTTTCTATCCTTTATTTTTCTAATATGGTATATTATATGTATTGATTTGCTTATGTTGAACCATGACATGATCATGGTGAATGATTCTTTCAATGTGCTATTGAATTTAGTTTGCTAGGATTTTGTTGAGGATTTTTGCATCTATGTAGATCAAGGATATTGGCCTGTCATTTTCCTTTCTTTTAGTGTTCTTGTCTGGCTTTGGAATCAGGGTAATGCTGGCCCTGTAAGATGAGTTTGGAAGTATTCCCTCCACTTCAGCTTTTTGGAAGAGTTTGAGAAGGACTGGTATTAGTTCTTCTTAAAATATTTGGTAGAATTAATCTGGGAAGCCATCTGGTTTTGGGTTTTTCATTGATAGGAGACATTTTCTTACGAATTCAACCTCCTTGCTTGCTATTAGTCTGTTCAGATTTTTAAATTTCTTCATGAGTCAATCTTGGTAGGTTTTATGTGTCTGGGAACTTATCCATTTCTTCTAGATGATCCAATTAGTTAGTGTGTAATTATATCTAGCAGTTTCTTAGGATCCTTTGTATTTCTGTGATATTGGCTATGATGTTTCATCTTTCATTTCTGATTTTATGCTCTATTGAAAACATGAGGCATAGCAGGTAGGGGGCACTGGTCAGGACTTGGGGTATAAACTGGCAGATGTTAAGGTGGGTGATTCTGGTTAACTCAGAAACTCCGAAGTCCCGTGTGGAAGAATTAACTGCCTGTACTCACCTAGTAATGTATATCCTTGGTCAAAAAAGATCCAGCTGAGAATGTTGGATGAAGGGACCAAATCAATATTCATCATTATATTGAAAACAAGTCAGATTGGCTGTGGTCTTTTGACAGCAGGTCAGTGGCTAAGTCTATTTGAACAACATTAGGGCAGGTTCAAGGGAGAATCCTGAGATCGGTATTCTTTGTTCCATACAAACTTGCCTTTCAGTTTCTTCTCCCCATGCCTCCAGGATGTCCCTGCACAGCCCGTAGGGCCCCCTCCTTCAGTACCTTGCCTTACGAAGGGGAGAAAATGAGTTTTCCAATGTTAGCATATATTTAGCCTTCCAAAATTTTCTATTTCTATTTTAGGGGAGCTCTAGGAAAACAGCAGATTACTCTAAATCCCCAGGTAAAAATCTGAAATGGTGGAATTTCATATGACCAGGAGACATATTTTGGGGCAAGTGGGCTTTTCACAATCACTTGGACATGAAGGCATCTGCTTCTTCTATGCCTAAAATAGTCCTTCAATTTAGTAGTTTAATTCCTCTTCCTCTTTTTCAAATTTCAAGACAATACATGTAGTGACTGAACAATTTGGATACAAGTTTCACTATTTAACTGCCAGTGTGACCTTGGGCGAGTCACTTAATCTTTTCAAGGCTCAATTTCATCATGTAAAGTAGAAGTACAAACAATCCCTGACTTAGAATATTTTGACTTATGAGTTTTCAACTTTAAGATAGTTTGAAAGCAATACACATTCAGCAGAAGCTGTACTTTGAGTACTCATACAACCATTCTGTTTTCCACTTTCAGTACAGTATTCATTATATTCCATGAGATATTCAAAGCCCACTTTATTATAAAATGGGCTTTCTGTTAGATGATTTTGCCTAACTGTAGGTTAATGTGAGTGTTTAAGGTAGGCCGAGCTAAGCTATGATGTTTAGTAGGTTAAGTGTATTAAATGCATTTTCAGCTTACAATATTTTCATAAGTTTATTGGAATATAACCCCATTGTAAATTGAGGGGTATTTGTAATAATGATATCTCTTCAAGGAGACTTTGTGAGCCTCTCATAGGAAAATGCATACACAGATGCATATAAATATATAATCTTTCTTTCCATACATATGATATTCTTTAAGGATATTCAAAAATCTGGAAACAGTTGCCTCCAGGGAGATAAATGGTAGTGGGTTGGGAAACTTTTAACTGTATACGCTTTTGTACCTTTTGCATTTTGAATCAGATGAATGTATAATCTACATAAAATATTAAGATGAAAACATCACCGAATAACTTATCAGGAGTTTGGTGAACATAAGGGAAGGCCTCCTATGGTGGCTGTATTTTATTCAGTGTTGGTCACTGTTGGGCACTTCATAGAGCTTATTTAATTTCATCCTTACAAGCGCCGTAGGAGGAAGGGGCCCCAGAGGGATTCATGGTTAGAATAGCAGAGTAGGAGCATTTGGCAGCTATATTCTGTGTAGGTGATAACTTTAAAGATATTTCTGTTATAAAATGTTTCAAACATACAAAAAATATAGAGAAGCAGTTTTGTATAGTTATTAAATATTCTTAATGGGTAGTCACAGAAATTATCATCCAAAGTGGGATATTCTTGAGAGAAAAAGGAGGTTCTATTTATAATTATGGTGGGATAACAAACTTAAGATGAACAGCTCTGGAGAAACTGGGTTGTATGGTTCCTGGAAAACAAGGATTACTGTAAATGTGAGTCCTGCCTTGTGCTTCTCTCTGTCCCACCAAGAAAATATGATCTTGATACAGATGTTCATTGTGTCAAGGCAACCATGGCAACCATGATCTAGATACACTGTTCAAGTTTTATGCTGATCCTACCTATATATGTCTCAGGAACTTTCCAGAGTTTCCTTTGAGTGCTTCTAAATTTTGCATAAATGGTATGTTGTCCCTTGTCTCTTTTTAAAACCAGTAAGCCATTTTCCCTTCTTTTCCTGGAAAATTAAAGGAACAAAGACCAGGAAATAACAATGTATTAGCTAAGGTTCTGTTGATTGAAAGCAACAGAACCTAATTCTGGCTAGCTTAAACCATGCTAGGATTTAATGAAGAATACTGCAGAATCTTAGATATCTTATGACTGGGAAAGAGGAGGTTCAGACAGTTCCTGGGATGTCAGCAACAGGTAGCTGTCAATTAACTGCCCCCACCCCACCCACTGCTGCCGTCATTAATATAGCACACCACGATGGCTCCCAGCCTCTGTACGTCTGGGTTCCGGTGTTCAAATTCTAGAGACAGCAACAGAAAACCCATTGAGTCAGGGATCCTTCCCTGGGTCACACTCCCTGCATATGGTCAGAAATGCAGGATTATGTACTAAAGACACAGCTAAAGAGGACCCACTTCACTGTTTTGGGACCATTTGCAGGGGAGGCAAAATTGTGAGCTACTCACTTAAAGAGGTGATAACCATAAGTTTGCAGGAAAAAAAAAATTGGAGAAGAGAAAGATAACACTATCCTATGGTTTCTTCTGAAAATGGACGAAGGGAACAGCATTTCCATTTGGAAATTCTCTCCTGGCATTTCAATATTTATGGATTCTGAATTCTGAGAAAAATCAGTTGAGAAATTAGGAAAATGGGAAGGAACATTCTAATTTTCCTGTGAAAATTACAGCTTAATAGTCAGTATAGAGAACTTACTGGCTTGAAGAAATGCACTGACTTCAAGTCAAGCAAGATGAGGAAGCACTGACATGTGGAGATGAAAGTTAAGGTGAACAGGACAGGAGCAGTAAAGGAGCCTCAGTCAGACTTTCTTGTATCTGTTGCTGTGTTACAAGTGTGTGTTCATGGCCTTGTCCACTGCTAACAGTGAACCATTTCTGCAAATAAATATTAATGTCTTCCTAGGCATAGTATATGTTTTACAAATCCTATGAGAGGTTTTCTAAGAAATGCCAAGTTTTAGAAACAAAATATGCCCTTAAATCGGCAATTTTGACAGTTGCTTCTTTCTAGTGCTATTCATCTTGCCAGGAGATCAGAATGTTATGTTATTTAAATGGTATTGGAGGGGATGATTGATGCCTTGTATAACAATGTCATGTAAACAACGATTAAAGCATTAAGTATTTGTGGTGTTACCTTTCAATCTTTAAAGGACTTTTCTTTAGCATTTATTTTGTGATAACATTCATTTCTTTTTAATGTTTTCTCTATTAATGCTATTGGATTTTATAATCTTGTTACAATATGTTGGCTCATAATAATAATAAATCATCATTTGTTATATCTCTTTAAAACAGAAGACTACTAAAACTTTTCATATAATCCTGTTACAGAAAAAAACGACTATTTGCTTGTTATTATAGTCATTTATTATTTTTCAAAAACTTGTAAGTGAAGTGTTATGAAAATCATATGAATTTGGGAATTCCCAAGCATTCTCAGAAATTCTATTTCCTTGTTCCCAAATCCCAATGATTAATATCTGCCAGGAGTCGGAAAACAGTGAAAGGAAGTAACATCCTATGTTGGATACCTGGTAGGGTTAGTGAAGAAACGTTATTGCTGAGCTCTGTGTTACGCTCACGAATGATGCCATTGAGGAAGTCACGCTTGTTGAAAGGAACGCAGATACACAAAGAGTTTTGCTGCTGTCTGTTGGATAAGAACCCCCTGGTCGATTTCAGCTCCTACTGCAAGTTACAAAAATCAATCCAATGATAAATGAAAAGTGCCCAGTGTGCTGGGAAATAACTTATTTTTTGGCTTCAGAGGAAATTTTAGAAACAGTGCCAAGTGAAACGTAAAAACAAACTACGAAGACGTTCATGAATTTCCCTCTGAAGCTGACAGCCGTATTTTAGCAGATGGAACTCCTACTATTAGCCCAACTCTTGGGTTGAAACAGTGTGTCCAGGAAACCCTATGTTAAAATGCAATGTGTTGGGGATATTGTTCCTCTATTTGCTTGAGTTAATTTTCAAATTAGTGTACTCTTGCTTAGCTGTGCTCTGAGGGAATGAACAAAAGATTGGTAAACTCTGATGGAGAACACTGGTCAGGCAGGGCACATAGAATCCCTGGGGATGGTGGTTCCTGGCAAATGGGGGAGGAGGACATGAGCCAGGCTTGGGCTGGGCTGGAGGAACATGAAGATGGGATCTACTCACAACCCCCAAAACTGAGGGGTCCTGGTAACATATTATTTCACCCTCAGCCATGCAAATTCATTATTTTTATGGATAAAATAGTTTTAAAAAACTAATTTACATTGAAATGTTAAAATATTTATATAGAGATTAGAAATATTTATATAGAGATTATTGGGAATCCCCTCCTAAACCCAAACATAAAAACTACCAAAAAAAAAAATTCTGTGTAGGCTAAGATTGCAAATGACTGATGGAATGTCATTTAAATTAAACATGGAAAATATATTTCCTCTTTAATAAAGATCTAAATTCTATTCTTTTTAGGAGCCTTCAGAAATGAAATTCAACTATTAAAAAAAGTATAGAGAAGCCTTTAGAAAAGAAACTTTTCTTTTGCTGTATTATATATTAAAGAACTTTGATGAGAATAGTTCTAAAGTGTTTAATACTCGATTCCACTGATGTTTCTAGGTATTGTGGGGAACACCTAGAAATTAAATCTTCATCTTTGGCAGATCAGAGGCCTATTATTTTTAGGTAAAACAATTAAAATCTGCTTTTAATAAATCACAAATTTTGCAAGTTGGCCATTAATAGTAAGTGCTTTTCAAAGTTTGGCCCAATACATGAAAAAGCCAGAAAAACATACCTGCATTAGTTTTGCCCATCACCTTCTTGTGCTGGCCTCAGGAGATTTATTAACAGCATTCAATATTTTAGGTAGGCTGGATGTGGTGGCTCATGCATGTAATCCCAGCACTTTGGGAGGCTGAGGTGGGAGGATGGCTTGAGACCAGGAGTTCAAGACCAGCCTGGTCAACCTAGTGAGCCCCTCGGTCTCTCTGAAAAGAAAAAAAATTTAGGTATCCTGTGGCTACCTCCAAAAACAAACTCCAGAGGAACTGAATTTTCTTTTTTATTTCATGTGTTGGGATAATGGCTCTTTTGCAGTTACTTACGAAGAATTTAAGGGTCAGTAAAAATATTTTTTCATCCTTAATAACATGAATTCTCTAATTTGTGTGTGATATAATGCTAGATATTGTGCCAAAAGTGTTACATAGACATAATCCATGCCCATTTTCAAAGATAATACTAATATAGAGAATAAGAATCATTATTATTGTAGTAATTATTATTTTAGTAATAGTAGTAATAATCAAAACAATTACATCAAACACTTATTAAACCCTTATTATGTGATAGGTACTGTGTAAGCAATTTCCACATATTAGCTCCTTAAATGTGATCACTAACCCCATGAGGTAGGTAGCATTATGTCCATTTTATAGATGCAGAAACTGAGCTTTGAAGAGGGAAAGCAACTTGCCCAAGGCCATGCAGGCAGTCATTGATAAGGGTGGGGAGCGAGAAGTTGAAGTCTGAGATGTAAGTTCACAGACACGAGTACACAAACACGTACAAGATACTCGTATGACATGTGGGGTTGCTTGAAATATGTAATTGACTTTCCCCAGCACAAGAAAGTGTTTGGACAGATTTCAAAGGGATCTAACACTTCCTCAGAGGACTGCCCTACGACATTTTTCCGTGTGCTTTTCTGCCTCTTGTCCTATACTTTTGGCATTTCTTCTGCTCTTAGAGGCAATGAGTCAACAGCATATTTTTAGCACCTCCTGTGTGCATAGAAGTGGCCCCTGACTCAATGGGAGTGTATAACTACCATGGGCCAAATCAGTGTGCTTTCCTGTTAGCCAGGGGATTATAGAAGAACACGCTCCCCTGATTCCAACAGAACTTGCTGCCACTCTGATGTCTTCATTGTAAGGCCTCTAAATGAATGTTCAAGAAATTCATGTTAAAGGCACGTGTCATATGTGTAACTTGTAAACATTTGTGTACTTGTCTCTGTGTCCTTACACCTCAGGCTTCAACTCTTGTTTTTACCTTTATCAATGACTACCTGTGTGCTGTGTGGCTTTGGACCAATTGCTCACCCCCTCTAAAGCTCAGTTTCTGCATCTGTAAAATGGATATAATGCCATATATACATAGATATAGATATACATACACCAATATATATACACACATATATATGTGTGTATATACATATATATATATAATATACAAAGTGAAATGTATAGTTATATAAATATTTCAGTTTAAGTTTCAAAAATCACTGGAGGGTATTTTTATAATACCCTTCAGCAATTTTACCTGCTGCCTTTGCACATTCTGGTGAATTTCTAAAAGGAAGTCTGATAGAGATTAATCTTTTAATGCATCATAAATAAAAAAGAAAATCACAGAATGATGTAGCTGGAGAGGACCTTGGGGATCTAGTGTTTCATGAAAGATTAATGTCCTTGATCTGTTTGTAAGTGTTTTGGAAAAATCTTCCATGGTCAAATAAAACTTGGCAATGTTGGATTAAAGTTAAATAGGTTTTTTTTTCCTGCAGAACTTCATAGTCTTTAATATGCTAATATGTTTTGTGAATCTACAAGGAATGAAGTGTTTCAATGCTTATTTTACCCAGATTCTCATTTTGGTACAGGCTGGTCAAGCTGAGTCAGCTAGTATATTCTCTAGATGGAGATGATGGCTGATGCCTTTTTGAGAGCAAGAGAGTCCCCAGGGGAAGCAAGGGTATATCAGTTGCTCCATTTCATGCCAAGGATCCTCAGTCTTTAGAGGCTCAGAGAAGGCTGAAAGGCTACTCTAGGCTATCAGGGCTACCATTCGTTGTGACCCATGCTACAGAGAAGCTTTGAGCTCAGTGCAAAGGAGTGACCAGCCCTTGAGAATCAGGAAAATTTATTTATTCCTGACCTAGTCCACTGAGGACATACAAGGAATGGGGCAGGGGAGTGTCACCAGCTATGGTTACAAGCTAGTCTGATTCTCTTTCATTAAGAAAACTGGTCCCTGTGAGTTTAGATTGGGAAGCACCAGGTTAAAAAATTTTTAGGCCAGGAGTGGTGGCCACTGTACTCCAGCCTGGGTGACAGAGTGAGAATCTGTCTTAAAAAAAAAAAAAGTTAAGTGATGTCTTCTGTTGAGGACCTCTCAGAACTTTTAATATGAAAGTGTGCATTGTGAAGAATGGGAGTAGAGTGTACAGGAGTTTTAAAAGCTACTTGGTCATGAAACTCTTGCTTTGTGCAGGATTCGAGGGGCACTAACATTCTGAGGAAAATATTTTGGGAAACATTGATCTAATCCAAACTTCTCATTTTACCAGCAAACAACTGTGGGGCCCTCTAAGTTTCCTTTCTCCATCATTGTGACAAATTCATTGGAATTAATTCAATCAAACCTGGGGTCAGCTTTGAAGAGATTTATTTAGCAGGTAAATCTGTTTTGTACATTTTGAGGGAGTTCTGAGTTTCCATAGTCAAAAACCACAGATCAATTTAACCAACCTTTATGGAATATCACCTATGGCCCAAAGACCCTTTAGCTACAGTGATGGTCTACAAAAATATAAAGTGTAATTCTTGCAATACAGGAGATTAGTAATAATGGTCAATATAATGATGATGACACCATGAATAGCTAACATTTATTGAATGCCTTTCTATTAGTCAGGCACTTTACTAAGTATTTTAATCCTCCCAACAATTTATGAGGTAGGGATTATAATAATTCCCATCTTATAGTGAGGACACTGAGGTTAGGAAATTATCCTAGCCTAAACGTTAAGTGTAAGCATGAATAGAAAGGTGTTATCAGCCTATAAGACATTCCTTTATGAGTGATACAAAATCCTATATAAATTCAGAGAAAAGAAAAGTGGTTTTAGAAGTCCTTGATCAGTGAGTGTGAAGCATGTGGTGGCCCGGTTACTGTTTGTTTGCCCATCTGTCCTCCCTCTGGGGATCAGCACCCCCTTACTTTGGAAGAATTGTTTTCCTTTTCACTGTAAGGTTCTTTCTGGCTATGCGATGGGGCACATTGCCTCAAACTAGCCCTGTTCCAGTCTTTGAGAACCTTGAAATTGGAACCAAGGGAAGAGGATTGCCTCTTGAATGGTAATTCTCTAAAATCTAGTCTGAGGTGCTGGTGCCTAATCCCTGGGTCTGTGGAAGGAGCTGGGCTGTGAGAGGGGAGAATGATGTTGATGTCAAGAGAGAGGCAGGTGCTAGGAGCAGAGAGATGGAGGCCTGGAGGGTTTCTGGGCTTCTCTGAGGCTTAGGGTTTGGATCATTGTCTTCATTACTGGAACAAAGGATTTACCATACCTGCTCTTCTGGGAATGAAACTGTCCTGCTTTGCAAAATAAAGTGTCATTAGAAAGAGATCTTAAAAACCCCACACCATAGACAGGTGCACAGATCCGTAGAAGTGTTAAAGTTCTGTCTGTTGGATGCTAAGCCAAGACTCTTAAGTATGTTCTAAAGAGAAACTTGTGTGTGTAGGCTGTGCACTCCCAGGGAGATAAAAAGTTAGGAACTTTATGGGTTGGGCTTGGTGGCTCCCACCTGTAATCCCAGCACTGTGGGAGGCTAAAGTGGGCAGATTGATTGAGCTGAGGAGTTCGAGACCAGCCTAGGCAACATGGTGAAACCCCATGTCAACAAAAGCTACAAAAATTAGCTGGGCGTGGTGGTATATACCTGTAGGCGGGAGGATCGCTTGAGCCCAAGAGGGAGAGGGTGCAGTGAGCCATGATTGTGCCACTGCACTCCACCTGGGTGACAGGAATTTTATGGGGAATGGGATCTTGGAGACTGAGTAGAGACTAGAGGAAAAAAAAAAAAACCACCTCCCCAACTGGCCACACTATTCTTTTAAAAAAATGTTAATTGACAAATTAAAATTGTATGTATTTACGGAGGTATAATGTGATGTTATGATATATGTATACATTGTGGAATAATTAAATCCAGAGAATTAATAGATTCATCACCTCAAAACCTATCTTTTTTGTGGTGAGAACATTTGAAATTTATTGTCTTAGCAATTTTGAAATACACAATACTTCATTGTAAACTACAGTCACCATGCTGTGCTGTAGATCTCAACAAAATGTATTCTTCCTGTCTCAACTAAAACATTGTACTCTTTGACAACATTTCCCCATTCTTCTCACCCCCTCCAAAAACACCCATTCTTTATGTTGAAGAGAATGGCTAAAAAGTCCCAGCAGGTTTCAACTGACGGCTTCAGTGGTTGTCCCATCACACTTCAATGTTATTAATAGAAAGGGGAGGGGCAATACATAATTCGGACAGGCGGAAAGTACCATTGTAACCACTTTCCTGACTTCACAGAAAAAGTCCTCTTGTTTTCATCTGTAAAATGGGAACTGCGTGAATACCATTCTTCTTTTCTTCAGCCTCCAAAGAAAAAACAGATGCAAAGCCTTTTATCAATTGCAAAACAGTATACAATGTGTGTTATTACTCACAGTTGTCTTACTGTGACCAAACACTTTATAAGCCTGCGGCAAGTCAGCCTTACTCTCAGGAAGTGGACAATATTTGGGGAAGGAGAAGCAGCAGGATCTTTCAGGACAGTAGCCTTGGTGGGTCCAAAAATTCCTTGAGCGAAATGGGAGACACAACTTTCTTCCTGCTTTGCGGTTTATCCTGTTAGTCTTGTCTCTCTTCACACCTATTTTCTATGGAGAATTTCCTGGTTTTGGAGTTTGGGTGCGTTTTATGGAGAGGAGGCAGAACATCTTTAGCTCCAGCAGAATGAAAGGATCCATGCAAAGGAACCTAGCACAGTATGTGGTACCCAGTTCCCCTTTAACTTGGCTTTATTCATTCACTCCTGGTAGGGCATTAATAAGGGATTTAGCCCCCTCCTATTGAAAACGATTAATTCAGGGAAGAGTTCAGGCAGTGTGGACAGATACAGTGTAGGCCAAGCCTGTTTCTAAGGCAGGAGCTGGGTAGGGAGGGTGAGAAGGGCGAGAAGAATAGGGAAATATGTGTCGTCTGTGTTGCTGCTATTGCAACCACCACAACAAACAAACAAGTGAAAAAAAAAAAAAAAGAATTGTCCATACCGGAAAGTGTGCTGTTTTGGAGGAGGCTGGGGAAAGTGTGGATGGCTCGAGTGGGTCCTGTTGGATTGAAGTCTGACAGTGGTGATTCCCTTCAACAAATGGTCGGGGTGGGAGGGTACACACACACACACACACACACACACACACACCCCACACATGCAGTGCCCAGCCTCCGATTTCAGCGCTGGCAGGAGATAACCATTCTTAGCTCGCCTTTCCAGGGTTATTTTTGGCTGAGGCTGTTCGCTGATGGCAAAAGGTTTCAGCCCCCTCCCAAATCCCTCCCCGTGCTTGTTCTAAAGAGAAACTGGTGCGTGTAGGCTGCGCACTCCCAGGGAGACAGGGAGACGGGCCTGGCGCCGGAGAGGAACCCGGACTCTGCCCAAAGTCTCGCCGCCCGCCGGCTGTTTTCTGGCGGAGGGTGTGCCCCGGAGGGCGGCGATCGCGCGTGAAGGCTGGGGCCAGGCGCGGGTGTAGGCGTCACCGGGGTCGGGCTAGCAGGCCCTGGAATCAGGCTTTTGGGACACCCCGAAAGTGAGTCCAACTTGGGGAGAAACTGAGGACACCTCGGGCGGTCTGGCAGCGGAGAAGGTGGGCGGGAGAAAACTTTACAGGAAGGCAGAAGCAATCTCCGCCGAGGGAGTCAGCGAGCAGCCACACGGAGAGGAGGGGCGGGCAGTCCCCAGGCGGGCGGGTGCAGGGCGCAAGGTGCCGACCTGCCGGAGAGGGGGCCTGGGCGCGAGGCGGAGTCCCGGTGCGCGGCCAGGTGGGCAGAGGCCCCCGGCAGGCTGCAGATTGCCTCCGGCCCCGGAAGCCTCAGCAGGACCGGCCAGGAGGCGCCACGGAGGGGAGCCCCATCCCGGTGCTGACAGTGCCCACCGCGCCCTACGAGGACCGGCGGCCGGCCGGCGGCCGGGGTGTGCGGCGACCTACCGGCCTCTTCGAGGGCCAGCGCAACTACCTGCCCGAATTCATCCAGAGCGTGCTATCGTCCATCGACCTGCGCGACCGCCGGGGCTGCACCACGGTGGTGGGCAGCGACGGCAGGTACTTTAGCAGGATGGCCATCGAGATCGTGGGGCAGATGGCTGCGGCCAACGGGGTGAGTGTCCGGATGCCCCTCGCTTCCCGCCGCGCTGCCGCCATGCCCTCTCCTAGCCCTTGTCCCCCTGCTGCCTCCGGGCCCAGCTGGGAGGCCCCTGCCCGGCCCAGGCTTTGCTTCCTCACTCCCGCGTCCTCACCCTCCAGCGCCCCACTCCCGCCACGCTTGCAGCCTCCCCGGCGCACCCCGGACACTGGGTTCTATTAGTACCCACCGCCCCCAAAAGCCTTGAGGGGTGTCCGTCGTTCCTGGAGCCACTCCGGGTGCCCTGGACTCTTCTCCGACTCTGCACACATCCCGCACCTGCTCATTTTTCTTTCGGACATTCTCTTACCCGGCCCTGTAGATTCCAAGGCAGCTCCCAGTTTTCCATATTGTTCCCAACGCATTCTCTGCCCACAGTCCCCACACAAACTTCTTTCCCAGGCTCACAACATAGTCCCTCTGCCCCGTGCCCTTTTTGCAATAATCTGCCAGTCCCCTAAGTCTTAGCTCTGCCTATTTAACAGTAGTGGTGTCTCAGAACACACACACACACACACACACACACACACACACACACACACACACACACACACGATCCCTGACATATTTGGCAAGAGTAGGTCCTGAAGGTTTTTAATATTTTGGTTCTTTAACCCAGTGGAATTACTGAATGATTTATTTAATTAGGGTAGGGATGGAGTGGATCCATTTGTTTGATGCTAAACAGCCTGAGCTCGCAGTTCCCAGGGGGCATATCTCTAAATGGTCTGAAATGAGATTTGCAGTGGTTTTCTTAATGCAATTCCCAACTTCTCTCCAAATGCCTTTTGACATTTGACAACATTTCATGCCTCTTCCCCTTTCGCTTTTCATCCTTGTTTCCTCTCCCTTCTCCCACGACCTCGGTAGTCTTCTGCAATCCAGATTCTCAGACTTCGGGTTTTTCTCCCTCTGCCCCTTTCCTCTCTGTCCTATAACTAGAAGCACCTTTTGGCATAGACCCGTATCCCAGTTTCCTCTTTCCCAGGTCCAGCAGCATCTCAAGGACATCTACAAGAGGGATACCTAACTTCAGGGGTCTCTGAATGATATGTGGGAAACATCGTCTAAAAAGGTAATTTTATCCTTATTCATGCAACCAGACCCACACTCATAGAACTTGTCTTTAAGGGGAGTGTCTTGCAGATGTATAAATGAGTGTTAACATCTTTAAAAGCAAAACTGAACATTTCCCTGGCATTTGTATTCCCTCCTTCCTTCCCAACCCTTTCCTTTGCATTTTCTCATTTATTATTAAAAACATTTTTAAAGGATCTCCATGCTTCATATTTATCTACTATAATTCCTCCTTCTCGGTGTTGCAGGGATAGGGAAAGAGGATTTTTAAAAAAACACAATAAAAAGCAATTGGGAGAAACAGGGCCAGTGGTGTTGGGGTGGGTAGTGGAATTGTGATTTTTGACTCCAGTAGACAATGATGCTGGATATATGGGGTTTGATTTCTCTCTGGCTCCTCACTTGAGATTGATGAAGTTTGGCTAGAATCAGGGAGTTGAAGAGAGGTTGACAAATGGTCTTTCACTCTTCTCTGACAGGCTGTTCCTGTGGAGTGATGGAGAATAATGAGCCTTGGGAGAGCTATGGGAGCTCTCATACTCCTTCCCGAGCCAATTTTTTAGGGAGTGAGAGAAACATGGCCTGTCCAATACTTGTTGTGGGTCAGGATATTTTTGAAGCTACGGTTGTTGATTTGCATGGGAAAATTATTATGTCTTATTATTTCTTGTCCCACTTTACCATAAGGGCTCCTCAGCTTCTTACTTCAATGGGTCTTCCATGACAAACACACTTTATTAACTCTAAGAGTGGAATTTATTTTAACAGATAATTAGCATAGGTCAATATATGCTTAAAATAGAGTCAAATTAAACGCACTAGCTGTTATAAAGGACAGCTGACAAAATCCACATAGAAGCATCGACTCTTAAATAATCTGAAAGTACTACTTCTAAGAGGGGCGGGCATGGGTGAAGGGAATGGTGGACATGTTTCAGAATTTCAAACGCCAACTTTAACCAATCGTTTCCTCATTTTGTTCACCTTCTTGGGGGCTTATGCTAAAGTGAAGTGAATAGCCATAAGGCTGGCTTCAGGAGAAAGGTGGTCTAAAAGAACTGGATAATTATAAGCAAAATTGGTCTCGAATGATTGAAAATTGATGAGAATGTGCTTGTCTCCTGATTTGGCATCCTGAATTAGACTCAGGAATACTGAACATGGATCCCAAAGGCTTTGGTCTTTTTTGATATCCTATTGGATAATCATAAGCAGGCTAGAAAAATAGGAAACTAGAATTTATTCTCTTTGAACTGACAAATCTGACCAGTGGGCTGCATTCTCTATATCTGAAAAATCTTGGTTTTGATTGAAAAATTAATTTTACAAAGCAATTTTCTTTTTTTAAATTAAATTTCATTTTTTTTTTGACACAGGGTCTCACTTTGTTGCCCAGGCTGGAGTGCAATGGTACAGTCTTGGCTCACTGTAGCCTTGACCTCCCCAGATTCAGGTGATCTTCCCACCTCAGCCTCCTGAGTAGCTGGGGCTATAGCTGCACGCCACTACGCACAGCTGATTTTTGTGTTTTTACTACTCATAGGGTTTCTCTGTGTTGCCCAGTCTAGTCTCAAACTCCTGATCTCAAGAGATCTGCCTGCCTTGGCCTCCTAAAGTGTCATGAACCACCATGCCCAGCCTACAAAGCAATGTTCTAGGAAAAACTACAGTTACTCTTTGATTATGTAATTGCTGGAGAAGAAAAGCATGGCATTTCTAAAATGATGAACTATATTACTTATATTTTAATATCTCATAAAGTTTGAAATAGACATTTCAAACATAAACATGTATACAAATTTTTATTAATTATAAAATCAAAACCATTTTACAATTATTTTATTATAAAATTATTATAGAATCAAAAACATTATAAATTTAAACAACTTTTTAAAAAATTTATTTTGGGATTTCCCATGGAGTGATGGAGAATAATGAGCCTTGGGAGAGCTATGGCAGCTCTCATACTCCTTCCTGGGCCAACTTTTTTAGGAAATGGGAGAAATATACCCTGTTCAATGTTTATTGTGGGTCAGGATATTTTTGAAGCTATAGTTGTTGATTTGCTTCAAACTTTAAAAAAATTATTATAAAATTATGGGATGTAAAAAAATGTATTATAAAACTTTGAAATTTTCAAACTTTCAGAAAAGCAGAGAGATGAGATGAATGGCACTCACAGGCAAGCATAGAACATAGATTGTAAACATTTTGCTATATTTGTGTCATGACTATTTTTTGCTTGTGTTTGAAAGTATATTAAAGAAAATGATATTTTACCCCTGAATTGTTTAGTACAGATTTCTAAAAAAATAAGAACATTTTCCTGTATAGTTACAAAATCATCTTTTCAAACAAAATAAAAAATGGCTTTTTTATATCCTTTATTACCCAGTCCACATTCAGATTTCCTCAATTATTATGAAATGTCCTTTTATTTTTTGAGACAAAGTCTTGCTCTTTCACACAGCCTGAAGTGCAGTGAAACAATCATAGCTCATTGCAGCCTCAAACTCCTGGGCTCAAGTGATCTTCCTGCCTCAGCTTCCTGAGTAGCTAGGACTAGAGGTGCACACCACCATGCCCAGCTAATTTATTGTTTTTGTAGAGATGGAGGTCTTACTACGTTGCCCAGGCTGGTCTCAAACTCCTGGCCTCAAGTGATCCTTCCAGCTTGGTCTCCCTGAAATATCTTTTGTGGCTGGTTTGTTCAAATTAGTTTCTTCTAATCAAGGGACACACATTGCATTTGATTATTTAGCTCAAGACTGTTTTAACCTGGAAAATACACGTACTCTTTGTTTATGTATTTATTTAGTGAAATTGACTTGTTGAAAAACTAGTCAGTTGTCCTGTAGAATATTTCCCCTTCTGGAATTTTCTGGTTGCTTTTTATGGTGTCATTTAACTTTTCAGTCTGTTTTTTCCTGGTTAACTGGAAGTTAGTTCTAAAGGCTTTTAGGCCTGCTATAACAAAATACCAAAAACTGGATGACTTATAAAGAACAGAAATTTATTTCTCACAGTCCTAGAGGCTAGCAAGTTTAAAATCAAGGAGCATGTGGTTTTGATATCTGGTTAGGACCAACTTTCTGGTTCATAGATTGGCCTTCTTGCTGGGCCCTCACATAGTGGGAGAGACTAGCTAGCTCTCTGGGGCCTCTTTTATAAGGGCACTAATTCCAATCATGAAGCCTCTGTCCTTATGATCTAATGACCCCCTAAAGGCCCCACCTTTTAATACCAGCACCTTTGGGGTTAGGATGTCAACATATTAATTTGGGGAAGACATACACGTTCAGCCCATTGCAAGGTTTAGTTAGATTCAGGTTCAACTTCTTTTTTTAAATACTATTTCATAGGCAATAATGTGTATTCACATCCCATCATTAGTGATGGTGAGATGATCGCAAGGTTAGGGTGATCACTGCCTATCTCCTCTGCTATATTCCCCCTTGGGTCAAGCCAGTAGTCTGTGACGTGAACTTTGTACCATGTGTATATTCAGTTATATTCTGTATCAATAGTTACTTGATTGTTTTAGCATTTATTAATGATCCTTGCTTGAGTTGATTATTTCATTAGGGGTTTCAAAATGGTGAATTTCTAGTTCTCTAATTCTATCGACATGTTTTAGCTGGCATTTTTCTATAAGCAGACCATTTTCTTCACAACTGGGTTATTTGGCTACCCTGAAACATAGTTCCTTCCGGGAAGGCAGAACATATGTTTATTTCTGTCTTTTAAAAATTACTGGTGTTTGGAGTGAAGATTAGGTGAGCTAACTACCTCCACAGTTGACAAATGAATTTTGTTTTGTCTCACTTTTGCTTTTTTGAATATCACTGTGGCTGCTTGGATTTTTATATTTAATTTGAATGGATTAGGGAATAAATGAGAAGATAGGTTTTATCTGTTTCTCTAGTTTTTATGTGGCTGTGTGAACTTACTTTTAAAAATTCCCAGAAATATTTTAATTCCCCTTTAAAGATATAAACTATGTCATACTATAAAGCAAAAGAAAAACCAATCATGTGAAGAATAAATAGTACCGTTTAAACGAATTGTGGTTAAGCTTAGTTTGTAACTAATTAGTTTTTTATTTTCTTTCTACTTTTATCTGCTTCAGAGCCTCTTCAGTGGTTTAGATCTTCTATGTGTCAAATTATTCTAATCTCTTAAAAAGTTTAAGAGCTAAAATACAACACAATGACTACAAGAATGCCTTTGTCCTTTTCTGGCTAGGTACACCTAAGGCAACTTCTTTTTCTCTTCTTTGTTCTCTTCTTCTTTCTTATTCTTAAATCATCTTCAATATTGGACAGATGACAGCACTATGCCTGCCTCAAGATGTTTCTGACTTTTTCTTTTTCTTTTTTTTTTTTTTGAGATGGAGTCTTGCTCTGTCACCCAGGCTAGAGTGCAGTGGCACAATCTTGGCTCACTACAACTTCTGCCTCCTGGGTTCCAGTGATTCTCCCAACTCAGCCTCCTGAGTAGCTGGGGTTACAGGCATGCACCACCACGCCTAGCTAATTTTTTGTATTTTTACTAGAGACGGGGTTTCACCATGTCGGCCAGGCTGGTCTTGAACTCCTGACCTCAAGGGATCTGCCTGCCTTGGCCTCCCAAAGTGCTGGGATTACACGTGTGAGCCACTGCACCCGGCCGTTTCTGACTTTTTCTAAAGTCTTCTTTCTCTGGAGATGACATTATATAATAGCACTGTTCAATAGAAGTTTCTTTGATGATGGAACTGTTCTATAATCTGCATTGTCCCAGCCACTAGCCATATGTGACTACTGTAACACTTGAAATGTGGCTAGAGCAACTGAAGAACTGAATTTTGCATTTTACTGAATTTTAATTAATTAAAATAGAAATGCAAATAACCATAAGTGGTTAGTAGCTACCATACTGGACAGCAAAGATCTATAATTCAGCATTTAAAATCGATTTTGTTTTGTTTTCAAAAATGGAGTCAGACTGTTACAACCCAAAAGAACTGTAGGTTAAATTAAGGTAAATCCCCAAATACTACATACACAATTGGGAAATCCAAACCAGACTTTTTCATGTGATAACCACACCCTCTTTTGACTTTAGCCTTGGAGGTAATGGAGTATGGCAGAAAAAACCCTGTATCAGCAGCTGGAAGACTCACCTTCTTTTCCTAGCTCTGCCATATATTGACCAAAAGAGTCAAAGTCCATTCAGATGGTTGAAGGGCCTTGGAATTTTGTTTTTGGTTTTCACATACAAGTTGGAGGGCAGATGAGTTAGCCTCTTGAAATACCCAGAAACCACTTGTTTCCTCATCTAAAAATCAGGTATGACAGGATCATTTAATTATCCTGGAAATCAGATGAAGCACTGCATATGAAAGCACTTTGTAACATCGATAGCACTGGGAAATGTAAAGACCTTTTACTGAAATATAAAGGTGTATGGTCAACTGAATATATCTCAGATAGTTAGGATTTGACTGTATATATTGAATATAACCTGTAGTGGGCCCCTTGGTAAACAGCTTACAGTTTTGTTGCAAGTTTTAGCCAAGAGAAAATTTATTTGTTGACTAGTCATGCCCTTTATTGGCCACATGATGAGCAGCCAAGATATTAACACACAGTGCACCTTGCAGAATTCAAGAATGTCTCAGTGTCTTGTGAACTAGGAAGCTGAAATGCAGTGGTATGCAGAAGGCTGGCTCAGTAGGAGCCTTGGGAGTGTCCTCCAGATAGATGTTTGTGCAGGTTGTGTTTGATTCCAGTTGGCCATGAAAAGCTGGTTGCTCTAAAGAATGAGAATATACTTGGTTTTGCATTTACTAGAACTATCTGGGGAACAAATCTTGGGGTGGAAGAAAGAAGGGAGGGAGGGAAAGCTGTGCTTCAATACCTAGGGCTTCTTTCCTGGAATGGATCTGAGAATCTGGGATTGGGTGGCTAATATCTCATCTCTAGAAGGGAGAAAGAACTGGGTGGTGATGGCTTTGTATTTTCTATTGGAGTTCACTACAGAATAGGTGAATGGAATGGGCTGCTATGATCCAGACATTAGGGAGGACAGGTTTGTGATACATTACAAAACTTGAATGAGCCCTTCTATGATTCTCTCTTCCCTCTTTCTGCTTCCCGTTCTTAATCACCATCCGCAGGTTGTGGAATTAGCAAACCTATTATGTGAGCAATAGCAAACTTACAGGAGCCCTTGGCTCCATCTATCTCCCTGTTTGTGTCAGTTCCTTCTGGATGCTTTTAGTCTGTGGTCTTCATTCACTCTTTTTATGGGGAAGTAAAAGGAGTGGGACAGATTATGAGAACAGCTGGGTCCTCCCAGTTGCTGGGGTGGTTATTTTAAGCTTTCTTTAATGTGTCCAGAGACCCAGATGGCATTTTTAACTAAGCTGCTTTATTAAATCTTGTGATAAAGCATAGTGATGTTTATTGAAAAGGCAGACACGCATCAGAAACATTATGCGTGAAACTTGCTCTAAGAATTTTCTATAAAACATCTGTTCTCTTTGAGCCTTTTGTGAACTCTGGAAGTTTGCTAGTTTCTATACAGACTTGAGGACAAGAAGTTGGAACCCACTTTTGGAGATGTCCAAGCATAGGTATTGGAATCATTAATCCTAACCCTCTCAGTTTTAAGGCCCCGGATACCCTTCTGTTAGACAACAGTAACATGAGCAAGCACTGTAATAACCTTTAAACAAGATTATTTGGAAATAATGGACAAGAAAAATTAGTATAAATTGTTTGGGGATTTTAAAATTAAAGATAAAAAGCTAGGGCTTCAATGACCTGTGCCAGCCTATAGCCTTAACAGTCAATTTGCAAACACTCAAGATTTGGCCAATATGCCTCTACTACTTCTACTTAACACAGTCAAAGGGAAATTTTTAGATTCTTTCATCTGATTTGACTCTCTTAGTTACGAATAAGAGGATATCTAGAATATATATGTGACTTGTTAAAATGAAAATCCACCTTCTCTGAGTCTTCAAATATCTTTCATATCTTACATTTTTTAGTCACATCAACTTTTGAAGTCATGTCCGTAGTTGTATGAAAAGAAAAATTTCAGGAACATTCAACCTCAAAAGTTCTTTTTCTTAGTCTGAAGTCGTAGAAGCATTTGACTTTTACTTTCTCTTTTTAAGTTTGTACTAGTAGGTATTTTGTATAAATATAATATTTAATTATTGCCTTTGTATTCTTTTTCTCTAGTAAACATCCTGGTTTGTAGCTATCAATATGTAGTTTTACATTTAGGGATTTCTAATGGAAAGAGAAAGGAATCTGAAATCAGAGGACGAGAGTTTATTCTACTTGACCAAACACATACACAATACTGGAAGGAGAGTTTTACAACAAATATTTAATATCTATGACATGTAAACCGTTTTTTGAAATCAAGAAAATTCAAACAATTCAATACAAATATCATCAATAATAAGACATGAACAGGTGGCCAACCTTATTAATAACCAGAGAAATATAAATTAAAACAATCCATCAACTTGTAAAAAAGATGAAATTACCCAGAGTTGGTGTAGGTGATGGAAAATTGTCATGTTTGTATACTGTTCATAGAAGTTAAATTGACATAACTTTTTGGTCAGGCAATTTGGAAGTATATATCTAAATTAATAGAGTAGTTTTCTAATAACCTGGGAATCTCTTAATCTAAGAATCTTTACTGTAGATTTTTCTAGAAAAAATGTACAAACATCTGTGTACAAGGGTACTCACTGCAGCATTTTGCTAAGGAAAAACTCAGAAAAAATCTATATGTTCAACAGAGAACAGGTACATAATTTATGACACAACTGCACAATATACACCACTAAAATAAAGGATATAAATTTATATGTAGTATGAAAAAGATGTGAATGATAGCTTGTTGGTGAAAAACAGCAATGACTGGAATATTGTGTGTAACGTAATCCTGCTTTTCTGTATATAATGTAGGCATAGAAAATAGGATTGAAAGGACATACTCTAGTCAACAGTGTATATAGCTTGGGTGGAGGGGGTGTATAATGGGGAAGGAGAGTCCCTTTTCCTATCTATTCCATATACATCTCTGGATTTAAAAGATCATACATACATATGCATTACCTTCAAAATTAAAATGATAAAGACAAAAGGAGAAGCTTTTGATTTGAATCATGATACTACTGTTTGCAACTTCTATGACCGTGGGGAAGTCGCCTAGCCTCCTGGGGTTTATTTCCTCATTTATAAAAATAGGGAAAGTAATAATACTTGTCTACATATCTTCTAGGGTTGTTGGGAGGATTGAATGTGATAATGGGTTACAGCATTATGAATTATTTATTCATAGAACACAATTATTATAAAAATAGTTTGCTCTGATTAAAATAAAAGAAGGACGAGATCGTGTGTGTTTTTCAGTCCCAGTAGCTTTACTAACCAGAAAGCGCCTGCTGATGTGGTGATCACAGTTGCTTTGGTGCAGCTTCCTGTTGACTTTTGGCAATTCTCCACGCTGCTAGCTAAGGCTGAGGTGGCGACTGTGGAAGGTGTGATCTCCTCCCCCTCCCAGCACACATTTGTGTGCATACTCACACTCATGCACACACAAACACACACATGCACACTCTATCACAGTACATGAGGTGGCAGCAGCTGCTCCGGCATAGACTTTCACACAACATAAAGGGCTTTTTTGGTGTGGTCTGTGCATTATTTCCTGTTAAGCATGAGCTGAGTCAGTGCCATGCTTTTCCATCTGAAACCTTTCTGAGGCTCAGGCTGTGTTAAGAGCAAACCCTCTCCCCTCCATGCCCACCCCATGGCCCTCTACTGAAGCCAGATAATAATCTGCTCATTTCATGAGGATTTTCAAACCGAATGGACTGGGCCATGTGAGAGATCACTGAAAGGAACAGACCAAGCAGAGGCTAAGAGACTCCACGCTAATCTGCTGAGTCATCTGAAAATGCACAGCTGTGGCAGCTCACGGTGCTTTAAAGTACTTTGGCAGGATGTTTGTTCAGGGGGCCTGTTCCTGCAGCCCTGCTGAATGTTTGGTTAGGAGGCATAATCATTTTTTGGACAGGATCTCCCAAATGTAAGGTGATAGATGCTAATGTGGAATATAATACAGAAGATACAGCTTGGATGTCATAAATAACAATAAATTGTTTAATCTTGCTGAGTTGTAAATCTATGATTGCCAGAGGTCTTTACTTCACTGGAACATAGTATGGGGGCAGGGGCACTTAGCAAATAGGCAGTTATTATTTTCCAACCAGACAGAAACTGGTCTGATGAAATTTATCTAAAAAGGCATACACATGTATTTTAATTAATTGTGACAATTACTCAGAGAAAACACATGGCCCTAAAGAGGCTGAGGGTTTTTTTGTTCTACCTATAAATGTATATGTATATTCACCTATATTCTACCTATGTATAAGTAAGAGAATGAGTTTTTGTTTTGGGGATATATATTTATACGTATCTATACAGACAGATATACACATACTTAATTTCTGTGTACCTATTAAGGTGCGGTGACAGATGGAAAGTATTTTTAAGCATTTAGATAGCTTATTCTATAGCATATGTGTGCATATAGCCCCCCCATAAAGCTTTGTCTCTTTTCTGGATATATTTAACAAGAGGCTAGAACAGAGTCCAAAATGTCAGAAATGTTTGAACATTCCATAGAAATGAAGGAGGTGTTTCCAAATGACCTATGTTTCTATGGCAATAAATAGAACTTGTGCTGCGTTGGATGGGTCAGGAGTAAGGAATATAAACAGTGTAAGTATGGCTATTCCAGGCAGAAATCTACCTTGTAAGAACAGCTTTGTGCAGTGAGCTCGACAACATTGATCAGTTAGCAGTCCGGTTCAGTACAACATTGATCAGGTAGCAAGACGGTTCGGCAGTGCCAGTCGGAGACACAGATGGGGACAATCAAAGAAGATACAGGTCAGGACAAGGATGCAGACATGTACCTGTCACTAGCATGGACTTCAGCAGCTTCTTAGTGAGCAGGTTTATGATCAAAGAAGAAAGACATCGTAGATATGTAAGCATGTTACAATTAATTTGCTGTTTAGTTACTAGCAAACTACATACAGTTTTTAGTTTTTAGGTTTTTTTTTTCTTTTTTCTTTTTTGAAACAGGTTGTTGTTCTGTCATCCAGGTTGGAGTGCAGTCGTTATCCAAGCTCACTGCAGCCTTAAAACCCTGGGCTCCGTAGATCCTCCCACCTCAGCCTCCCAAGAAGCTGGGACTACAGGTGCACACGACCATGGCCAGCTAATATTTCTAATTTTTTTGTAGAGATGAGGCCTTGCTGTAATGTCCAGGCGGCTCTTGAGCTCCTGGCAGTGTAGATATTTCCATGTTTATACAGATGATAGTGTAGATATTCCATGTTTATACAGATGGCAGTGTAGATGTTTACATGTGTATACACATGGCAGTGTAGGTATTTCCACGTTTATAAAGATGGAGGTGTAGCTATTTCCATGTTAATACAAATGACTGTGTAGATATTTCCATGTTTTTACAGATGGCGGTATAGATATTTCCATGTTTATACAGATAGCGTAGTGGCTATTTCCTTGTTTATACATATACCGGTGTAGCTATTTCCATATTTATAGAGATGGCAGTGTAGATATTTCCATGTTTATACAGATGGTGGGGTAGATATTTCCATGTTAATACAGATGGTGGCGTAGATATTTCCATGTTTATAGAGATAGCCGTGTAGGTATTTCCATGTTAATACAGATGGTGGCGTAGATATTTCCATGTTTATAGAGATAGCCGTGTAGGTATTTCCATGTTTATACAGATAGCGGTGTAGACATTTCCATGTTTATAGAGATAGCGGTGTAGATATTTCCATATTTATAAAGATAGCAGTGAAGATATTTCCATGTTTATACAGATATCGGCGCAGATATTTCCATGTTTATACAGGTAGTGGTGTAGATATTTCCATGTTTATACAGGTAGCGGTGTAGATATTTCCATGTTTACACAGATCGCGTGGTACTTATTTCCATCTTTCTACAGATGGCATTGTAGATATTTCCTTGTTTATAGAGATAGCGTGTTAGGTATTTCCGTGTTTATACAGATGGCGGTGTAGATATTTCCATGTTTATACAGATAGCGGTGTAGATATTCCCATGTTTATACAGATAGGAGTGTAGATATTTCCATGTTTATACAGATAGCGTTGGAGATATTTCCATGTTTATACAGATAGCGGTGTAGATATTTCCATGTTTATACAGATAGCGGTGTAGGTATTTCCATGTTTATAGAGAAACTGGTGTAGATATTTCCATGTTTATACAGATGGCTGTGTAGATATTTCCATGTGTATACAGATGGCAGTGTAAATATTTCCATGTTTATATAGATGGAGGTGTAGATTTTTCCATGGTTGTACACATGATTGTGTAGATATTTCCATGATTATACAGATAGCGGTGTAGCTATTTCCATGTTTATAGATATGGCTGTGTAGATATTTCCATGTTTACATAGATGGCAGTGTAGATATTTCCATGTTTATACAGATGGTGGTGTAGATATTTACATGTTTATACAGATGACTGTCTAGTTATTTCCAAGTATATACAGATGGCGGTGTAGATATTTCCATGTTTTTGAGATAGCCATGTAAATATTTCCATGTTTATACAGATAGCGGTGTAGGCATTTCCATGTTAATAGGGATAGCGGTAAAGATATTTCCATGTGTATACAGATAGCGGTGTAGATAATTCCATGTTTATACAGATAGCGGTGAAAATATTTCCATGTTTATACAGATAGGGGTGTAGATATTTCGACGTTTATACAGATCGCGGTGTAGATATTTCCATGTTTATACAGATAGCGGTGTAGAGATTTCCATGTTTATACAGGTAGCGGTGTAGATATTTCCATGTTTACACAGATCGCAGTGTAGATATTTCCATCTTTCTACAGATGGCAGTGTAGGCATTTCTATGTTTATACAGATGACGGTGTAGATATTTCCTTGTTTATGTATATGGCGGTGTAGGTATTTCCATGTTTATAGAGATGGCGGTGTATATATTTCCATGTTCTTAGAGATAGCGGTGTAGATATTTCCATGTTTAAAAAGATAGGGGTGTAGATATTATCATGTTTATAGAGCTCACGGTGAAGTTATTTACATCTTTATACAGATGGCGGTGTAGGTATTTCCATGTTTATAGAGATGGCGGTGTATATATTTCCATGTTTTTAGAGATAGCGGTGTAGATATTTCCATGTTTAAAAAGATAGGGGTGTAGATATTATCATGTTTATACTGCTCA
Organism: Pan troglodytes; assembly: GCF_028858775.2. Taxonomy (NCBI): domain Eukaryota; kingdom Metazoa; phylum Chordata; class Mammalia; order Primates; family Hominidae; genus Pan; species Pan troglodytes. Next base: position 5,997,572 of record NC_072410.2, on the reverse strand, counting down.
CGGTGTAGTTATTTACATCTTTATACAGATGGCGTTGCAGATATTTCAATGTTTATGCAGATGGCGGTGTAGATAGTTCCATGTTTATGGAGATGGAAGTTCAGATATTTTCATATTTGTATAGATGGCGCTGTAGATATTTCCATGTTTATAGAGATAGTGGTGAAGATACTTCCATGTTTATAGAGATAACGGTGTATTTCCATGTTTATAGAGATAGCGGTACAGTTATTTCCATGTTGATACAGATGGCTCTGTAGATATTTCCATGTATATACAGATGGCATTGTTGGTATTTCCATGTGTATTCAGATGGCAGTGTAGATATTTCCAAGTTTATACAGATGGTGGTGTAGATATTTCCATGTTTATACAGATGACTGTGTAGATATTTCCATGTTTTTACAGATGGCGGTGTGGATATTTACATGTTTATAGAGATAGCGGTGCAGATATTTCCATGTTTATACAGATGGCGGTGTATATATTTCCATGTTTATACAGATAGCGGTGTAGATATTTCCATATTTATACAGATAGCTGTGTAGATATTTCCATGTTTATACAGATAGCGGTGGAGATATTTCCATGTTTACACAGATAGTGGTGTAGATATTTCCATGCTTATACAGACAGCGGTGTAGATATTTCCATGTTTACGCAGATAGTGGTGTAGGTATTTCCATGTTTATACAGATAGCGGTGTAGATATTTCCATGTTTATACAGATGGCAGTGTAGATGTTTCCATGTGTATACACATGGCAGTGTAGATATTTCCACGTTTATAAAGATGGAGGTGTAGCTATTTCCATGTTAATAAAAATGACTGTGTAGATATTTCCATGTTTTCACAGATGGTGGTGAAGATATTTCCATGTTTATTCAGATGACTGTGTAGGTATTTCCATGTTTTTACAGATGGCAGTGTAGATATTTCCGTGTTTATACAGATACCGGTGTAGATATTTCCATATTTATAGAGAAGGCAGTGTAGAGATTTCCATGTTTACACAGATAGCAGTGTAGATTTTTCCATGATTATACTCATGGAGTTGTAGATATTTCCATGTTTATACAGATGACTGTGTACATATTTCCATGTTTTTACAAATGGCGGTGTAGATAATTCCATGTTTATAGAGATGGCAGTGTGGATATTTCCATGATTATACAAATGGCGGTGTTGATATTTCCATGTTTATAGAGATGGCGGTGTAGATATTTCCATGTTTATACAGATGGTGTAGATATTTAGATGTTTATGCAGATGGCGGTGTAGATATTTCGAAATTTAGAGAGATAGCGGTGTAGATATTTCCATATATATACAGAAAGCGGAGTAGATATTTCCATGTTTATACAGATGACGGTGTAGATATTTCCATGTTTATAGAGATAGCGATGTAGTTATTTCTATGTTTTTACAGATAGCGATGTAGATATTTCCATATTTAGATAGCGGGGTAGTTATTTCCATATTTATACATATAGCGTTGTAGATATTTCCATGTTTATGCAGATAACGGTGTAGATATTTCCATGTTTATACAGATAGTGGTGTAGATATTTCCATGTTTATAGAGATAGCGGTGTATATAATTCCATGTTTATAGAGATAGCGGTGTAGTTATTTCCATGTTGATACAGATGGCTGAGTAGATATTTCCATGTGTATACAGATTGCAGTGTAGTTATTTCCATGTGTACACAGATGGCAGTGTAGTTATTTCCAAGTTTATACAGATGGTGGTGTAGATATTTCCATGTTTATACAGATGACTCTGAAGATATTTCCATGTTCATACAGATGGCGGTGTAGTTATTTCGATGTTTATAGAGACAGCGGTGTAGATATTTCCATGTTTATACAGATAGCGGTGTAGATATTTCCATATTTATACAGAAAGCGGTGTAGATATTTCCATGTTTATACATATGACGATGTAGATATTTCCACGTTTTTCAGATGGCGGTGCAGATATTTCCATGTTTAAAGAGATAGCATTGCAGTTATTTCTATGTTTATGCAGATAGCGATGTAGATATTTCCATGTTTATAGAGATAGCGGTGTAGTTATTTCCATATTTATACATATAGCGGTGTAGATATTTCCATGTTTATACAGATAGCGGTGTTGATATTTCCATGTTTATACAGATAGCGGTGTAGATATTTCCATGTTTATACAGACAGGAGGGGAGATATTTCCATGTTTATTCAGATAGCGGTGAGGATATTTCCAGGTTTATGCAGATAGCGGTGTAGATATTTCCATGTTTATAGAGATAGCGGGGAAGATATTTCCACGTTAATACAGATGGCAGTGGAGATGTTTCCATGTGTATACACATGGCAGTGTAGATATTTCCATGCTTATACAGATGGAGATGTAGATATTTCCATGTTTATACAGATGACTGTGTATATATTTCCATGTATTTACGGATGGCGGTGTAGATATTTCCATGTTTATACAGATGGCGGTTTGGCTATTTCCATGTTTATACAGATAACGGTGTAGCTGTTTCCATATTTATAGAGATGGCTGTGTAGATATTTCCATGTTTATACGGATGGCGGTGTAGATATTTCCATGTTTATATAGAAGACGTTTTAGATATTTCCATGTTTATACACATGGCGGTGTAGATATTTCCATGTTTTTACAGATAGCTGTGCAAATATTTCCATGTTTATACAGATAGTGGTGTAGATATTTCCATCTTTGAACAGATTGCGGTGTAAAAATTTTCATCTTTACACAGGTAACGGTGTAGTTATTTCCATGTTTATAGAGATTGCGGTGTAGATATTTCCACATTTACACAGATAACGGTGTAGCTATTTGCATATTTATAGAGATGCCTGTGTAGATGTTTCCATGTTTATACAGATGGCGTTGTAGCCATTTCCATGTTTATACAGATAGTGGGTTAGATATTTCCATGTTTATACAGATGACTGTGTAGTTATTTCCATGTTTATACAGACGGCGGTGTACAAATTTCCATGTTTATACAGATAGCGGTGTAGATATTTCCATGTATATACGGATAGCGCTGTAGATATTTCCATGTTTATACCGATAGCAGTGGAGATATTTACATGTTTATGCAAATGGCGGTGTAGATGTTTGCATGTTTATACAATTAGCGGTGTAGGTATTTCCATGTTTATAGAGATAGCGGTGTAGATATTTCCATGTTTATACAGATGGCTGTATAGTTATTTCCATGTGTATACAGATGGCACTGTAGATAATTCCATGTGTATACAGATGTCACTGTAGATATTTCCATGTTTATACAGATGGAGGTGTGGATGTTTCCATGTTTATACACATGACTGTGTAGATATTTCCATGTTTATAGAGATGGCGGTGTAGATATTTCCGTGTTTATACACATAGCGGTGTGGATATTTCCATGACTATACAGATACCGGTTTAGCTAATTCCATGTTTACAGAGATAGCGGTGTAGATATTTCCATGTTCATTCTGATGGAGGTGTGGATAATTCCATGTTTATACAGATGACTGTGTACATATTTCCATGTTTTTACAGATGGCGGTGTAGTTATTTCCATGTTTATGCAGACGGCAGTGTGGATATTTCCATGATTATACAGATGGCAGTGCTGATATTTCCATGTTTGTACAGCTGGCGGTGTAGATATTTCCATGTTTATACAGATAGCGCTACGGCTATTTCAAAGTTTATACAGATAATGTTGTGGCTGTTTCCATACTTATACAGATGGCGGTATAGATATTTCCATGTTTATACAGATAGCGGTATAGGTATTTCCATGTTTATAGAGATAGCGGTGTAGATAATTCCATGTTTATACAGATGGCTGTGTAGATATTTCCATGTGTATACAGATGGCAGTGTAGATATTTCCAAGTTTATACAAATGGAAGTGTGGAGGTTTCCATGTTTATACACATGAATGTGTAGATATTTCCATGTGTATACAGCTGGCAGTGTAGATATTTCCATGTTTATACAGATTGCGGTGTAGATATTTCCATGTTTATAGAGATAGCGGTGTAAATATTTCCATGTTTATACAGATGGCAGTGTAGATGTTTCCATGTGTATACACATGGCCGTGTAGTTATTTCCATGTTTATAGAGATGGAGGTGTAGATATTTCAATGTTTATACAGATGACTGTGTAGATATATCCATGTTTTTACAGATAGCGGTGTAGATATTTCCATGTTTATACAGATAGCGATGTGGATATTTCCATGTTTATACAGATAACGGTGAAGCTGTTTCCATATTTATAGAGATGGCTGTGTAGAGGTTTACAAGTTTATACAGATGGCGGTGTAGGTATTTCCATGTTGATACAGATGGTGGTGTAGATATTTCCAGGTTTATACAGATGACTGTGTAGATATTTCCATGTTTTTAGAGATGGCGGTGTAGATATTTCCATGTTTATAGAGACAGCGGTGCAGATATTTCCATGTTTATACAGATGGCGTTGTAGATATTTCCATGTTTATACAGATATCGGTGGAGATATTTCCAAGTTTATACAGATAGCGGTGTAGATATTTCCATGTTTATACAGATAACGGTGTAGATATTTCCATGTAAATACAGATAGCGGTGTAGGTATTTCCATGTTTATAGAGATAACGGTGTAGATACTTCCATATTTATACTGATGGAGGTGCAGATATTTCCATGTTTATACAGATGACTGTGTACATATTTCCACGTTTTTTCAGGTGGCGGTGTAGATATTTCCATGTCTATACAGATGGCAGTGTGGATATTTCCAGGATTATACATATGACGGTGTAGATATTTCCATGTTTATACAGATGTCGGTGTAGATATTTAGATGTTTATGCAGATGGCGGTGTAAATTCTTACAAGTTTATAGAGATAGCGTTGTAGATATTTCCATATTTATACAGAAATCTGTGTAGATATTTCCATGTTTATACAAATGACTGTGTAGATATTTCCACATTTATACAGATGGCGGTGTAGATATTTTCATGTTTATAGAGATAGCGGTGTAGTTATTTCTATGTTTATACAGATAGCGGTGGAAATATTTCCATGTTTATACAGATGGCGGTATAGATATTTCCATGTTTATACAGATAGCGGTATAGGTATTTCCATGTTTATAGAGATAGCGGTGTAGATAATTCCATGTTTATACACATGGCTGTGTAGATATTACCATGTGTATACAGATGGCAGTGTAGATATTTCCATGTTTATGCAGATGGAAGTGTGGAGGTTTCCATGTTTATACACATGAATGTGTAGAGATTTCCATGTGTATACAGATGGCAGTGTAGATATTTCCATGTTTATACAGATAGCGGTGTAGATATTTCCATGTTTATATAGATAGCGGTGTAAATATTTCCATGTTTATACAGATGGCAGTGTAGAAGTTTCCATGTGTATACACATGGCCGTGTAGTTATTTCCATGTTTATAGAGATGGAGGTGTAGATATTTCCATGTTTATACAGATGACTGTGTAGATATATCCATGTTTTTACAGATAGCGGTGTAGATATTTCCATGTTTATACAGATAGCGATGTGGATATTTCCAAGTTTATACAGATAACGGTGTAGCTATTTCCATATTTATAGAGATGGCTTTGTAGAGGTTTCCATGTTTATACAGATGGAGGTGTAGGTATTTCCATGTGGATACAGAAGGTGGTGTAGATATTTCCAGGTTTATACAGATGACTGTGTAGATATTTCCATGTTTTTAGAGATGGCGGTGTAGATATTTCCATGCTTATAGAGACAGCGGTGCAGATATTTCCATGTTTATACAGATGGCGTTGTAGTTATTTCCATGTTTATAGAGATAGCGGTGCAGGTATTTCCATGTTTATAGAGATAATGGTGTAGATATTTCCATGTTTATAAAGATGGCTGTGAAGATATTTGCATGTGTATACAGATGGCAGTGTAGTTATTTCCAAGTTTACACAGATGGTAGTGTAGATCCTTCCTTGTTTATACAGTTGACTTTGTAGATATTTCCAAGCATTTACAGATGGCGGTGTAGATATTTCCATGTTTATAGAGACAGCGGTGAAGACATTTCCATTTTTATGCAGATGGCGGTGTAGATATTTCCATGTTTATACAGATAGCGGTGTAGATATTTCCATGTTTATACAGATAGCATTGTAGGTATTTCCATGTTTATAGAGATAACAGTGTAGATACTTCCATGTTTATACTGATGGAGGTATAGATATTTCCATGTATATACAGATGACTGTGTACATATTTCCATGTTTTTACAGATGGCGGTTTAGATATTTCCATGTTTATACAGATGGCAGTGTGGATATTTCCATTATTATACACACGACGGTGTAGACATTTCCATGTTTATACAGATGGCGGTGAAGATATTTAGATGTTTATGCAGATGGTGGTGTAAATATTTCCAAGTTTACAGAGATAGCGGTGTAGAGATTTCCATATTTATACAGAAATTGGTGTAGATATTTCCATGTTTATACAAATGACTGTGAAGATATTTCCACGTTCATACAGATGGCGGTGTAGATATTTCCATGTTTATAGACATAGCGGTGTAGAAATTTCCATGTTTATACAAATAGTGGTGTAGATATTTCCATGTTTACACAGATTGCCGTGTAGATATTCCCATGTTTATATAGATAGCGGTGGAGATATTTCCATGTTTATACAGATAGCGGTGTAGATATTTCCATGTTTACAGAGATAGCGGTGTAAATATTTCCATGTTTATACAGATAGCAATGTAGATGTTTCCACGTGTATACAGATGGCAGTGTAAATATTTCCATGTTTATACAGATAGCGGTGTAGATATTTCCATGTTTACAGAGATAGCGGTGTAAATATTTCCATGTTTATACAGATAGCAATGTAGATGTTTCCACGTGTATACAGATGGCAGTGTAAATATTTCCATGTTTATACAGATATCGGTGTAGATATTTCCATGTTTATACACATAATGGTGTGGCTATTTCCATGATTATGCAGATAGCGGTGTAGCTATTTCCATGTTTGTAGAGATGGCTGGGTAGTTATTTCGATGTTTACATAGATGGCAGTGTAGATAATTCCATGTTTATTCAAATGGTGGTGTAGGTATTTTCATGTGAATACAGATGACTTTCTAGGTAATTCCATGTTAATACAGATGGTGGCGTAGATATTTCCATGTTTATAGAGACAGCCGTGTAGGTATTCCCATGTTTATACAGATAGCGGAGTTGACATTTCCATGTTTATAGAGATAGCGGTGTAGATATTTCCATATTTATAAAGATAGTGTAGATATTTCCATGTGTATACAGATATCGGCGCAGATATTTCCATGTTTATACAGGTAGTGGTGTTGATATTTCCATGTCTACACAGATCGCGTGGTAGTTATTTCCATCTTTATACTGATGGCATTGTAGATATTTCCTTGTTTATAGAGATAGCGTGTTAGGTATTTAAGTGTTTATACAGATGGCGGTGTAGATATTTCCATGTTTATACAGATAGCGGTGTAGATATTTCCATGTTTATACAGATAGCAGTGTAGATATTTCCATGTTTATACAGATAGCAGTGGAGATATTTCCATGTTTATACAGAGAGCGGTGTAGATATTTCCATGTTTATAGAGATGGTGGTGTACATATTTCCATGTTTATACAGATGGCTGTGTAGATATTTCCATGTGTATACAGATGGCAGTGTAAATATTTCCATGTTTATATAGATGGAGGTGTAGATTTTTCCATGTTTGTACACATGATTGTGTAGATATTTCCATGATTATACAGATAGCGGTGTAGCTATATCCATGTTTATAGATATGGCTGTGTAGATATTTCCATGTTTACATAGATGGCAGTGTAGATATTTCCATGTTTATACAGATGGCGGTGTAGATATTTCCATGTTTTTGAGAAAGCCATGTAGATATTTCCATCTTTATACAGATAGCGGTGTAGGCATTTCCATGTTATTAGGGATAGCGGTAAAGATATTTCCATGTGTATACATATAGCGGTGTAGATATTTCCATGTTTATACAGATAGCGGTGAAAATATTTCCATGTTTATAGAGATAGGGGTGTAGATATTTCCACGTTTATACAGATCGCGGTGTAGATATTTCCATGTTTATACAGATAGCGGTGTAGATATTTCCATGTTTATACAGGTAGCGGTGTAGATTTTTCCATGTTTACACAGATCGCGGTGTAGATATTTCCATCTTTCTACAGATGGCAATGTAGGCATTTCTATGTTTATACAGATGACGGTGTAGATATTTCCTTGTTTATGTATATGGCGGTGTAGGTATTTCCATGTTTATAGAGATGGCGGTGTATATATTTCCATGTTTTTAGAGATAGCCGTGTAGATATTTCCATGTTTAAAAAGACAGGGGTGTAGATATTACCATGTTTATACAGCTCACGGTGTAGTTATTTACATCTTTATACAGATGGCGTTCTAGGTATTTCCATGTTTATGCAGATGGCGGTGTAGATACTTCCATGTTTATGGAGATGGAAGTTTAGATATTTTCATATTTGTATAGATGGCGCTGTAGATATTTCCATGTTTATAGAGATAGTGGTGAAGATACTTCCATGTTTATAGAGATAACGGTGTAGGTATTTCCATGTTTATAGAGATAGCGGTACAGTTATTTCCATGTTGATACAGATGGGTGTGTAGATATTTCCATGTATATACAGATGGCATTGTTGGTATTTCCATGTGTATTCAGATGGCAGTGTAGATATTTCCAAGTTTATACAGAAGTTGGTGTAGATATTTCCGTGTTTATACAGATGACTGTGTAGATATTTCCATGTTTTTACAGATGGCGGTGTGGATATTTCCATGTTTATAGAGATAGCGCTGCAGATATTCCCATGTTTATACAGATGACGGTGTATATATTTCCATGTTTATACAGATGGCGGTGTAGATATTTCCATATTTAACAGATAGCTGTGTAGATATTTGCAGGTTTATACAGATAGCGGTGGAGGTATTTCCAAGTTTATACATATAGCGGTGTAGATATTTCCATGTTTATACAGATAGCGGTGTAGATATTTCCATGTTTACACAGATAGCGGTGTAGTTATTTCCATGTTTATAGAGACAGCGGTGTAGATATTTTAATGTTTATACTGATGGAGGTGTATATATTTACATGTTTATACAGATGACTGTGTACACATTTCCACGTTTTTACAGATGGCGGTGTAGATATTTCCATGTTCACACAGTTGGCAGTGTGGATATTTCCATGATTATACAGATGGCGGTGTTGATATTTCCATGTTTATACAGATGGCGGTGTAGTTATTTCCATGTTTATAAAGATGGCGGTGTAGATATTTAGATATATATGCAGCTGGCGGTGTAGATATTTCCAAGTTCATAGAGATAGCGGTGTAGGTATTTCCATATTTATACAGAAAGCGGTGTAGATATTTCCATGTTTATACAGATGAATGTGTAGATATTTCCCCGTTTATACAGATGGCGGTGTAGATATTTCCATGTTTATAGAGATAGCGGTGTAGTTATTACTATGTTTATACATATAGCGGAGTAGATATTTCCATGTTTATACAGATAGTGGTATAGATATTTGCAGGTTTATACAGATAGCGGTGGAGATATTTCCATGTTTACACAGATAGTGGTGTAGAGGTTATCATGTTTATACAGATAGCGGTGTAGGTATTTCCATGCTTATGCAGATAGCGGTGTAGGTTTTTACATGTTTATAGAGATAGCGGTGTAGATATTTCCATGTTTATACAGATGGCAGTGTAGATGTTTCCATGTGTATACACATGGCAGTGTAGATATTTCCACGTTTATAAAGATGGGGGTGTAGCTATTTCCATGTTAATACAAATGACTGTGTAGATATTTCCATGTTTTTACAGATGGCGGTATAGAAATTTCCATGTTTATACAGATAGCGTTGTGGCTATTTCCATGTTTATACATATACCGGCGTAGCTATTTCCATAGTTATAGAGATGGCTTTGTAGATATTTCCATGTTCATACACATGGCAGTGTAGATATTTCCATGTTTATACAAATGGTGGGGTAGATATTTCCATGTTAATACAGATGACTGTGTAGGTATTTCCATGTTAATACAGATGGTGGCGTAGATATTTCCATGTTTATAGAGATAGCCGTGTAGGTATTTCCATGTTTATACAGATAGCGGTGTAGACATTTCCATGTTTATAGAGATAGCGGTGTAGATATTTCCATATTTATAAAGATAGCAGTGTAGATATTTCCATGTTTATACAGATATCGGCGCAGATATTTCCATGTTTATACAGGTAGTGGTGTAGATATTTCCATGTTTATACAGGTAGCGGTGAAGATATTTCCATGTTTACACAGATCGCGTGGTAGTTATTTCCATCTTTCTACAGATGGCATTGTAGATATTTCCTTGTTTATAGAGATAGCGTGTTAGGTATTTCCGTGTTTATACAGATGGCGGTGTAGATATTTCCATGTTTATACAGATAGCGGTGTAGATATTTCCATGTTTATACAGATAGCAATGTAGATATTTCCATGTTTATACAGATAGCGTTGGAGATATTTCCATGTTTATACAGATAGCGGTGTAGATATTTCCATGTTTATACAGATAGCGGTGTAGGCATTTCCATGTTTATAGAGATACTGGTGTAGATATTTCCATGTTTATACAGATGGCTGTGTAGATATTTCCATGTGTATACAGATGGCAGTGTAAATATTTCCCTGTTTATATAGATGGAGGTGTAGATTTTTCCATGGTTGTACACATGATTGTGTAGATATTTCCATGATTATACAGATAGCGGTGTAGCTATTTCCATGTTTATAGATATGGCTGTGTAGATATTTCCATGTTTACATAGATGGCAGTGTAGATATTTCCATGTTTATACAGATGGTGTTGTAGATATTTACATTTTTTTACAGATGACTGTCTAGTTATTTCCAAGTATATACAGATGGCGGTGTAGATATTTCCATGTTTTTGAGATAGCCATGTAAATATTTCCATGTTTATACAGTTAGCGGTGTAGGCATTTCCATGTTAATAGGGATAGCGGTAAAGATATTTCCATGTGTATACAGATAGCGGTGAAGATAATTCCATGTTTATACAGATAGCGGTGAAAATATTTCCATGTTTATACAGATAGGGGTGTAGATATTTCCACGTTTATACAGATCGCGGTGTAGATATTTCCATGTTTATACAGATAGCGGTGTAGAGATTTCCATGTTTATACAGGTAGCGGTGTAGATATTTTCATGTTTCACAGATCGCGGTGTAGATATTTCCATCTTTCTACAGATGGCAGTGTAGGCATTTCTATGTTTATACAGATGACGGTGTAGATATTTCCTTGTTTATGTATATGGCGCTGTAGGTATTTCCATGTTTATAGAGATGGCGGTGTATATATTTCCATGTTTTTAGAGATAGCGGTGTAGATATTTCCATGTTTAAAAAGAAAGGAGTGTTGATATTATCATGTTTTTGCAGCTCACGGTGTAGTTATTTACATCTTTATACAGATGGCGGTGTAGGTATTTCCATGTTTATAGAGATGGCGGTGTATATGTTTCCATGTTTTTAGAGATAGCGGTGTAGATATTTCCATGTTTAAAAAGATAGGGGTGTAGATATTATCATGTTTATACAGCTCACGGTGTAGTTATTTACATCTTTATACAGATGGCGTTGCAGATATTTCCATGTTTATGCATGTGGCGGTGTAGATAGTTCCATGTTTATGGAGATGGAAGTTTAGATATTTTCATATTTGTATAGATGGCTCTGTAGATATTTCCATGTTTATTGAGATAGTGGTGAAGATACTTCCATGTTTATAGAGATAACGGTGTAGGTATTTCCATGTTTATAGAGATAGCGGTACAGTTATTTCCATGTTGATACAGATGGCTCTGTAGATATTTCCATGTATATACCGATGGCATTGTTGGTATTGCCATGTGTATTCAGATGGCAGTGTAGATATTTCCAAGTTTATAGAGATGGTGGTGTAGATATTTCCATGTTTATACAGATGACTGTGTAGATATTTCCATGTTTTTACAGATGGCGGTGTGGATATTTACATGTTTATGGAGGTAGCGGTGCAGATATTTCCATGTTTATACAGATGGCGGTGTATATATTTCCATGTTTATACAGATAGCGGTGTAGTTATTTCCATGTTTATACAGATAGCGGTGCAGATATTTCCATGTTCATTCAGATGCCTATGCAGATATTTCCATATTTATACAGAGGGCTGTGTAGATATTTCTATGTTTATACAGATGGCAATGTAGATATTTCCATGTTCCTACACATGACTGTGTAAGTATTTCCATGTTTATACAGATGGCATTGTAGATATTTAGATGTCTATAGAGATAGCAGTGCAGATATTTCCATGTTTATACATATAGCGGTGTTTATATTTCCATGTTTATACAGATCGTGGTGTAGATATTTCCATGTTTATACATATACCGGTGTAGATATTTCCATGTTTATACAGACCGCAGTGTAGATATTTCCATGTTTATACAGATGGTGATGTAGATATTTCCATGTTTACACAGATGACTGTATAGTTATTTCCATGTTTATACAGATGGCGGTGTAGATATTTCCATGTTTATAGAGATAGCTGTGTAGATATTTCCATGTTTATACAGATAGCGATGTAGATATTTCCGTGTTTATACAGATCGCTGTGTAGATGTTTCCATGTTTATACTGATCGCGGTGTAGATATTTCCATGTTTATACAGATAGCGGTGTAGATATTTCCATGTTTTTAGAGATATCGGTGTAGATATTTCCATGTTTACACAGATTGCTGTGTAGAGATTTCCATCTTTCTACAGATGGCATTGTAGATATTTCCATGTTTATACAGATGGTTGTGTAGATATTTCCAAGTTTATATAGATGGTGGTGTAGATATTACCATGTTTATAGAGATAGCAGTGTAGATATTTCCATGTTTATACAGATCGTGGGGAAGATATTTCCATGTTTATACAGAACGCGGTGTAGATATTTCCATGTTTATACAGATAGCTGTGTAGATATTTCCATGTTTATACAGATAGCGGTGTAGATATTTCCATGTTTATAGAGATAGCGGTGTAGGTATTTACATGTTTATAGACATAGCGGTGTAGACATTTCCATGTTTATATAGATGGTGTTGTAGATATTTCCATGTTTATACCGATAGCGGTGTTGCTATTTCCACGTTTATACAGATAGCGATGTACATATTTTCATGTTTATACAGCTCGCGGTGCAGATATTTATATCTTTATACAGATGGCAGTGCAGATATTTCCATGTATATAGAGATAGCGGTGTAGATATTTCCATGTTTGTACAGATGGCCGTGTTGATATTTCCATCTATACACAGATGGCCGTGTAGATATTTCCATGTTTATACAGATGGCGGCGTAGATATATCCATGGACATGCAGATGGCGGTGTAGATATTTCCATGTTTATACAGATAGCAATGTAGATATTTCCATGTTTATACAGATAGCGTTGGAGATATTTCCATGTTTATACAGATAGCGGTGTAGATATTTCCATGTTTATACAGATAGCGGTGTAGGCATTTCCATGTTTATAGAGATACTGGTGTAGATATTTCCATGTTTATACAGATGGCTGTGTAGATATTTCCATGTGTATACAGATGGCAGTGTAAATATTTCCCTGTTTATATAGATGGAGGTGTAGATTTTTCCATGGTTGTACACATGATTGTGTAGATATTTCCATGATTATACAGATAGCGGTGTAGCTATTTCCATGTTTATAGATATGGCTGTGTAGATATTTCCATGTTTACATAGATGGCAGTGTAGATATTTCCATGTTTATACAGATGGTGTTGTAGATATTTACATGTTTTTACAGATGACTGTCTAGTTATTTCCAAGTATATACAGATGGCGGTGTAGATATTTCCATGTTTTTGAGATAGCCATGTAAATATTTCCATGTTTATACAGTTAGCGGTGTAGGCATTTCCATGTTAATAGGGATAGCGGTAAAGATATTTCCATGTGTATACAGATAGCGGTGAAGATAATTCCATGTTTATACAGATAGCGGTGAAAATATTTCCATGTTTATACAGATAGGGGTGTAGATATTTCCACGTTTATACAGATCGCGGTGTAGATATTTCCATGTTTATACAGATAGCGGTGTAGAGATTTCCATGTTTATACAGGTAGCGGTGTAGATATTTTCATGTTTCACAGATCGCGGTGTAGATATTTCCATCTTTCTACAGATGGCAGTGTAGGCATTTCTATGTTTATACAGATGACGGTGTAGATATTTCCTTGTTTATGTATATGGCGCTGTAGGTATTTCCATGTTTATAGAGATGGCGGTGTATATATTTCCATGTTTTTAGAGATAGCGGTGTAGATATTTCCATGTTTAAAAAGAAAGGAGTGTTGATATTATCATGTTTTTGCAGCTCACGGTGTAGTTATTTACATCTTTATACAGATGGCGGTGTAGGTATTTCCATGTTTATAGAGATGGCGGTGTATATGTTTCCATGTTTTTAGAGATAGCGGTGTAGATATTTCCATGTTTAAAAAGATAGGGGTGTAGATATTATCATGTTTATACAGCTCACGGTGTAGTTATTTACATCTTTATACAGATGGCGTTGCAGATATTTCCATGTTTATGCATGTGGCGGTGTAGATAGTTCCATGTTTATGGAGATGGAAGTTTAGATATTTTCATATTTGTATAGATGGCTCTGTAGATATTTCCATGTTTATTGAGATAGTGGTGAAGATACTTCCATGTTTATAGAGATAACGTTGTAGGTATTTCCATGTTTATAGAGATAGCGGTACAGTTATTTCCATGTTGATACAGATGGCTCTGTAGATATTTCCATGTATATACCGATGGCATTGTTGGTATTGCCATGTGTATTCAGATGGCAGTGTAGATATTTCCAAGTTTATAGAGATGGTGGTGTAGATATTTCCATGTTTATACAGATGACTGTGTAGATATTTCCATGTTTTTACAGATGGCGGTGTGGATATTTACATGTTTATGGAGGTAGCGGTGCAGATATTTCCATGTTTATACAGATGGCGGTGTATATATTTCCATGTTTATACAGATAGCGGTGTAGGTATTTCCATGTTTATACAGATAGCGGTGCAGATATTTCCATGTTCATTCAGATGCCTATGCAGATATTTCCATATTTATACAGAGGGCTGTGTAGATATTTCTATGTTTATACAGATGGCAATGTAGATATTTCCATGTTCCTACACATGACTGTGTAAGTATTTCCATGTTTATACAGATGGCATTGTAGATATTTAGATGTCTATAGAGATAGCAGTGCAGATATTTCCATGTTTATACATATAGCGGTGTTTATATTTCCATGTTTATACAGATCGTGGTGTAGATATTTCCATGTTTATACATATACCGGTGTAGATATTTCCATGTTTATACAGACCGCAGTGTAGATATTTCCATGTTTATACAGATGGTGATGTAGATATTTCCATGTTTACACAGATGACTGTATAGTTATTTCCATGTTTATACAGATGGCGGTGTAGATATTTCCATGTTTATAGAGATAGCTGTGTAGATATTTCCATGTTTATACAGATAGCGATGTAGATATTTCCGTGTTTATACAGATCGCTGTGTAGATGTTTCCATGTTTATACTGATCACGGTGTAGATATTTCCATGTTTATACAGATAGCGGTGTAGATATTTCCATGTTTTTAGAGATATCGGTGTAGATATTTCCATGTTTACACAGATTGCGGTGTAGAGATTTCCATCTTTCTACAGATGGCATTGTAGATATTTCCATGTTTATACAGATGGTTGTGTAGATATTTCCAAGTTTATATAGATGGTGGTGTACATATTACCATGTTCATAGAGATAGCAGTGTAGATATTTCCATGTTTATACAGATCGTGGGGAAGATATTTCCATGTTTATACAGATCGCGGTGTAGATATTTCCATGTTTATACAGATAGCTGTGTAGATATTTCCATGTTTATACAGATAGCGGTGTAGATATTTCCATGTTTATAGAGATAGCGGTGTAGGTATTTACATGTTTATAGACATAGCGGTGTAGACATTTCCATGTTTATATAGATGGCGTTGTAGATATTTCCATGTTTATACCGATAGCGGTGTTGCTATTTCCACGTTTATACAGATAGCGATGTACATATTTTCATGTTTATACAGCTCGCGGTGCAGATATTTATATCTTTATACAGATGGCAGTGCAGATATTTCCATGTATATAGAGATAGCGGTGTAGATATTTCCATGTTTGTACAGATGGCCGTGTTGATATTTCCATCTATACACAGATGGCCGTGTAGATATTTCCATGTTTATACAGATGGCGGCGTAGATATATCCATGGACATGCAGATGGCGGTGTAGATATTTCCATGTTTATACAGATAGTGGTGTAGGTATTTCCATGTTTACACATATGGTGGTGTAGATATTTCCGTGTTTATACACATGGTGGAGTAGATACTTCCATCTTTATGGTGATGGCAGTGTAGATATTTTCATGTTTACAGAGATGGCGGTGTAGATATTTCCATGTTTATACAGATAACTTTGTAAGTATTTCCATGTTTATACAGATGGCGGTGTAGATATTTCGATGTTTATAGAGATAGTAGTGGAGATATTTCCATGTTTATACAGATAGCGGTGTAGATATTTCCTTGTTTATACAGATGGTGGTGTAGATATTTCCATGTTTACACAAATGACTGTATAGTTATTTCCATGTTTATAGAGATGGCGGTGTAGATATTTCCATGTTTATAGAGATATCGGTGAAGATATTTCCATATTTATACAGATAACGGTGTAGAAATTTCCATGTTTATATAGATAGCGGTGTAGATATTTCCATGTTTACAGAGATAGCAGTGTAGATATTTCCATCTTTGCACAGATTGCTGTGTAGATATTTCCATTTTTACACAGATAGCTGTGTAGATATTTCCAAGTTTACACAGATAGCTGTGTAGATATTTCCATGTTTACACTGATAGCGTTGTAGATATTTCCATGTTTATACAGATAGTGGTGTAGATATTTCCATGTTTATAGAGATAGCGGTGTAGATATTTCCAATTTTATACACATAGCGGTGGAGATATATCTCTGTTTATACAGATAGCGATGTAGATATTTCCATGTTTATACAGATAGCGGTATAGATATTTCCATGTTTATAGAGATAGCAGTGTAGGTATTTCCATGTTTATACAGATGGCTGTGTAGATATTTCCATGTGTGTACAGATGGCGGTGTAGATATTTCCATGTTTATACAGATGGAGCTGTAGATATTTCCATGTTTATACAGATGGCAGTGTTGATATTTCCATGATTATACAGATATCGGTGTAGATATTTCCATGTTTACAGAGATAGCGGTGTAGGTATTTCCATCTTTCACAGATTGCGGTGTAGGTGTTGCAAAATTTACACAGATAGCGAAGTAGATATTTCCAAGTTTACACAGATAGCTGTGTAGATATTTCCATGTTTACAGAGAGATCCTTTAGATATTTCCGTGTTTATACAGGTACCGGTGTAGAAATTCCCAAGTTTATACAAATCGCTTTGTAGACATTTCCATTTTTCTACAGATGTCAGTGTAGATATTTCCAAGTTTATACAGATGGCTGTGTAGATATTTCCATGTTTATACAGATGTCTGTGTAGATATTTCCATGTTTATTCAGATGGCGGTGTAGATATTTCCATGTTTACAGAGATGGGGGTGTAGTTATTTCTATGTTTATAAAGATAGCGGTGTAAATATCTCCATGTTTATAGATATGGTGGTGTAAGTATTTTCATGTTTATAGAGGTAGTGGTGTAGATATTTCCATATTTCTACAGATGACTATGTAGATATTTCCATGTTTGTATAGATGGCAGTGTAGATATTTCCATGTTTATAGAGATAGCGTTGTAGATATTTTCATGTTTATACAGATTGCGGTGGAGATATGTCCATGTTTATACAGATAGCAATGGAGATATTTCCACGTTAATGCACATAGCGGTGTAGATATTTCCATGTTTACACAGATAGCGGTGTAGATATTTCCCTGTTTATACTATTGGCTGTGTCGATATTTCCATGTTTATACAGAGTTCTCTGTAGATATTTCCATGTTTATATAGATGATAGTGTAGATATTTCCAGGTTTATACAGATGACTGTGTAGATATTTCCATGTTAATACAGATGGCGGTGTAGATATTTCCATGTTTATAGAGATAGCGGTGTAGATAATTGCATGTTTATTGAGATAGCGGTGTAAATATTTCCATATTTATACAGATAGTGGTGTAGATATTTCCATGTTTTTACAGATAGCGGTTTAGATATTTCCATCTTTATTCAGAGGGTGCTGTACATATTTCCATGTTTATACAGATCACTGTGTAGATATTTCCATGTTCATAGAGATAACGTTGTAGATATTTCCATCTTTATTCAAACGGTGGTGTAGATGTTTCCATGTTCCTACACATGACTGTGTAGTTATTTCCATGTTTATACAGATGGCGGTGTAGGTATTTCCATATTTATAGAGATAGCAGTGTAGATAATTCCAGGTTTATACAGATGGCGGTGTAGATATTTCCATATTTATAGAGATAGCAGTGTAGATATTTCCAGGTTTATACAGATAGCGGTGTAAATATTTCCATGTTTATACAGATCGTGGTGTAGATATTTCCATGTTTATACAGATACCAGTGTAGATATTTCCATGTTTATACGGACTGCAGTGTAGGTACTTCTATCTTTATACAGATAGTGGTGTAGATATTTCCATGTTTGTACAGATGGCAGTGTTGATATTTCTATCAGTACGTAGATTGCCGTGTAGATATTTCCATCTTTATACAGTTGGCGTTGTAGATATTTCCATGGATATGCAGATGGCGGTGTGGATATTTCCATGTTTATAGAGATAGCGGTGTAGGTATTTCCATGTTTATAGACATAGTGGTGTAGATATTTCCATGTTTATATAGATGGTGTAGTAGATATTTCCATGTTTATAGACTTAGCGGTGTAGATATTTCCATGTTTATATAGATGGTGTAGTAGATATTTCCATGTTTATACCGATAGCGGTGTTGGTATTTCCACGTTTATACAGATAGCGATGTAGATATTTCCATGTTTATACATCTCACAGTGCAGATATTTATATCTTTATACAGATAGCATTGTAGATATTTCCTTATTCACACAGATGGCGGTGTAGATGTTTCCATGTTTATACAGATGGTGGAGTAGTTAGTTCCATGTTTATGGAGATGGCAGTGTAGATGTTTTCATGTTTATAGAGATGGCGGTGTAGATATTTCCATGTTTATAGAGATAGTGGTGTAGATATATCCATGTTCATAGAGATAGCAGTGAGGATATTTCCAATTTTATAGAGATAGCGGTTTAGTTATTTCATATTTATACAGATAGCGGTGTAGATATTTCCATGTTTATACAGATTGCGGTGTAGATATTTCCATGTTTATACAGATAGCGGTGTAGGTATTTCCAAGTTTATACAGATGGCGGTGTAGATATTTCCATCTTTCTACAAATGGCAGTGTAGATATTTCCATGTTTATAAAGATGGCGGAGAAGATATTTCCATGTTTATATAGATGGCAGTGTAGATATTTTCTGGTTTATGTAGATGGCGTTGTAGATACCTCCATGTTTATAGAGATATCAGTGTAAACATTTCCATATTTATACAGGTAGCGGTGTAGGTATTTCCATGTTTATACAGATTGTGCTGTAGATATTTCCATGTTTCTAAAGATGGCGATGTAGATATTTCCATGTTTATACAGATAGCGGTGTAGATATTTCCATGTATATACAGATAGCCGTGTAGATATTTCCATGTTTACACAGATAGTGGTGGAGATATTTCCCTATTTATACAGATAGCGATGTAGATATTTCCATGTTTATACTGATAGCAGTGTAGATATTTCTATGTTTATAGAGATAGCGGTGTAGATATTTCCATGTTTATACAGATGGCTGTGTAGATATTTCCATGTGTATACAGATGGCAGTGTACATATTTCAATGTTTATACATATATCGGTGTAGATATTTCCATGTTTACAGATATAGCCGTAAATATATTTCCATCTTTGCACACATTGCGGTGTAGACATTGCAAACTTTACACAGATAGCGGTGTAGATATTTCCAAGTTTACACAGATACCTGTGTCGATATTTCCATGTTTACAGAGATAACATTGTAGATATTTCCATGTTTATACAGATAGCGGTGTAGTTATTTACATGTTGATACAGATAGCGATGTAGACATTTTCAGTGTTATACAGATAGTGGTGTAGATATTAACACGTTTTACAGATAGCTGTGTAGATATTCCCTGTTTACACAGATAGCGTTGTAATTATTTCCAAGTTTACACAGATAGCTGTGTAGATATTTCCATGTTTACACAGATAGCGTTGTAGATATTTCATTGTTTATAGAGATAGCGGTGTAGGTATTTCCATGTTTTTAAAGATACCGGGGTAGATATTTCCGTGTTTATAAAGATAGCGGTGGAGATATTTCCATGTTTATACAGAGAGCGGTGTAAAAATTTCCATGTTTATACAGATAGCGGTGTACTTATTTCCATATTTATACAGATAGCGGTGTAGATATTCCCATGTTTATACAGGTAGCGGTGTAGAAATTCCCATGTTTATACAGATCGCTTTGTAGATATTTCCATCTTTCTACAGATGTCAGTGTAGATATTTCCAAGTTTATACAGATGTCTGTGTATATATTTCCAGGTTTATGCAGATGGCGCTGTAGATATTTCCATGTTTATAGAGATGGTGGTGTAGTTATTTCTATGTTAATGGAGATAGCGGTGTAAATATTTCCATGTTTATAGAGATGGTGGTGTAAGTATTTTCATGTTTATAGAGATAGAGGTGTAGACATTTCCATGTTTATACAGATAGCGGTGTTGCTACTTCCATGTTTATACAGATAGCGGTGTGGGTATTTCCATGTTTTTACAGCTCGCGGTGTAGATATTTCCATCTTTATACAGATGGGAGTGGAGATATTTCCATGTTTATACAGATAGCGGTGTAGATATTTCCATGTCTATAGAGATAGCAGTGTAGGTATTTCCATATTTATAGAGATTGCGGTGTAGATATTTCCATCTTTATACAGATGGCAGTGTAGATATTTCCATGTTAATACAGATAGAATTGAAGATATTTCCATGTTTATACAGATAGTGGTGTAGATATTTCCAATTTTATACAGATGGCGGTGTAGATACATCCATGTTTCTGAAGATGGCGGTGTAGATATTTTCATGTTTATAGAGATGGCGGTGTAGATATTTCCATGTATATAGAGATTGCAGTGTAGAGATTTCCATGTTTATAGAGAAAGTGGTGTAGGTATTTCCATGTTTATAGAGATAGCGGTGTAGACATTTCCATATTTATACAGATAGCGGTGTAGGTATTTCCATGTTTATACAGATTGCGGTGTAGATATTTCCATGTTTCTACAGATGGCGGTGTAGATATTTCCTTGTTTATACAGACAGCGGTGTAGATATTTCCATGTTTATACAGGAAGCAGTGGAGATATTTCCATGTTTACAGAGACAGCGGTGTATTTATTTCCATCTTTGCACAGATTGCCGTGTAGATATTTCCATGTTTACGCAGATAGCTGTGTAGATATTTCCAAGTTTACACAGATAGCTGTGTAGATATTTCCATGTTTACACACATAGCGTTGTAGATATTTCCATGTTTATACAGATTGCGGTGTAGATATGTCCATGTTTATACAGAAAGCGGTGTAGATATTTTCATGTTTATAGAGATAGCTGTGTAGATATTTCCATGTTTATAGAGATCACGGTGTAGATAT
This sequence comes from Pan troglodytes, assembly GCF_028858775.2. Taxonomy (NCBI): domain Eukaryota; kingdom Metazoa; phylum Chordata; class Mammalia; order Primates; family Hominidae; genus Pan; species Pan troglodytes. The sequence goes on along the minus strand of NC_072410.2, from coordinate 5,975,378 downwards.
TTCCATGTTTATACCGATCGCGGAGTAGATATTTCCATGTTTATACAGATAGCGGTGCAGATATTTCCATGTTTGTACAGATGGTGGTGTTGATATTTCCATCTATACACAGATGACCGTGGAGATATTTCCATGTTTATACAGATGGTGGCGCAGATATTTCTATGGATATGTAGATGGTGGTGTAGATATTTCCATGTATATACAGATAGCGCTGTATTTATTTCCATGTTTATATAGAGAGCGGTGTAGATATTTCCATGTATGTACACTTTGCTGTGTAGATATTTCCATTTTTATACAGATGGCGGTGTAGATATTTCCATGCTTATACTGATAAGTTTGTAAGTTTTTCCATGTTTATACAGATGGCGGTGTAGATATTTCGATGTTTATGCAGATAGCAGTGGAGATATTTCCATGTTTATACAGATAGCGGTGTAGTTATTTCCATGTTTATATAGATAGCGGTGTAGATATTTCCATGTATATACACATGGCTGTGTAGATATTTCCATGTTTATACAGATGGCGGTGTAGATATTTCCATGTTTATACAGATAACTTTGTAAGTATTTCCATGTTTATACAGATGGCGGTGTAGATATTTCGATGTTTATAGAGATAGCAGTGGAGATATTTCCATGTTTATACACATAGCGGTGTAGATATTTCCATGCTTATACTGATCGCGATGTAGATATTTCCATGTTTATAGAGATGGCGGTGTAGATATATCCATGTTCATATAGATAGCGGTGTTGATTTTTCCAAGTTTATAGAGATAGTTTTATGGATATTTCCATGTTTACACAGATATTGGTGTAGATATTTCCATATTTACACAGATTGCGGTGTAGATATTTCCATCTTTCTACAGATGGCAGTGTAGATATTTCCATGTTTATACAGCAGGCGGTGTAGATATTTCCATATTTATACAGATGTCTGTGTAGATATTTCCATGTGTATATAGATGGTATTTTAGGTATTTCCATGTTTATACAGATGGCGGTGTAGATATTAACATGTTTATGTAGATGGTGGTGTAGATATTTCCATGTTTATACAGATAGCGGTGTAGATATTTCCATGTTTATACAGATCGTGGTGAAGATATTTACATGTTTATACAGATCGCGGTGTAGATATTTCCATGTTTATAGAGATAGCTGTGTAGATATTTCCATGTTTATACAGATAGCTGTGTAGATATTTCCATGTTTATACAGATCGCGGTGTAGGTATTTCCATGTGTATACATATGGCATTGTAGATATTTCCATGTTTATACAGATGGTGGTGTAGGTATTTCCATGTTTACACAGATGACTGTATAGCTATTTCCATGTTTATACAGATGGTGGTGTAGATATTTCCATGTTTATAGAGATAGCGGTGTAGATATTTCCATATTTATACAGATAACGGTGTAGAAGTTTCCATGTTTATACTGATAGCGGTGTAAATATTTCCATGTTTATACAGATCACGGTGTAGATATTTCCATGTTTATAGAGATAGCGGTGTAGATATTTCCATGTTTATACAGTACGCGGTGTAGATATTTCCATGTTTATACAGATAGCGGTGCAGATATTTCCATGTTTGTACAGATGTCGGTGTTGATATTTCCATCTATACACAGATGACCATTTAGATATTTCCATGTTTATACAGATGGTGGCGCAGATATTTCCATGAATATGTAGATGGCGGTGTAGATAATTCCATGTTTACACAGATAGCGGTGTAGTTATTTCCATGTTTATATAGATAGCGGTGTAGATATTTCCATATATATACACATGGCTGTGTACATATTTCCATGTTTATACAGATGGGGTTGTAGATATTTCCATGTTTATACCGATAACTTTGTAAGTATTTCCATGTTTATACAGATGGCGGTGTAGTTATTTCGATGTTTATAGAGATAGCAGTGGAGATATTTCCATGTTTATACAGATAGCGGTGAAGATATTTCCACGTTTATACTGATCGCGGTGTAGATATTTCCATGTTTATAAAGATGGCGGTGTAGATATTTCCATGTTCATAGAGATAGCAGTGTTGATTTTTCCATGTTTATAGAGATAGCGGTGTGGATATTTCCATGTTTATACAGATAGGGGTGTAGATATTTCCATGTTTATAGAGATGGCGGTGTAGATATTTCCATGTTTATACAGATCACGTTGTAGATATTTCCATGTTTATACAGATCGCGGTGTAGATATTTCCATGTTTATACAGATCGTGGTGTAGGTATTTCCATGTTTATACAGATCGCGGTGCTGATATTACCACGTTTATAGGGATAGCGGTGTAGATATTTCCATGTATAAACAGATGTCTGTGTATATATTTCCATGTTTAAACAGATGGCGGTGTGGATATTTCCTTGTTTATACAAATAGCGGTGTAGTTATTTCCATGTTTATACAGATCACGGTTTAGATATTTCCTTGTTTGTACAAATAGCGGTGTAGTTATTTCCATGCTTACATAGATAGCGGTGTAGATATTTCCTTGTTTTTACAAATAGCGGTGTAGATATTTCCAAGTTTATACAGATCACGGTGTAGATATTTCCTTGTTTATACAAATAGCGGTGTAATTATTTCCATGCTTATACAGATAGCGGTGTAGATATTTCCATGTATATACAGATGGCTGTGTAGATATTTCCATGTGTATACAGATGGCAGTGTAGATATTTCCATGTTTACCGATATAGCGGTAAAGATATTTCCATCTTTGCACAGATTGCGGTGTAGACATTGCAAACTTTACACAGAGAGCAGTGTAGATATTTCCAAGTTTACACAGATACCTGTGTCGATATTTCCATGTTTAAAGAGATATCATTGTAGATTTTTCCATGTTTATACAGATAGCGGTGTAGTTATTTACATGTTGATACAGATAGCGGTGTAGATATTTTCAGGGTTATACAGATAGTGGTGTAGATATTTCCACGTTTTACAGATAGCTGTGTAGACATTTCCCTGTTTACACAGATAGCGTTGTAAATATTTCCATGTTTACACAGATAGCGTTGTAGATATTTCCATGCTTACACAGATTGCGGTGTAGATATTTCCATGTTTACACAGATAGCATTGTAGATATTTCATTGTTTATAGAGATAGCGCTGTAGGTATTTCCATGTTTTTAAAGATACCGGTGTAGGTATTTCCGTGTTTATAAAGATAGCGGTGGAGATATTTCCATGTTTATACAGATAGCAGTGTAAAAATTTCCATGTTTATACAGATTGCGGTGTAGTTATTTCCATGTTTATACAGATAGCGGTGCAGTTATTTCCATGTTTATACAGATAGCGGTGTAGATATTTCCATGTTTATAGAGACTGCGGTGTGGATATTTCCATCTTTGCACAGATTGCTGTATAGATATTTCCATGTTTATACAGATTGCGGTGTAGTTATTTCCATGTTGATAGAGATAGCGGTGTAGATATATCCATGTTTATACAGGTAGCGGTGTAGAAATTCCCATGTTTATACAGATCGCTTTGTAGATATTTCCATCTTTCTACAGATGTCAGTGTAGATATTTGCAAGTTTTTACAGATGTCTGTGTATATATTTCCATGTTTATGCAGATGGCGGTGTAGATATTTCCATGTTTATAGAGATGGCGGTGTAGTTATTTCTATGTTTATAGAGATAGTGGTGTAAATATTTCCATGTTTATAGAGATGGTTGTGTAAGTATTTTCATGTTTATAGATATTGCGGTGTAGATATTTCCATGTTTATACAGATAGCGGTGTTGCTACTTCCATGTTTATACAGATAGCGGTGTAGATATTTCCATGTTTATACAGCTCGCGGTGTAGATATTTCCATCTTTATACAGATGGCAGTGGAGATATTTCCATGTTTATACATATAGTGGTGTAGATATTTCCAAGTTTATACAGATGGCGGTGTAGATACATCCATGTTTCTGAAGATGGCAGTGTAGATATTTTCATGTTTGTAGAGATGGCGGTGTAGATATTTCCATGTATATAGAGATTGCAGTGTAGATATTTCCATGTTTATAGAGAAAGTGGCGTAGGTATTTCCATGTTTATAGAGATAGCGGTGTAGATATTTCCTTATTTATACAGATAGCGGTGTAGTTATTTCCATGTTTATACAGATTGCGTTGTAGATATTTCCATGTTTCCACAGATGTCGGTGTAGATATTTCCTTGTTTATACAGACAGCGGTGTAGATATTTCCATGTTTATACAGGTAGCTGTGTAGATAATTCCATGTTTACAGAGATAGCGGTGTAGTTATTTCAATCTTTGCACAGATTGCCGTGTAGATATTTCCATGTTTACGCTGATAGCTGTGTAGATATTTCCAAGTTTACACAGGTAGCTGTGTAGATATTTCCATGTTTTCACACATGGCGTTGTAGATGTTTCCATGTTTATACAGATGGCGGTGTAGATATTTCCATATTTATACAGATAGCGGTGTAGATATTTCCATGTTTATACAGACCGCAGTGTAGATATTTCCATGTTTATACAGATAGCGGTGTAGATATTTCCATGTCTGTAAAGATGGCGGTGTTGATGTTTCCATCTATACACATATTGCCGTGTAGGTATTTCCATGTGTATACAGATGGCATTGTATATATTTCCATGTTTATACAGATGGCGGTGTAGATATTTCGATGTTTATAGAGATAGCAGTGGAGACATTTCCATGTTTATAGAGATAACTGTGTAGATATTTCCACGTTTATACTGATCGCGGTGTAGATATTTTCAAGTTTATAGAGATGGCGGTGTAGATATTTCCATGTTCATAGAGATAGCGGTGTTGATTTTTCCATGTTTATAGAGATAGCGGTGTGGATATTTCCATGTTTATACAGATAGGGGTGTAGATATTTCCATGTTTATAGAGATGGCGGTGTAGATATTTCCATGTTTATACAGATCACGGTGTTGATATTTCCATGTTTATACAGATCGCGGTGTAGATATTTCCATGTTTATACAGATCATGGTGTAGATATTTCCAAGTTTATACAGATCACGGTGTTGATATTACCATGTTTATAGGGATAGCGGTGCAAATATTTCCACATTTATGCAGATAGCGGTGTAGTTATTAGCATGTTTATACAGATAGCGGTGTAGATATTTCCATGTATAAACGGATGTCTGTGTATATATTTCCATGTTTACACAGATGGCGGTGTATATATTTCCTTGTTTATACAAATAGCGGTGTAGTTTTTTCCATGTTTATACAGATAGCGGTGTAGATATTTCCTTGTTTATACAAATAGCGGTCTAGATATTTCCATGTTTATAATGATCACGGTGTAGATATTTCCTTGTTTATACAAACAGCGGTGTAGTTATTTCCATGTTTATACAGATAGCGGTGTAGATATTTCCATCTATATACAGATGGCTCTGTAGATATTTCCATGTTTATACAGATGGCTTTGTAGATATTTCCATGTTTATACAGATGACCTTGTAGGTATTTCCATGTTTATACAGATAGCGGTGTAGATATTTCCATGCTTATAGAGATAGCTGTGTATATATTTCCATGTTTATACAGATAGCGGAGTAAATATTTCCATGTTTATACAGATAGCGGTGTAGATATTTCCATGTTTATACAGAACGCGGTGTAGATATTTCCATGTTTATACAGATATTGGTGTAGATATTTCCATGTTTATACAGATCACGGTGTAGATATTTCCATGTTTATAAGGATGGTTGTGTGGATATTACCATATTTATACAGATAGCGGTGTAGATACTTCCATGTTTATACAGATCGTGGTGAAGATATTTCCATGTTTATACAGATCACGGTGTAGATATTTACATTTTCATACAGATCGCAGTGTAGATATTTCCATGTTTATACAGTTAGCGGTGTAGATATTTCCATGTTTATACAGAAAATGGCTTAGATGTTTCCAGGTTTATACAGATGGCGGTGTACATATAACCATGTTTATACAGATGACTGTATAGTTATTTCCATGTTTTTACAGATGGCAGTGTAGATATTTCCATGTTTATAGAGATAGCGGTGTAGATATTTCCATGTGTGTACAGATGGCAGTGTTGATATTTCCATCTATACACAGATGGCCGTGTAGATATTTCCAAGTTTATACAGATGGCGGCACAGATATTTCCATGGATATGCAGATGGCGGTGTAGATATTTCCATGTATATACAGATGGCTGTGTAGATATTTCCATGTTTATACAGATGGCCGTGTAGATATTTCCATGTTTATACAGATAACTTTGTAAGTATTTCCATGTTTATACAGATGGCGGTGTACGTATTTCCATGTTTATAGATATAGCGGTGTAGGTATTTCCATGTTTATGTAGATAGCGGTGTAGATATTTCCATGTTTACACAGATGGCTGTGTAGATATTTCCATGTGAATACTGATCGCATTGTAGATATTTCCATGTTTATAGAGATGGTGTTGTAGATATATCTATGTTTATACAGATGAGTGGGTAGATAATTCCATATTTTTAAAAATGGCAGTGTAGATATTTCAAAGTTTACAGAGATAGCGGAGTAGATATTTCCATCTTTGCACAGATTGCGGTGTAGGTATTGCCAACTTTACACAGATAGCGGTGTAGATATTTCCAAGTTTACACAGATAGCTGTGTAGATATTTCCATGTTTACAGAGATAGCATTGTCGATATTTCCATGTTTATACAGATAGCGGTGTAGTTATTTCCATGCTGATACAGATAGCGGGGTAGATATTTCCAGGTTTATAGAGATAGCAGTGAAGGTATTTCCACGTTTATACAGATAGCGATGGAGATATTTCCACGTTTATACAGAGAGCGGTGTAGATATTTCCAAGTTTTTCAGATAGTGGTGTAGATATTTCCATCTTTATACAGATAGCGGTGCAGACATTTCCATGTTTACACAGATAGCCGTGTAAAAATTACGATGTTTACACAGATAGAGTTGCAGATATTTCCATGTTTAAAAAGATAGCTGTGCAGATATTTCCATGTTTATACAGATAGCGGTGTCGGTATTTGCATGTTTATACAGACAGCGGTGTAGATATTTCCATGTTTATAGAGATGACTGTCTAGATATTTCCATGTTTATACAGATTTCCGTGTAGATATTTGCATGTTTATATAGATGGTGGTGTAGATATTTCCATGATTATACAGATGACTGTGTAGGTATTTCCATGTTTATACAGATGTCGGTGTAGATATTTTCATGTTTATATCCATAGCGATGTAGATATTTCCATGTTTATACACACAGCGGTGTAGACATTTCCATGTTTACAGAGATAGCGGTGTAGATATTTCCATATTTATACACATAGCGGTGTAGATATTTCCAGGTTTATGCAGGTAGCGGTGTAGATATTTCCATGTTTATACAGAGAGCAGTGTAGATATTTCCATGTTTATAGAGATGGTGGCCTAGGTATTTCCATGTTTATAGAGATAGCAGTGCAGATATTTCCATGTTTATTCAGATAGAGGTGTAGATAATTCCATGTTTATACAGACAGCGGTGTTTGTATTTCCATGTTTATACAGATAGCGGTGTAGATATTTTCATGTTTATACAGCTCGCAGTGCAGATATTTCCATCTTTATACAGATGGCAGTGAAAATATTTCCATTTTTATACAGATAGTGGTGTATATATTTCCATGTTTATACAGATGGCGGTGTAGATACAGCCATGTTTCTGAAGATGGCGGTGTAGATATTTCCCTGTTTAAACAGATAGCGTTGTAGATATTTCCATGCTTACGCAGATTGCGATGTAGATATTTCCAAGTTTACACAGATTGCTGTGTAGATATTTCCATGTTTATAGTGCAAGTGGTGTCGGTATTTCCATGTTTATAGAGATAGTGGTGTAGACATTTCCATATTTATACAGGTAGCGGTGTAGCTATTTCCATGTTTATACAGATGGCGGTGTAAATATTTCCATGTTTCTAAAGATGGCGGTGTAGATATTTCCTTTTTTATACAGATAGCGGTGTAGATATTTCCATGTTTATACAGATAGCGGTGTAGATATTTCCATGTTTACAGAGATAGCGGTGTAGATATTTCCATCTTTGCACAGATTGCTGTGTAGGTATTTCCATTTTTAAACAGATAGCTGTGTAGATATTTCCAAGTTTACACAGATTGCTGTGTACATATTTCCATGTTTACACAGATAGCATTGTAGATATTTCCGTGTTTATTCAGATAGCGGTGTAGATATTTCCATGTTTATACAGATAGCGGTGTAGATATTTCCATGTTTATACAGATAGCGGTGTAGATATTTCCATGTTTATACAGATAGTGGTGTAGATATTTCCATGTTTATACAGAAAGCGGTGGAGACATTTCCCTGTTTATACAGATAGCGATGTAGATATTTCCATGTTTATACAGATAGCGGTGTAGATATTTCCATGTTTATAGAGATAGCGGTGTAGATATTTCCATGTATATACAGATGGCTGTGTAGATATTTCCATGTGTATACAGACTGCGGTGTAGATATTTCCATGTTTATACAGATAGCGATGTAGATATTTGCATGTTTACAGAGATAGCGGTGTAGATATTTCCATCTTTGCACAGATTGCACTGTAGGTATTGCCAAATTTACACAGATAGCGTTGTAGATATTTCCAAGTTTAAACAGATAGCTGTGTAGATATTTCCATGTTTACAGAGATAGCATTGTAGATATTTCCATGTTTATACAGATTGAGGTGTAGTTATTTCCATGTTGATACAGATAGCAGTGTAGATATTTCCATGTTAATAAAAGTAGCTGTGTAGAAATTCTCATGTTAATACAGATCTCTTTGTAGATATTTCCATCTTTTTACAGATGTCAGTGTAGATATTTCCAAGTTTATACAGATGGCAATGTAGATATTTCCCTGTTCATACAGATGTCTTTGTAGATATTTCCATGTTTGTGCAGATGGCGGTGTAGGTATTTCCATGTTTATAGAGATGGCGGTGTAGTTATTTCTATGTTTAAAGAGATAGCAGTGTAAATATTTCCATGTTTATAGAGATGGTGGTGTAAAAATTTTCATGTTTATAGAGATAGCGGTGTAGATATTTCCATGTTTATACAGATAGCGGTGTTGCTATTTCCATGTTTATAGAGAGAGTTGTGTAGATATTTCCATGTTTATACAGCTCGCGGTGTAGATATTTCCATCTTTATACAGATGGCAGTGTAGATATTTCCATGTATATACAGATAGCGGTTTAGATATTTCCATGTCTATAGAGATAGCGGTGTAGTTATTTCCATATTTATACAGATTGCGGTGTAGATATTTCCATCTTTATACAGATGGCGGTGTAGGTATTTCCATGTCTATACAGATGACTGTGTAGATATTTGTATTTTTACACAAATGGCGTTGTAGATATTTCCATATTAATACAGATAGCGGTGTATATATTTCCATGTTTATACAGATAACGGTGTAGATATATCCATGTTTATTCAGATAACGATGCAGATATTTCCATGTTTAATCAGATAGTGGTGTAGATATTTCCATGTTTACAGAGATAGCGGTGTATATATTTCCATCTTTGCACAGATTTCGGTGTAGATATTTCCATCTTTACACAGAAAGCGGTGTAGATATTTTCATATTTATACAGATCGTGGTGTAGATATTTCCATCTTTCCACAAATGGCAGTGTAGATATTTCCATATTTATACAGATGACAGTGTAGATATTTCCATGTTTATACAGATAGTGGTGTAGATATTTCCATGTTCATACAGATGGCAGTGTAGATATTTCCATGTTTATAGAGATGGCGGTGTAGATATTTCTATGTTTACAGAGATAGCGGTGTAGATATTTCTATGTGTATAGAGATGGCGGTGTAGGTATTTCCATATTTATAGAGATAGTTGTGTAAATATTTCCATGTTTATACAGATAGCAGTGTAGATATTTCCATGTTTATACAGATGGTAGTGTAGATATTTCCATGTTTAAACAGATGACTGTGTAGGTATATCCATGTTTATACAGATGGCGGTGTAGATATTTCCATATTTATAGAAAGAGCCATGTAGATATTTCCTTTTTTATACAGATAGCGTTGTAGGCATTTCCATGTTTATAGAGATAGCGGTGTAGATATTTCCATATTTATACAGATTGCGGTGTAGATATTTCCATGTTTATATAGATAGCGGTGCAGATGTTTCCATGTTTATAAAGATAGCGGTGTAGATATATCCATGTTTATACAGATCGTGGTGTAGATATTTCCATGTTTATACAGACAGCGGTGTAGATATTTCCATGTTTATATAGATAGCGGAGTAGATATTTCCATATTTACACAGATAGATGTGTAGATATTTCCAAATTTCCACAGATTGCGGTGTAGATATTTCCACCTTCATACAGATAGCGGTGCAGATATTTCCATGTTTACACAAATAACGGTGTAGATATTTGCATCTTTATACAGATGTCTTTGTAGATATTTCCATGTGAATACAGATAGCAGTGTAGATATTTCCATGTTTATGCAGATAGCGGTGTGGCTATTTCCATGTTTATAGAGGTAGCGTTGTAGATATTTCCATGTTTATAGAGATGGCTGTGTAGATATTTCCATGTTTATAAACATGGTAGTGTAGATATTTCCACGTTTATACAGATAGTGGTGTAGATGTTTCCATGTTTATACAGATGACTGTGTAGCTATTTCCATGTATATACAGATGGCAGTTTAGATATTTCCATGTTTATAGAGATAGCGGTGTAGTTATTTCCATGTTTATACAGATGGCAGTGTAGATATTTTCATGTTTATACAGAACGCGGTGTAGACATTTCCATGTTTATAGAGATAGCGTTGTAGATATTTCCATATTAATACAGATAGCGGAGTAGATATTTCCATGTTTATACAGATAGTGGTGTAGATATTTCCATGTATATACAGATTGCGGTGTGGATATTTTCATGTTTATACAGATTTTGGTGTGGATATTTCCATGTTTATACAGATAGCGGTGTAGATATTTCCATGTTTATACAGATAGTGTTGTAGATATTTCCATGTTTACAGAGTTAGAGGTGTAGATATTTCCATATTTGCACAGATTGCGGTGTACATATTTCCACGTTTATACAGATAGCGGTGTAGATATTTCCATGTTTATACAGATAGCGGTGTAGATATTTCCATGTTTATACAGGTAGCGGTGTAGATATTTCCATGTTTATACAGATAGCGGTGTCGATAATTCCATGTTTATACAGATAGCGGTGGAGATATTTTCAAGTTTATACAGATAGCGGTGGACATATTTTCATGTTTATAGAGATGGCAATGTAGGTATTTCCAAGTTTATACAGATAGCGGTGTCGATATTTCCGTGTTTATACAGATAGCGGTGCAGGTATTTCCATGTTTGTGGAGACAGGTGTGTAGATATTTCCATGTTTTTACAGATGGGTGTGTAGATATTTCCATGTTTATACAGATGACTGTGTAGATATTTCCTTGTTTTTTACAGATGGCAGTGTAAATATTTCCATGTTACCCAGATAGCGTTGTGGATATTTCCATGTTTATACAGATAGCGATGTAGGTATTTCCATGTTTATAGAGATGGCTGTGTAGTTATTTCCATGTTTATACAGATTGCAGTGTAGATATTTCCATGTTTATACAGATAGTGGGTTAGATATTTCCATGTTTATACAGATGACTGTGTAGGTATTTCCATGTTTATACATATGGCGATGTAGATATTTCCATGTTTAGAGAGATAGCCATGAAGATATTTCCATGTTTATACAGACAGCGGTGTAGACATTTCCATGTTTATAGAGATAGCGTTGTAGATATTTCCATAGTTATACAGATAGCAGTGTAGATATTTCCATGTTTATACAGATCGTGGTGTATATATTTCCATGTTTATACAGATAGCGGTGTAGATATTTCCATGTTTATACAGATAGCGGTGTAGATATTTCCATATTTACAGAGATAGAGGTGTAGATATTTCCATATTTGCACAGATTGCGGTGTACATATTTCCACGTTTATACAGATAGTGGTGTAGATATTTCCATGTTTATACAGATAGCGGTGTAGATATTTCCATGTTTATACAGATAGCGGTGTAGATATTTCCATGTTTATACAGATAGCGGTGTAGATATATCCATGTTTATACAGATTGCGGTGTAGGTATTTCCATGTTTAAAAAAGATAGCGGTGTAGATATTTCTATGTTTACACACATTGCGGTGGAAATATTTCCATGTTTATACAGATAGCGATGTAAATTTTCCATGTTTATACAGATAGCGGATTAGATATATCCATGTTTATACAGATAACGGTGTAGACATTTCCATGTTTATACAGATAGCGGTGTAGATATTTCCATGTTTATACAGATAGCGGTGGAGATATTTCCATGATTAGACAGATAGCGGTGGAGATATTTCCATGATTAGACAGATAGCGGTGGAGATATGTCAATGTTTATGCAGATGACTGTGTAGATATTTCCATGTGTATACAGATGGCAGTGTAGTTATTTCCATGTTTATACAGATGACAGTGTAGATATTTCCATGTTTATACAGATTGCAGTGTAGCTATTTTCTTGTTTATAGAAATAGCGGTGTAGGTATTTCCATGTTTATATACATGGCTGTGTAGATATTTCCATGTTTACACAGATGACTCTGTAGGTATTTCCATGTATATTCAGAAGGCAGTGTTGATATTTCAATGTTTATAGCGATAGCGGTTTAGTTATTTCCATGTTTATATAGATGGCAGTGTAGATATTTCCATGTTTATACAGAAGGCGGTGAAGATATTTCCATGTTTTTAGGGATAGCCATCTATATATTTCCATGTTTATACAGATAGTGGTCTGGATATTTCCATGTTTATACAGATAACGGTGTAGATATTTCTATTTTTATACACATAGCGGTGTAGTTATTTCCATGTTTATACAGAAGACGGTGTACATATTTCCATGTTTATACAGATGGCGGTGTACACATTTCCATGTTTATAGACATAGCGGTCTAGATATTTCCATGTTTATACAGATAGCGGTGTAGATGTTTCTATGTTTATACTGATAGCGGTGTAGATATTTCCATGTTTATACAGATAGCGGTGGACATATTTTCAAGTTTATACAGATAGCATTGGACATATTTTCAAGTCTATAGAGATGGCGGTTTAGATATTTCCAAGTTTATACAGATAGTGGTGTAGATATTTCTGTGTTTATACAGATAGCGGTGTAGATATTTCCATGTTTATGCAGATAGCGGTATAGGTTTTACATGTTTATAGAGATAGCTGTGTAGATATTTCCGTACTTATACAGATGACTGTGTAGCCTTTTCCGTGTGTATTGAAATGGCAGTGAAGATATTTCCATGTTTATACAGATGGAGGTGTAGATATTTCCATGTTTATACAGATGTCTGTGTAGATATTTCCATATTTTTATAGAGGGGGTGCAGATATTTCCTTGTTTATACAGATATCGGTGTCACAGCTTCCATGTTTATAGGGATAGCGGTGTAGATATTTCCATGTTTATAGAGATGGCTGTGATGATATTTCCATGTTTATACAGATGGCAGTGTAGATATTTCCATGTTTATACAGATAGTGGTGTAGATATTTCCATGTTTATACAGATGACTGTGTAGGTATTTCCATGTACATACAGAAGGCAGTGTAGATATTTCCAAGTTCATACAGAGAGCCATGTAGATATTTCCATGTTTATACAGATAGCCGGGTAGACATTTCCATTTTTATAGAGATATCGGTGTGGATATTTCCATATTTATTCAGATAGTGGTGTAGATATCTCCATGTTCATACAGGAAGAGGTGTAGATATCTCCATGTTTATACAGATCAAGGTGTAGATATTTCCATCTTTCTACAGATGGCAGTGTAGATATTTCTACGTTAATACAGATGGCGGTGTAGATATTTCCATTTTTACACAGATTGCGGTGTAGATATTTCCAAGTTTATGCAGATGGCGGTGTAGATATTTCCATGATTACTGAGATTGCGTTGTAGATATTTCTATGTTTATAGAGATAGTGGTGTAGATAATTCCATGTTTATAGAGATGGCGGTGTAGGTATTTCCATGTTTATAGTGATAGTGGGGTAGATATTTCCATGCTTACAGTCAGCGCTGTAGATATTTCCATGTTTATACAGATAGTGGTGTTGGTATTTCCATGTTTATACACATAGCTGTGTAGATATTTCCATGTTTATACAGCTCGCGGTGTAGATATTTCCATGTTACTACAGATGGCGGTGTATATATTTCCTTGTTTATACAGACAGCTGTGTAGATATTTCCATGTTTATATAGGTAGCGGTGTATATATTTCCATGTTTACAGAGATAGCGGTGTAGTTATTTCCATCTTTGCAGATTGCCGTGTAGATATTTCCATGTTTACGCAGATAGCTGGGTAGATATTTCCAAGTTTACACAGATAGCTGTGTAGATATTTCCATGTTTACACACATAGCGTTGTAGATATTTCCAAGTTTATACAGATTGCGGTGTAGATATGTCCATGTTTATACAGACAGTGGTGTAGATATTTTCATGTTTATACAGATAGCGGTGGAGATATTTCCATGTTTATAGATACTGCGGTATAGATATTTCCATGTTTATACAGATAGCGGTGTAGATAATTCCATGTTTAGAGAGATAGCGGTGTAGATATTTCCATCTTTGCACAGATTGCTGTGTAGATATTTCCACTTTTACACAGATAGCTGTGTAGATATTTCCAAGTTTACACAGATAGCTGTGTAGATATTTCCAAGTTTCTAGAGATAGCGTTGTAGATATTTCCATGTTTATACAGATAGCGGTGTAGATATTTCCATGTTTATACAGATAGCGGTGAAAATATTTCCCTGTTTATACAGATAGCGGTGTAGATATTCCCATGTTTACACAGATCGCGGTGTAGATATTTGCATGTTTATACAGATAGCGGTGGAGATATTTCCCTGTTTATACAAATAGCGATGTAGATATTTCCATGTTTATACACATAGCGGTGTAGATATTTCCATGTTTATAGAGATAGCAGTGTACATATTTACATGTTTATACAGATATCGGTGTAGATATTTCCATGTTTACAGAGATAGCGGTGTAGGTATTTCCATCTTTGCACAGATTGCGTTGTAGTTATTGCCAAATTTCCACAGATAGCGGTGTAGATATTTCCAAGTTTACACAGATAGCTGTGTAGATATTTCCATGTTTACAGAGAGAGCATTGTAGATATTTCCATGTTTATACAGATTGCGGTGTAGTTATTTCCATGTTGATACAGATAGCGGTGTAGATATTTCCATGTTTATACAGGTAGCGGTGTCGAAATTCCCATGTTTATACAGATCGCTTTGTAGACATTTCCATCTTTCTACAGATGTCATTGTAGATACATCCAACTTTATACACATGGCAGTGTAGATATTTCCATGTTTATACAGATGTCTGTGTAGATATTTCCATGTTTATAGAGATATCGGTGTAAATATCTCCATGTTTATAGAGATGGTGGTGTAAGTATTTTCATGTTTAAAGAGATAGCGGTGTAGATATTTCCATGTTTATACAGATAACGGTGTTGGTATTTCCATGTTTATACAGATAGCGGTGTAGATATTTCTATGTTTATACAGCTCGCGGCGTAGATATTTCCATGTTTATACAGATCGCGGTGTTGACATTACCATGTTTATAGGGATAGCATTGCAAATATTTCCACATTTATACAGATAGCGGTGTAGTTATTAGCATGTTTATACAGAAAGCGGTGTAGATATTTCCATGTATAAACAGAAGACTGTGTAGATATTTCCATGTTTAAACAGATGGTGGTGTAGGTATTTCCTTGTTTATACAAATAGTGGTGTATTTATTTCCTTGTTTATACAGATAGCGGTGTAGATATTTCCATGTATATACAGACGGCTGTGTAGATATTTCCGTGTTTATACAGATGGCTGTGTAGATATTTCCATGTTTATACAGATGACTTTGTAGGTATTTCCATGTTTATACAGATTGCGGTGTAGATATTTCCATCTTTATAGAGATAGCTTTCTAGATATTTTCATGTTTATAGAGATAGCTCTGTATATATTTCCGTGTTTATACAGATAGCGCTGTAGATATTTCCATGTTTATACAGATCGCGGTGTAGATATTTCCATGTTTACAGAAATCGCGGTGTAGATATTTCCATGTTCCTACACATGACTGTGTTGGTATTTCCATGTTTATTCATATGGCTTTGTTGATATTTCCATGTTTATAGAGATAGCGGTGGAGATATTTCCAAGTTTATACAGATAGCGGTGTAAATATTTCCAGGTTTATACAGATCGTGGTGTAGATATTTCCATGTTTATGCAGATAACGGTGTAGAAATTTCCATGTTTATACAGACCGCAGTGTAGATATTTCCATGTTTATACAGATAGTGGTGTAGATATTTCCATGTTTGTACACAAGGCGGTGTTGATGTTTCCATCTATACACAGATTGCCGTGTAGGTGTTTCCATGTGTATACAGTTGGCATTGTAGTTATTTCCATGTTTATACAGATGGTGGTGTAGATATTTCCATGTTTATACAGATGACTGTATAGGTATTTCCATGTTTTTACAGATGGCATTGTAGATAATTCCATGTTTACAGAGATAGCAGTGTAGATATTTCCATGTTTATACAGATGGCGGTGTAGATATTTCCATGTTTATAGAGATAGCGGTGTAGATATTTCCATATTTATACAGATAACGGTGTAGATACTTCCATGTTTATACAGATAGCAGTGTAAATATTTCCATGTTTATACAGATCACGGTGTAGATATTTCCATGTTTATAGAGATAGCGGTGTAGGTATTTCCATGTTTATACAGATAGCGGTTTAGATATTTCCATGTTTATACAGATGGCGGTGTTGATATTTCCATCTATACACAGATGACCGTGTAGTTATTTCCATGTTTACAGATGGCGGCGCAGATATTTCCATGGATATGTAGATGGCGGTGTAGATATTTCCATGTTTATATAGATAGCGGTGTAGTTATTTCCATGTTTATATAGATAGCGGTGTAGTTATTTCCATGTATATACAAATGGCTGTGTAGATATTTCCATGTTTATACAGACGGCGGTGTAAATATTTCCATGTTTATACCGATAACTTTGTAAGTATTTCCATGTTTATACACATGGCGGTGTAGATATTTCGATGTTTATAGAGATAGCATTGGAGATATTTCCATGTTTATAGAGATAGCGGTGTAGATATTTCCACGTTTTTACTGATCGCGGTGTAGATATTTCCATGTTTATAGAGATGGCGGTGTTGATATTTCCATGTTCATAGAGATAGCGGTGTGGATATTTCCATGTTTATACAGATAGGGGTGTACATATTTCCATGTTTATAGAGATGGCGGTGTAGATATTTCCAAGTTTATACAGATCATCGTGTAGATATTTCCGTGTTTATACAGATTGCGGTGTAGATATTTCCATGTTTATACCGATCATGGTGTAGATATTTCCATGTTTATACAGATCGCGGTGTTGATATTACCATTTTTATAGGGATAGCGGTACAAATATTTCCACATTTATACAGATAGCGGTGTATTTATTAGCATGGGTATACAGATAGCGGTGTGGATATTTCCATGTATAAACAGATGTCTGTGTATATATTTCCATGTTTAAACAGATGGCGGTGTAGATATTTCCTTGTTTATACAAATGGCGGTGTAGTTATTTCAATGTTTATACAGATAGCGGTGCAGATATTTCCTTGTTTATACAAATAGCGGTGTAGATATTTCCATGTTTATACAGATCACGGTGTAGATATTTCCTTGTTTATACAAATAGCGGTTTAGTTATTTCCATGTTTATACAGATAGCGGTGTAGATATTTCCATGTATATACAGATGGCTGTGTAGATATTTCCTTGTTTATACATATAGCGGTGTAGTTATTTCCATGTTTATACAGATAGCAGTGTAGATATTTCCATGTATATGCAGCTGGCGGTATAGATATTTCCATGTTTATAGAGATTGCGGTGTAGATATTTCCATGTTCATTGAGATAGTGGTGCAGATATATCCATGTTCATAGAGAGAGCAGTGAGGATATTTCCATGTTTATACGGATAGCACTGTAGATATTTCCATTTTTATAGAGATAGCGGTTTTGATATTTCATATTTATACAGATAGCAGTGTAGATATTTCCATGTTTATACAGATTGCGGTGTAGATATTTCCATGCTTATACAGATAGCGGTGTAGATATTTCCACTTTTATACAGATGGCGGTGTAGATATTTCCATCTTTCTACAAATGGCAGTGTAGATATTTCCATCTTTCTACAAATGGCAGTGTAGATATTTCCATGTTTATATAGATAGCAATGTAGATATGTTCTTGTTTATGTAGATGGCGTTGAGATATCTCCATGTTTAAAGAGATGGCGCTGTATATATTTCCATGTTGATGGAGATAGCGGTGTAGATATTTCCATGTTTATAGAGATAGCGGTGTAGATATTTCCATATTTCTACAGATGACTGTGTAGGTATTTCCATGTTTGTACAGATGACAGTGTAGATATTTCCATGTTTAAAGAGATAGCTGTGTAGATATTTCCATGTTTATACAGATAGTGGTGTAGATATTTCCATGTTTATACAGATAGAGGTGTTGATAATTCCATGTTTATACAGTTGGCTGTGCCGATATTTCCATGTTTGTACAGAGTTCTCTGTAGATATTTCCATGTTTATATAGATGACTGTGTAGATATTTCCAGGTTTATACAGATGACTGTGTAGATATTTCCATGTTAATATAGATGGCGGTGTAGATATTTCCATGTTTATAGAGATAGCGGTGTAGATATTTCACTGTTTATTGAGATAGCGGTGTAAATATTTCCATATTTATACTGATAGTGGTGTAGATATTTCCATGTTTTTACAGATAGCGGTGTAGATATTTCCATCTTTATTCAGAGAGTGCTGTACATATTTCCATGTTTATACAGATCACTGTGTTGATATTTCCATGTTTATACAGATAACGTTGTATATATTTCCATCTTTATACAAACGGGGGTGAAGATATTTCCATGTTCCTACACATGACTGTGTAGTTATTTCCATGTTTATACAGATGGCGGGGTAGATATTTCCATATTTATAGAGATAGCAGTGTAGATATTTCCAGGTTTGTACAGATAGCGGTGTAAATATTTCCATGTTTATACAGATCGTGGTGTAGATATTTCCATGTTTATACAGATACCGGTGTAGATATTTTCATGTTTATACAGACTGCCGTGTAGGTATTTCTATGTTTATACAGATAGCGGTGTAGGTATTTCCATGTTTGTTCAGATGGCGGTGTTGATATTTCCATCTGTACACAGATTGCCGTGTAGATATTTCCATCTTTATACAGATGGCGTTGTAGATATTTCCATGGATATGCAGATGGCGGTGTAGTTATTTCCATGTTTATACAGATAGCGGTGTAGATATTTCCATGTTAACACAGATGGTGGTGTAGATATTTCCGTGTTTATACACATGGCTGAGTAGATACTTCCATCTTTATGGAGATGGCAGTGTAGATATTTTCATGTTTATAGAGATGGCGGTGTAGATATTTCCATATTTATAGAGATAGCGGTGTAGATATTTCCATCTTTCTTCAGATGGCAGTGTAGATATTTCCATGTTTATGCAGATGGCGGTGTAGATATTTCCATATTTATACTGATGCCTGTTTAGATATTTCCATGTGTATAC
Organism: Pan troglodytes; assembly: GCF_028858775.2. NCBI lineage: Eukaryota > Metazoa > Chordata > Mammalia > Primates > Hominidae > Pan > Pan troglodytes. The sequence goes on along the minus strand of NC_072410.2, from coordinate 5,955,344 downwards.
AGATGGTATTGTAGCTATTTCCATGTTTATACAGATGGTGGTGTAGATATTTCCATGTTTATTCAGAAGACTGTGTAGATATTTCCATGTATTTACAGATGGCAGTGTGGATATTTCAATGTTTATAGAGATGGCGCTGTAGATATTTCCATGTTTATACAGATAACGGTGGAGATAGTTCCATGTTTATACAGACAGCAGTGGAGATATTTCCATGTTTATACACATAGCGGTGTACATATTTCCATGTTTATAGAGACAGCGGTGTAGGTATTTCCATGTTTATTCAGATAGCGGTGCAGATATTTCCATCTTTATACAGATGCCTATGCAGATATTTCCATATTTATACAGAGGGCTGTGTAGATATTTCTGTGTTTATACAGATGGCAGTGTAGATATTTCCATGTTCCTACACATGACTGTGTAGGCATTTCCATGTTTATAGAGATGGCTTTGTAGATATTTCCTTGTTTATAGAGATAGCGGTGCAGATATTTCCACGTTTATACAGATAGCGGTGTATGTATTTCCATGTTTATACAGATCGTGGTGTAGATATTTCCATGTTTATAGAGATAGCAGTGTAGATATTTCCATGTTCGTACAGATGGCGATGTTGATGTTTCCATCTATACACAGATTGCCGTGTAGGTATTTCCATGTGTATACAGATGGCATTGTAGATATTTCCATGTTTACACAGATGACTGTATAGGTATTTCCATATTCATACAGATGGCGGTGTAGATATTTCCATGTTTATACAGATAACGGTGTAGAAATTTCCATGTTTATACAGATATTGGTGTAAATATTTCCATGTTTATACAGACCACGGTGTAGATATTTCCATGTTTATAGAGATAGCGTTGTATATATTTACATGTTTATACAAATAGCGGTGTAGTTATTTTCATGTTTATATAGATAGCAGTGTAGATATTTCCATGTATATACACATGGCTGTGTAGATATTTCCATGTTTATACAGATGGCGGTGGAGATATTTCCATCTTTATACAGATAACTTTGTAAGTATTTTGATGTTTATACAGATGGTGGTGTAGATATTTCGATGTTTACAGAGATAGCATTGGAGATATTTCCATGTTTTTACAGATGGCATTGTAGATATTTCCCTGTTTATACAGATCGCGGTGTAGATATTTCCATGTTTATACAGATAGCGCTGTAGATATTTCCATGTTTATACAGATGGCGGAGTAGATATTTCAATGTTTATAGAGATGGCGGTTTAGATATTTCCATGTTTATAGAGATAGCGGTGTAGATATATCAATGTTCATAGACATAGCAGTGAGGATATTTCCATGTTTATACATATAGCAGTGTAGATATTTCCATTTTTATAGAGATAGCGGTTTAGATATTTCATATTTATACACATATCGGTGTAGATATTTCCATGTTTATACAGATGGTGGTGTAGACATTTCCATGTTTATACAGATAACTTTGTAAGGATTTCCATGTTTATACAGATGGCGGTGTAGATATTTCGATGTTTATAGAGATAGCAGTGTAGATATTTCCATGTTTATACAGATGGCATTGTAGATATTTCCATGTTTATACAGATCGCGGTGTAGATATTTCCATGTTTATACAGATAGCGCTGTAGATATTTCCATGTTTATACAGATGGCGGAGTAGATATTTCAATGTTTATAGAGATGGCGGTTTAGATATTTCCATGTTTATAGAGATAGCGGTGTAGATATATCCATGTTCATAGACATAGCAGTGAGGATATTTCCATGTTTATACATATAGCAGTGTAGATATTTCCATTTTTATAGAGATAGCGGTTTAGATATTTCATATTTATACACATATCGGTGTAGATATTTCCATGTTTATACAGATGGTGGTGTAGACATTTCCATGTTTATACAGATAACTTTGTAAGGATTTCCATGTTTATACAGATGGCGGTGTAGATATTTCGATGTTTATAGAGATAGCAGTGTAGATATTTCCATGTTTATACAGATAGCGGTGTAGATATTTCCATGTTTATAGTGATCGCGGTGTAGATATTTCCATGTTTATAGAGATGGCTTTGTAGATATTTCCATTTTCATAGAGATAGCGTGATGATTTTTCCATGTTTATAGAGATAGCGGTGTGGATATTTCCATGTTTATACAGATAGGGGTGTAGATATTTCCATGTTAGTAGAGATGGCGATGTAGATATTTCCATGTTTATAGAGATCACGCTGTAGATGTTTCCATGTTTATACAGATCATGGTGTAGATGTTTCCATGTTTATACAGATCATGGTGTAGATATTTCCATATTTTTACAGATCGCGGTGTTGATATTACCATGTTTATAGGGATAGTGGTGCAAATATTTCCACATTTATACAGATAGCAGTGTAGTTATTAGCATGCTTATACAGATAGCGGTGTAGGTATTTCCATTTATAAACAGATGTCTGTGTATATATTTCCATGGTTAAACAGTTGGCGGTGTAGATATTTCCTTGTTTATACAAATAGCGGTCTAGTTATTTCCATGTTTATACAGATAGCGGTGTAGATATTTCCATGTATATACAGATGGCTGTGTAGATATTTCCATGTTTATACAGATGACTGCGTAGATATTTCCATGTTTATACAGATGACTTTGTAGGTATTTCCATGTATATGCAGATAGCGGTGTAGATATTTCCGTGTTTATGCAGATAGCGGTGTTGATATTTCCATGTTTATAGAGATAGCCATGTAGATATTTCCATGTTTATAGAGATAGCGTTGTAGACATTTCCATGTTTATAGGGATAGCGGTGTGGATATTTCCATATTTATACAGATAGCGGTTTAGATATTTCCATGTTTATACGGATAGCGGTGCAGGTATTTCCATGTTTATACAGATAGCGGTGTAGTTATTTCCATGTTTATACAGATGACTGTGTACATATTTCCATGTTTACACAGATGGCGGTGTAGATATTTCCATGTTTCTACAGATGACTTTGTAGATATTTCCTTATTTTTACAGATGGCGGTGTAGATATTTCCATGTTTATACAGATATCGGTTTAGATATTTCCATGTTTATTCAGATAGCGATGTAGATATTTCCATGTTTATAGAGATGGCTGTGTAGATATTTCCATGTTTACACAGTTGGCAGTGTAGGTATTTCCGTGTTTATACAGATAGTGGTGTGGATATTTCTATGTTTATACAGAGAGCGGTGGAGATATTTCCATGTTTATACAGATAACGGTATAGATATTTCCATCTTTATACAGATGACTGTGTAGATATTTCCTTGTGTATACAGATGGCAGTGTAGATATTTCCATGTTTATGCAGATAGCGGTGTGGCTATTTCCATGTTTATAGAGATAGTGTTGAAGATATTTCCATGTATATAGAGATGGCTGTGTAGATAATTCCATGTTTATACAGATGGCAGTGTAGATATTTCCACGTTTATACAGATAGTGGTGTAGATATTTCCATGTTTATACAGATGACTGTGTAGGTATTTCCATGTATATACAGATGGCAGTGTAGATATTTCCATGTTTATACAGATAGCAGTGAAGTTATTTCCATGTTTATACAGATGGCAGTGTAGGTATTTCCATGTTTCTGCAGAAGGCGGTGTAGTTATTTCCATGTTTTTAGAGATAGCCATGTAGATATTTCCATGTTTGTACAGATAGCAGTGAAGTCATTTCCATGTTTATAGAGATAGCGTTGAAGATATTTCCATATTTGTACAGATAGCGGCGCAGATATTTCCATGTTTATACAGATAGTGGTGTAGATATTTCCATGTTTATACAGATTGCGGTGTAGATATTTCCATGTTTAGACAGATTGTGGTGTGGATACTTCCATGTTTATACAGATAGCAGTGTAGATATTTCCATGTTCATACAGATAGTGGTGTAGTTATTTCCATGTTTACAGTGATAGAGGTGTAGATATTTCCATATTTGCACAGATTGCGGTGTAGATATTTCCATCCTCGCACAGATTGCGGTGTACATATTTCCATGTTTTAACAGACAGCTGTGTAGATATTTCCATGTTTACACAGATAGAGTTGAAGATATTTCCATGTTTATAGTGATTGCGGTGTAGCTATTTCCATGTTTATACAGATAGCGGTGTAGATATTTCCATGTTCATACAGATAGCGGTGGAGAAAATTCCATGTTTATACACATAACGCTGTAGATATTTGCATGTTTATACAGATAGCGGTGTAGATATTTCCATGTTTATACAGAAAGCGGTGTAGATATTTCCATGTTTATACAGATAGCGGTGTAGATATTTCCATGTTTATACAGAGAGCAGTGGAGATATTTCCATGTTTATACAGATGGCCGTTGAGATATTTCCATGTTTATAGAGATGGTGGTGTAGATATTTCCAAGTTTATGCAGATAGCGGTGTAGCTATTTCCATGTTTATAGAGATTGCGGTGTAGATATTTCCATGTTTATACAGATAGCGCTGTAGATATGTGCATGTTTATGCAGATAGCGGTGTAGATATTTCCATGTTTATACAGATAGCGGTTTAGCTATTTCCATGTTTATACAGATAGCGATGTAGATATTTCCATGTTTATAGAGATGGCTGTGTAGAAATTTCCATGTTTATACAGATAGCGGTGAAGATATTTCCATGTTTGTACAGATGGCGGTGTTGATACTTCCATCTATACACAGATGACCGTGTAGATATTTCCATGTTTATACAGATGGCGGCGCAGATATTTCTATGGATATGTAGTTGGCGGTGTAGATATTTCCATGTATATACAGATAGCGGTGTAGTTATTTCCATGTTTATATAGAGAGCAGTGTAGATATTTCCATGTATGTACACATGGCTGTGTAGATATTTCCATGTTTATACAGATGGCGGTGTAGATATTTCCATGTTCATACAGATAACTTTGTAAGTATTTCCATGTTTATACAGATGGCGGTGTAGATATTTCGATGTTTATAGAGATAGTATTGGAGATATTTCCATGTTTATAGAGATAGCGGTGTAGATATTTCCACGTTTATACTGATCGCGGTGTAGCTATTTCCATGTTTATAGAGATAGCGGTGTGTATATTTCCATGTTTATACAGATAGTGGTGTAGATATTTCCATGTTTATAGAGATGGCGTTGTAGATATTTCCATGTTTATGGAGATCACGGTGTAGATATTTCCTTGTTTATGCAAATAGCGGTGTAGTTATTTCCATGTTTAAACAGATAGCGGTGTAGATATTTCCTTGTTTATACAAATAGCAGTGTAGATATTTCCATGTTTATACAGATCACGGTGTAGATATTTCCTTGTTTATACAAATAGCGGTGTAGTTATTTCCATGTTTATACAGATAGCGGTGAAGATATTTCCATGTATATACAGATGGCTGTGTAGATATTTCCATGTTTATACAGATGGCTGTGTAGATATTTCCATGTTTATGCAGATGACTTGTAGGTATTTCCATGTTTATAGAGATGGCGGTGTAGATATTTTCATGTTTATAGAGATAGCTGTGTAGATATTTCCATGTTTCTACAGATAGCGGTGTAGATATTTCCAAGTTTATACAGATCGCGGTGTAGATATTTCCATGTTTATGCTGATCGCTCTTTAGATATTTCCATGTTTCTACAGATAGCGGTGTAGATATTTCCATGTTTATACAGATCGCGGTGTAGATATTTCCATGCTTATGCAGATCTCGGTGTAGATATTTCCATCTTTATACAGATAGCGGTGTAGATATTTCCATGTTTTTACAGATATTGGTGTAGGTATTTCCTTGTTTACACAGATTGAAGTGTAGATATTTCCATCTTTCTACAGATGGCATTGTAGATATTTCCATGTTTATACAGATGGCGGTGTACATATTTCCATGTTTATATAGATGGTGGTGTAGATATTACATTTTTATACAGATAGCGGTGTAGCAATTTCCAGGTTTATACAGATAGCGGTGTAGATATTTCCATGTTTATACAGATGGCGGTGTAGATATTTCCATGTTTATAGAGATGGCGGTGTAGATATTTCCATGTTTATAGAGATATCGGTGTAAATATTTCCATGTTTATACAGATCACGGTGTAGATATTTCCATGTTTATAGAGATAGCGGTGTATATATTTCCATGTTTTTACAGATAGCGGTGTAGATATTTCCAAGTTTATACAGACCACGGTGTAGATATTTCCATGTTTATACAGATAGCGGTGCAGATATTTCCATGTTTGTACAGATGGCGGTGTTGATATTTCCATCTATACACAGATGACCGTGTAGATATTTCCATGTTTATACAGATGGCGGCGCAGATATTTCTATGGATATGTAGATGGCGGAGTAGATATTTCCATGTATATACAGATAGCGGTGTAGTTATTTCCATGTTCATATAGAGAGCGGTGTAGATATTTCCAAGTATGTACACATGGCTGTGTAGATATTTAAATGTTTATACAGATGGCGGTGTAGATATTTCCATGTTTATACAGATAACTTTGTAAGTATTTCCATGTTTATACAGATGGGGTTGTAGATATTTCGATGTTTGTACAGATAGCAGTGGAGATATTTCCATGTTTATAGAGATAGCGTTGTAGATGTTTCCACGTTTATACTGATCGCGGTGTGGTTATTTCCATGTTTATAGAGATAGCACTGTGGATATTTCCATGTTTATACAGATAGGGGTGTAGATATTTCCATGTTTATAGAGATGGCGTTGTAGATATTTCCATGTTTATTCAGATCACGGTGTAGATATTTCCTTGTTTATGCAAATAGCGGTGTAGTTATTTCCATGTTTATACAGATGGCGGTGTAGATATTTCCTTGTTTATACAAATAGCAGTGTAGATATTTCCATGTTTATACAAATCACGGTGTAGATATTTCCTTGTTTATACAAATAGCGGTGTAATTATTTCCATGTTTATACAGATAGCGGTGTAGATATTTCCATGTATATACAGATGGCTGTGTAGATATTTCCATGTTTATACAGATGGCTGTGTAGATATTTCCATATTTATACAGATGGCTGTGTAGATATTTCCATGTTTATACAGATGACTTGTAGGTATTTCCATGTTTATAGAGATGACGGTGTAGATATTTCCATGTTTATAGAGATAGCTGTGTAGATATTTCCATGTTTATACAGATGGCTGTGTAGATATTTCCATATTTATACAGATGGCTGTGTAGATATTTCCATGTTTATACAGATGACTTGTAGGTATTTCCATGTTTATAGAGATGGCGGTGTAGATATTTCCATGTTTATATAGATAGCTGTGTAGATATTTCCATGTTTCTACAGATAGCGGTGTAGATATTTCCAAGTTTATGCAGATCGCGGTGTAGATATTTCCATGTTTATGCAGATCGTGGTGTAGATATTTCCATGTTTCTACAGATAGCAGTGTAGATATTTCCATGTTTATACAGATCGCGGTGTAGATATTTCCATGTTTATGCAGAACGCGGTGTAGATATTTCCATGTTTATACAGATAGCGGTGTAGATATTTCCATGTTTTTACAGATATTGGTGTAGATATTTCCATGTTTACACAGATTGCGGTGTAGATATTTCCATCTTTCTACAGATGGCATTGTAGATATTTGCATGTTTATACAGATGGCGGTGTAGATATTTCCTTGTTTATATAGATGGTGGTGTAGATATTACCATGTTTATACAGATAGCGATGTAGATATTTCCAGGTTTATACAGATAGCGGTGTAGATATTTCCATGTTTATACAGATGGCGGTGTAGATATTTTGAAGTTTATAGACATAGCAGTGGAGATATTTCCATGTTTATAGAGATAGCGGTGTAGATATTTCCACGTTTATACCGATCACAGTGTAGTTATTTCCATGTTTATAGAGATAGAGGTGTGGATATTTCCATGTTTATACAGATAGGGGTGTAGATATTTCCATGTTTGTAGAGATGGCGTTGTAGATATTTCCATGTTTATACAGACCACGGTGTAGATATTTCCTTGTTTATGCAAATAGCGATGTAGTTATTTCCATGTTTATACAGATAGCGGTGTAGATATTTCCTTGTGTATACAAATAGCAGTGTAGATATTTCCATGTTTATACAGATCACGGTGTAGATATTTCCTTGTTTCTACAAATAGCGGTGTAGTTATTTCCATGTTTATACAGATAGCGGTGTAGATATTTCCATGTATATACAGATGGCTGTGTAGATATTTCCATGTTTATATAGATGGCTGTGTCGATATTTCCATGTTTATACAGATGACTTGTAGGTATTTCCATGTTTATAGAGATGGCGGTGTAGATATTTCCATGTTTATAGAGATGGCTGTGTAGATATTTCCATGTTTCTACAGATAGCGGTGTAGTTATTTCCATGTTTATACAGATCGCGGTGTAGATAATTCCATGTTTATGCAGATCGCGGTGCAGATATTTCCATGTTTCTACAGATAGCGGTGTAGATATTTCCATGCTTATGCAGATCGCGGTGTAGATATTTTCATCTTTATACAGATAGCGGTGTAGATATTTCCATGTTTTTACAGATATTGGTGAAGGTATTTCCATGTTTACACAGATTGCAGTGTAGATATTTCCATCTTTCTACAGATGCCATCGTAGATATTTCCGTGTTTATACAGATGGCGGTGTAGATGTTTCCATGTTTATATAGATGGTGGTGTAGATATTACCATTTTTATACAGATAGCAGTGTAGATATTTCCAGGTTTATACAGATAGCGGTATAGATATTTCCATGTTTATACAGAAGGCGGTGTAGATATTTCCATGTTTATAGAGATGGCGGTGTAGATATTTGCATGTTTATACAGATATCGGTGTAAATATTTCCATGTTTATACAGATCACGGTGTAGATATTTCCATGTTTATAGAGATAGCGGTGTATATATTTCCATGTTTATACAGATAGCCGTGTAGATATTTCTATGTTTATACATACCACGGTGTAGATATTTCCATGTTTATACAGATAGCGGTGCAGATATTTCCATGTTTGTACAGATGGCGGTGTTGATATTCCCATCTATACACAGATGACCGTGTAGATATTTCCATGTTTATACAGATGGTGGCGCAGATATTTCTATGGATATGTAGATGGCGGTGTAGATAATTCCATGTATATACAGATAGCGGTGTAGTTATTTCCATGTTTATATAGAGATCGGTGTAGATATTTCCATGTATGTACACATGGCGGTGTAGATATTTCCATCTTTATACAGATGGTGGTGTAGATATTTCTATGTTTATACAGATAACTTTGTAAGTATTTCCATGTTTATACAGATGGCGGTGTAGATATTTCGATGTTTATAGAGATAGCAGTGGAGATATTTCCATGTTTATAGAGATAGCGGTGTAGATATTTCCTTGTTTATACAAATAGCAGTGTAGATATTTCCATGTTTATACAAATCACGGTGTAGATATTTCCTTGTTTATACAAATAGCGGTGTAGTTTTCTCCATGTTTATACAGATAGCGGTGTAGATATTTCCATGTATATACAGATGGCTGTGTAGATATTTCCATGTTTATACAGATGGCTGTGTAGATATTTCCATGTTTATACAGATGACTTGTAGGTATTTCCATGTTTATACAGATGGCGGTGTAGATATTTCCATGTTTTTAGAGATAGTTGTGTAGATAATTCCATGTTTCTACAGATAGCGGTGTAGATATATTCATGTTTATGCAGATCGCGGTGTAGATATTTCCATGCTTATGCAGATCGCGGTGCAGATATTTCCATCTTTATACAGATAGCGGTGTAGATATTTCCATGTTTACGCAGATTGCGGTGTAGATATTTCCATCTTTCTACAGATGGCATTGTAGATATTTCCATGTTTATACAGATGGCGGTGTAGATATTTCCATGTTTATATAGATGGTGGTGTAGATATTGCCATGTTTATACAGATATCAGTGTAGATATTTCCAGGTTTATACATTTAGCGGTGTAGATATTTTCATGTTTATACAGATGGCGGTGTAGATATTTCCATGTTTATAGAGATGGCGGTGTAGATATTTCCATGTTTATACAGATATCGGTGTAAATATTTCCATGTTTATACAGATCACGGTGTAGATATTTCCATGTTTATAGAGATAGCGGTGTATATATTTCCATGTTTATACAGATAGCGGCGTAGATATTTCCATGTTTATACACACCACGGTGTAGATATTTCCATGTTTATACAGATAGCGGTGCAGATATTTCCATGTTTGTACAGATGGCGGTGTTGATATTTCCATCTCTACACAGATGACCGTGTAGATATTTCCATGTTTATACAGATGGCGGTGCAGATATTTCTATGTATATGTAGATGGCGGTGTAGATATTTCCATGTGTATACAGATAGCGGTGTAGTTATTTCCATGTTTATATAGAGAGCGGTGTAGATATTTCCATGTATGTACACATGGCTGTGTAGATATTTCCATGTTTATACAGATGGCGGTGTAGATATTTCCATGTTTATACAGATAACTTTGTAAGTATTTCCAAGTTTATACAGATGGCGGTGTAGATATTTCGATGTTTATAGAGATAGCAGTGGAGATATTTCCATGTTTATAGAGATAGCGGTGTAGATATTTCCATGTTTATACTGATCGCGGTGTAGTTATTTCCATGTTTATAGAGATAGCGGTGTGGATATTTCCATGTCTATACACATAGGAGTGTAGATATTTCCATGTTTATAGAGATGGCGTTGTAGATATTTCCACGTTTATACAGACCACGCTGTAGATATTTCCTTGTTTATGCAAATAGCGTTGTAGTTATTTCCATGTTTATAGAGATGCCGTTGTAGATATTTCCATGTTTATACAGATCACGATGTAGATATTTCCTTCTTTATACAAATAGCGGTGTAGTTATTTCCATGTTTATACAGATAGCGGTGTAGATATTTCCTTGTTTATACAAATAGCAGTGTAGATATTTCCATGTATATACAGATGGCTGTGTAGATATTTCCATGTTTATACAGATGGCTGTGTAGATATTTCCAAATTTCTACAGATGGCATTGTAGATATTTCCATGTGTATACAGATGGCGGTGTAGATATTTCCATGTTTATATAGATGGTGGTATAGATATTACCATGTTTATACAGATAGCGATGTAGATATTTCCAGGTTTATACAGATAGCGGTGTAGATATTTCCATGTTTATACAGATGGCGGTGTAGATATTTCCATGTTTATGGAGATGGCGGTGTAGATATTTCCATGTTTATACAGATATTGGTGTAAATATTTCCGTGTTTATACAGATCACGCTGTAGATATTTCCATGTTTATAGAGATAGCGGTGTATATATTTCCATGTTTATACAGATAGCGGTGTAGATATTTCCATGTTTATACAGACCACGGTGTAGATATTTCCATGTTTATACAGATAGCGGTGCAGATATTTCCATGTTTGTACAGATTGCGGTGTTGATATTTCCATCTATACACAGATGACAGTGTAGATACTTCCATGTTTATACAGATGGCGGCGCAGATATTTCTATGGATATGTAGATGGCGGTGTAGATATTTCCATGTGTATACAGATAGCGTTCTTGTTATTTCCATGTTTATATAGAGAGCCTTGTAGATATTTCCATGTATGTACACATGGCTGTGTAGATATTTCCATGTTTATACAGATAACTTTGTAAGTATTTCCATGTTTATACAAATGGGGGTGTAGATATTTCGATGTTTGTACAGATAGCAATGGAGATATTTCCATGTTTATAGAGATAGCGGTGTAGATATTCCCACGTTTATACTGATCGCGGTGTGGTTATTTCCATGTTTATAGAGATAGCAGTGTGGATATTTCCATGTTTATACAGATAGGGGTGTAGATATTTCCATGTTAATAGAGATGGCGTTGTAGATATTTCCATGTTTATTCAGATCACGGTGTAGATATTTCCTTGTTTATGCAAATAGCGGTGTAGTTATTTCCATGTTTATACAGATAGCGGTGTAGATATTTCCTTGTTTATACAAATAGCAGTGTAGATATTTCCATGTTTTTACAAATCACGGTGTAGATATTTCCTTGTTTATACAAATAGCGGTGTAGTTATTTCCATGTTTATACAGATAGCGGTGTAGATATTTCCATGTATATACAGATGGCTGTGTAGATATTTCCATGTTTATACAGATGGCTGTGTAGATATTTCCATGTTTATACAGATGACTTGTAGGTATTTCCATGTTTATACAGATGGCGGTGTAGATATTTCCATGTTTATAGAGATAGCTGTGTAGATATTTCCATGTTTCTACAGATAGCGGTGTAGTTATTTCCATGTTTATACAGATCGCGGTGTAGATAATTCCATGTTTATGCAGATCGCGGTGCAGATATTTCCATGTTTCTACAGATAGCGGTGCAGATATTTCCATGCTTATGCAGATCGCGGTGTAGATATTTTCATCTTTATACAGATAGCGGTGTAGATATTTCCATGTTTTTAAAGATATTGGTGAAGGTATTTCCATGTTTACACAGATTGCAGTGTAGATATTTCCATCTTTCTACAGATGGCATTGTAGATATTACCATGTTTATACAGATGGCGGTGTAGAGATTTCCAAGTTTATATAGATGGTGGTGTAGATATTACCATGTTTATACAGATAACGGTGTAGATATTTCCAGGTTTATACAGATAGAGTTGTAGATATTTCCATGTTTATACAGATGGCGGTGTAGATATTTCCATGTTTATAGAGATGGTGGTGTAGATATTTCCATGTTTATACAGATATCGGTGTAAATATTTCCATGTTTATACAGACCACGGTGTAGATATTTCCATGTTTATACAGATAGCGGTGCAGTTATTTCCATGTTTGTACAGATGGCGGTGTTGATATTTCCATCTATGCAAAGATGACCGTGTAGATATTTCCATGTTTATACAGATGGCGGCGCAGATATTTCTGTGGATATGTAGATGGCGGTGTAGATAATTCCAAGTATATACAGATAGCGGTGTAGATATTTCCATGTTTATATAGAGAGCGGTGTAGATATTTCCATGTATGTACACATGGCTGTGTAGATATTTAAATGTTTATACAGATGGCGGTGTAGATATTTCCATGTTTATTCAGATGGTGGCGCAGATATTTCTGTGGATATGTAGATGGCGGTGTAGATAATTCCATGTATATACAGATAGCGGTGTAGATATTTCCATGTTTATATAGAGAGCGGTGTAGATATTTCCATGTATGTACACATGGCTGTGTAGATATTTAAATGTTTATACAGATGGCGGTGTAGATATTTCCATGTTTATACAGATAACTTTGTAAGTATTTCCATGTTTATACAGATGGGGGTGTAGATATTTAGATGTTTGTAGAGATAGCAGTGGAGATATTTCCATGTTAATAGAGATAGCAGTGTAGATATTTCCACGCTTATACTGATCGCGGTGGGGTTATTTCCATGTTTATAGAGATAGCGGTGTGGATATTTCCATGTTTATACAGATCGCGGTGTAGATATTTCCATGTTTATGCAGATCGCGGTGTAGATATTTCCATGTTTCTACAGATAGCGGTGTAGATATTTCCACGATTATGCAGATCACGGTGTAGATAATTCCATGCTTATGCAGGTTGCAGTGTAGATATTTCCATCTTTATACAGACAGCGGTGTAGATATTACCATGTTTTTACAGATATTGGTGTAGGTATTTCCATGTTTACACAGATTGCAGTGTAGATATTTCCATCTTTCTACAGATAGCATTGTAGATATTTCCATGTTTATACAGATGGCGGTGTAGATATTTCCATGTTTATATAGATGGTGGTGTAGATATTTCCATGTTTACAGAGATGGCGGTGTAGATATTTCCATGTTTATACAGATATCGGTGTAAATATTTCCATGTATGTACACATGGCTGTGTAGATATTTCCATGTTTATACAGATGGCGGTGTATATATTTCCATGTTTATACACATAACTTTGTAAATATTTCCATGTTTATACAGATGGCGGTGTAGATATTTTGATGTTTATGGAGATAGCAGTGGAGATATTTCCATGTTTATAGAGATAGCGGTGTAGATATTTCCACGTTTATACTGATCGCGGTGTAGTTATTTCCATGTTTATAGAGATAGCGGTGTGAATATTTCCATGTTTATACAGATATCGGTGTAAATATCTCCAAGTTTATACAGATCACGGTGTAGATATTTCCATGTATACACACATGGCTGTGTAGATATTTCCATGTTTATACAGATGGCTGTGTAGATATTTCCATGTTTATTCAGATGACTTGTAGGTATTTCCATGTTTTTACAGATGGCGGTGTAGATATTTCCATGTTTATAGAGATAGCTGTGTAGATATTTCCATGTTTCTAGAGATAGCGGTGTAGTTATTTCCATGTTTATACAGATCGCGGTGTAGATATTTCCATGTTTATGCAGATCGCGGTGTAGATATTTCCATGTTTCTACAGATAGCGGTGTAGATATTTCCATGTTTATGCAGATCGCGGTGTAGATATTTCCATGCTTATGCAGATCGCGGTGTAGATATTTCCATCTTTATACAGATAGCGGTGTAGATATTTCCATGTTTTTACAGATATTGGTGTAGGTATTTCCATGTTTACACAGATCGCAGTGTAGATATTTCCATCTTTCTACAGATGGCATTGTAGATATTTCCATGTTTATACAGATGGCGGTGTAGATATTTCCATGTTTATATAGTTGGTGGAGTAGATATTACCATGTTTACACAGATAGCGGTGTAGATATTTCCAGGTATATACAGATAGCGGTGTAGATATTTCCGGGTTTATACAGATGGCGATGTAGATATTTCCATGTTTATAGAGATAGCGGTGTAGATATTTCCATGTTTATACAGATATCGGTGTAAATATTTCCATGTTTATACAGATCACGGTGTAGATATTTCCATGTTTATAGAGATAGCGGTGTATATATTTCCATGTTTATACAGATAGCGGTGTAGATATTTCCATGTTTATAGAGATAGCAGTGTATATATTTCCATGTTTATACAGACCACGGTGTAGATATTTCCACGTTTATACAGATAGCGGTGCAGATATTTCCATGTTTGTACAGATGGCGGTGTTGATACTTAAATCTATATACAGATGACCGTGTAGATATTACCATGTTTATAAAGATGGCGGCACAGATATTTCTATGGAAATGTAGTTGGCGGTGTAGATATTTCCATGTATATACAGATAGCGGTGTAATTATTTCCATGTTTATATAGAGAGCAGTGTAGGTATTTCCATGTATGTACACATGGCTGTGTAGATATTTCCATGTTTATACAGATGGCGGTGTAGATATTTCCATGTTTATACAGATAACATTGTAAGTATTTCCATGTTTATACAGATAGCGGTGTAGATATTTTGATGTTTATAGAGATAGCAGTGGAGATATTTCCATGTTTATAGAGATAGCGGTGTAGATATTTCCACGTTTATACTGATCGCGGTGTAGTTATTTCCATGTTTATAGAGATAGCGGTGTGGATATTTCCATGTTTATACTGATAGGGGTGTAGATATTTCCATGTTTATAGAGATGGCGTTGTAGATATTTCCATGTTTATGCAGATCACGATGTAGATACTTCCTTGTTTATGCAAATAGCGGTGTAGTTATTTCCATGTTTATACAGATAGCGGTGTAGATATTTGCATGTATATACAGATGGCTGTGTAGATATTTCCATGTTTATACAGATGGCTGTGTAGATATTTCCATGTTTATACAGATGACTTGTAGGTATTTCCATGTTTATACAGCTGGCGGTGTAGATATTTCCATGTTTATAGAGATAGCTGTGTAGATATTTCCATGTTTCTACAGATAGCGGTGTAGTTATTTCCATGCTTATACAGATCGCGGTGTAGATATTTCCATGTTTATTGAGATAGCGGTGTGGATATTTCCATGTTAATACAGATAGGGGTGTAGATATTTCCATGTTTATAGAGATGGCGTTGTAGATATTTCCATGTTTATACAGTTCACGGTGTAGATATTTCCTTGTTTATGCAAATAGCGGTGTGGTTATTTCCATGTTTATACTGATAGCGGTGTAGATATTTCCTTGTTTATACAAATAGCAGTGTAGATATTTCCATGTTTATACAGATCACGGTGTAGATATTTCCTTGTTTATACAAATAGCGGTGTAGTTATTTCCATGTTTATACAGATAGCGGTGTAGATATTTCCATGTATATACAGATGGCTGTGTAGATATTTCCATGTTTATACAGATGGCTGTGTAGATATTTCCATGTTTATACAGATGACTTGTAGGTATTTCCTTGTTTATTCAGATGGCGGTGTAGATATTTCCATGTTTACAGAGATAGCTGTGTAGATATTTCCATGTTTCTACAGATAGCGGTGTAGATATTTCCAAATTTATGCAGATCGCGGTGTAGATATTTCCATGCTTATGCAAATCGCGGTGTAGATATTTCCATCTTTATACTGATAGCGGTGTAGATATTTCCATGTTTTTACAGATATTGGTGTAGGTATTTCCATGTTTACACAGATCGCAGTGTAGATATTTCCATCTTTCTACAGATGGCATTGTAGATATTTCCAGGTTTATACAGACAGCGGTGTAGATATTTCCTTGTTTATACAGATGGCGGTGTAGATATCTCCATGTTTATAGAGATGGCGGTGTAGATATTTCCATGTTTATACACATATCGAGGTAAATATTTCCATGTTTATACAGATCGCGGTGTAGATATTTCCATTTTTATAGAGATAGCGGTGTATATATTTCCATGTTTATACAGATAGCGGTGTAGATATTTCCATGTTTATACAGACCACGGTGTAGATATTTCCATGTTTATACAGATTGCGGTGCAGATATTTCCATGTATATACAGATGGCTGTGTAGATATTTCCATGTTTATACAAATGGCTGTGTAGATATTTCCATGTTTATACAGATGGCGGTGTAGATATTTCCATGTTTATACAGATAACTTTGTAATAATTTTCATGTTTATACAGATGGCGGTGTAGATATTTCGATGTTTATAGAGATAGCGGTGGAGATATTTCCATGTTTATAGAGATAGCGGTGTAGATATTTCCACGTTTATACTGATCGCAGTGTAGTTATTTCCATGTTTATAGAGATAGCGGTGTGGATATTTCCATGTTTATACAGATAGGGGTGTAGATATTTCCATGTTTATAGAGATGGCGTTGTAGATATTTCCATGTTTATACAGATCACGGTGTAGATATTTCCTTGTTTATGCAAATAGCGGTGTAGTTATTTCCATGTTTATACAGATAGCGGTGTAGATATTTCCTTGTTTATACAAATAGCAGTGTAGATATTTCCATGTTTATACAGATCACGGTGTAGATATTTCCTTGTTTATACAAATAGCGGTGTAGTTATTTCCATGTTTATACAGATAGCGGTGTAGATATTTCCATGTATATACAGATGGCTGTGTAGATATTTCCATGTTTATACAGATGGCTGTGTAGATATTTCCATGTTTATAGAGATAGCTGTGTAGATATTTCCATGTTTCTACAGATAGCGGTGTAGGTATTTCCATGTTTATGCACATCGCAGTGTAGATATTTCCATGTTTCTACAGATAGCGGTGTAGATATTTCCATGTTTATACAGATGGCGGTGTAGATATTTCCATGTTTATAGAGATAGTTGTGTAGATATTTCCATCTTTCTACAGATAGTGGTGTAGATATTTCCATGTTTATGCACATCGCAGTGTAGATATTTCCATGTTTCTACAGATAGCGGTGTAGATATTTCCATGTTTATACAGATCGCGGTGTAGATATTTCCATGTTTATGCAGATCGCGGTGTAGATATTTCCATGTTTATACAGGTAGCGGTGTAGATATTTCCATGTTTTTACAGATATTGGTGTAGATATTTCCATGTTTACACAGATTGCGGTGTAGATATTTCCATCTTTCTACAGATGGCATTGTAGATATTTCCATGTTTATACAGATGGCGGTGTAGATATTTCCATGTTTACACAGATTGCAGTGTAGATATTTCCATCTTTCAACAGATGGCATTGTAGATATTTCCATGTTTATACAGATGGCGGTGAAGATATTTCCATGTTTATATAGATGGTGTTGTAGATATTACCATGTTTGTACAGATAGCGGTGTAGTTATTTTCAGGTTTATACAGATAGCGGTGTAGATATTTCCATGTTTATACAGATGGTGGTGTAGATATTTCGATGTTTATAGAGATGGCTGTGTAGATATTTCCATGTTTATACAGATATCGTTGTAAATAGTTCCATGTTTATACAGATCACGGTGTAGATATTTCCATGTTTATAGAGATGGCGGTGTATACATTTCCATGTTTATACAGATAGCGGTGTAGATATTTCCATGTTTATACAGACCACGGTGTAGGTATTTCCATGTTTATGCAGATAACGGTGCAGATATTTCCATGTTTGTACAGATGGCGGTGTTGATATTTCCATCTATACACAGATGACCGTGTAGATATTTCCATGTTTATACAGATGGTGGCGCAGATATTTCTATGGATATGTAGATGGCGGTGTAGATATTTCCATGTATATACAGATAGCGGTGTAGTTATTTCCATGTTTATACGGAGAGCGGTGTAGATATTTCCATATATGTACACATGGCTGTGTAGATATTTCCATGTTTATACAGATGGCGGTGTAGATATTTCCATGGTTATACAGATAACTTTGTAAGTATTTCAATGTTTATACAGATGGCGGTGTAGATATTTCGATGTTTATAGAAATAGCAGTGGAGATATTTCCATGTTTATAGAGATAGCGCTGTAGATATTTCCACCTTCATACTGATCACGGTGTAGTTATTTCCATGTTTTTAGAGAGAGCGGTGTGGATATTTCCATGTTTATACAGATAGGGGTGTAGATATTTGCATGTTTATGGAGATGGCGTTGTAGATATTTCCATGTTTATACAGATCACGGTGTAGATATTTCCTTGTTTATGCAAATAGCGGTGTAGTTATTTCCTTGTTTATACAGATAGCGGTGTAGATATTTCCTTGTTTATACAAATAGCATTGTAGATATTTCCATGTTTATACAGATCACGGTGTAGATATTCCCTTGTTTATACAAATAGCGGTGTAGTTATTTCCATGTTTATAAAGATAGCGGTGTAGATATTTCCGTGTATATACAGATGGCTGTGTAGATATTTCCATGTTTATACAGATGGCTGTGTAGATTTTTCCATGTTTATACAGATGACTTGTAGGTATTTCCATGTTTTTACAGATGGCGGTGTAGATATTTCCATGTTTATAGAGATAGCTGTGTAGATATTTCCATGTTTCTACAGATAGCGGTGTAGATATTTCCATGTTTATACAGCTCACGGTGTAGATATTTCCATGTTTATACAGATCGCGGTGTAGATATTTCCATGTTTCTACAGATAGCGGTGTAGATATTTCCATATTTATATAGATCGCGGTGTAGATATTTCCATGTTTATGCAGATCGCGGTGTAGATATTTCCATGTTTATACAGATAGCGGTGTAGATATTTCCATGTTTTTGCAGATATTGGTGTAGATATTTCCATGTGTACACCGATTGCAGTGTAGATATTTCCATCTTTCTACAGATGGCATCGTAGATATTTCCATGTTTATACAGATGGCAGTGTAGATATTTTCATGTTTATATAGATGGTGGTGTAGATATTACCATGTTTATACAGATAGCGGTGTAGATATTTCCACGTTTATACAAATAGCGGTGCAGATATTTCCATGTTTATACAGATGGCGGTGTAGATATTTCCATGTTTATAGAGATGGCGGTGTAGATATTTCCATGTTTATACAGATATCGGTGTAAATATTTCCATGGTTATACAGATCACGGTGTAGATATTTCCATGTTTATAGAGATAGCGGTGTATATATTTCCATGTTTTTACAGATAGCGGTGTAGATATTTCCATGTTTATAAAGACCACGGTGTAGATATTTCCATGTTTATACTGATAGCGGTGCAGATATTTCCATGTTTGTACAGATGGCGGTGTTGATATTTCCATCTGTACACAGATGACCGTGTAGATATTTCCATGTTTATACAGATGGCGGCGCAGATATTTCTATGCATATGTAGATGGCGGTGTAGATATTTCCATGTATATACAGATAGCGGTGTAGTTATTTCCATGTTTATATAGAGAGCGGTGTAGTTATTTCCATATATGTACACATGGCTGTGTAGATATTTCCATGTTTATACAGATGGCGGTGTCGATATTTCCATGTTTATATAGATGGTGGTGTAGATATTACCATGTTTATGGAGATGGCGGTGTAGATATTTCCATGTTTATACAGATATCGGTGTAATTATTTCCACGTTTATACAGAACACGGTGTAGATATTTCCACGTTTATAGAGATAGCGGTGTATATATTTCCATGTTTACACAGATAGTGGTGAAGATATTTCCATGTTTAAGCAGACCACGGTGTAGATATTTCCATGTTTATACAGATAGCGGTGCAGATATTTCCATGTTTGTACCGATGGCGGTGTTGATATTTCCATCTATACACAGATGTCCGTGTAGATATTTCCATGTTTATACAGATGGCGGCACAGATATTTCTATGGATATGTAGATGGCGGTGTAGATATTTCCATGTACATACAGATAGCGGTGTAGTTATTTCCATGTTTATATAGAGAGTGGTGCAGATATTTCCATGTATGTACACATGGCTGTGTAGATATTTCCATGTTTATATAGATGGCAGTGTAGATATTTCCATGTTTATACAGATAACTTTGTAAGTATTTCCATGTTTATACAGATGGCGGTGTAGATATTTCGATGTTTATAGAGATAGCAGTGGAGATATTTCCATGTTTATAGAGATAGCGGTGTAGATATTTCCACGTTTATACTGATTGCGGTGTAGTTATTTCCATGTTTATAGAGGTAGCGGTGTGGATATTTCCATGTTTATACAGATAGGGGTGTAGATATTTCCTTGTTTATACAAATAGCAGTGTAGATATTTCCATGTTTATACAGATCACGGTGTAGATATTTCCTTGTTTATACAAATAGTGGTGAAGTTATTTCCATGTTTATACAGATAGCGGTGTAGATATTTCCATGTATATACAGATGGCTGTGTAGATATTTCCATGTTTATACAGATGGCTGTGTAGATATTTCCATGTTTATACAGATGCCTTGTAGGTATTTCCATGTTTATACAGATGGTGGTGTAGATATTTCCATGTTTATAGAGATAGCTGTGTAGATATTTCCATGTTTCTACAGATAGCGGTGTAGATATTTCCATGTTTATACAGATTGCGGTGTAGATATTTCGATGTTTATGCAGATCGCGGTGTAGATATTTCCATGTTTATACAGATCACAGTGTAGATATTTCCTTGTTTATGCAAATAGCGGTGTAGTTATTTCCATGTTTATACAGATAGCGGTGTAGATATTTCCTTGTTTATACAAATAGCAGTGTAGGTATTTCCATGTTTATACAGATCACGGTGTAGATATTTCCTTGTTTATACGAATAGCGGTGTAGTTATTTCCATGTTTATACAGATAGCGGTGTAGATATTTCCATGTATATACAGATGGCTGTGTAGATATTTCCATGTTTATACAGATGGCTTCGTAGATATTTCCATGTTTATACAGATGACCTATAGGTATTTCCATGTTTCTACAGATAGCGGTGTAGATATTTCCATGTTTATACAGATCGCGGTGTAGATTTTTCCATTTTTATGCAGATCGCGGTGTAGATATTTCCATCTTTATACAGATAGCGGTGTAGATATTTCCATGTTTTTACAGATATTGGTGTAGATATTTCCATGTTTACACAGATTGCGGTGTAGATATGTCCATCTTTCTACAGATGGCATTGTAGATATTTCCATATTTATACAGATGGCGGTGTAGATATTTCCATGTTTATATAGATGGTGATGTAGATATTACCATGTTTATACAGATAGCGGTGTAGATATTTTCAGGTTTATACAGATAGCGGTGAAGATATTTCCATGTTTATACAGATGGCGGTGTAGATATTTCCATGTTTATAGAGATGGCGGTGTAGATATTTCCATGTTTATACAGATAGCGGTGTAGATATTTCCTTGTTTATACAGACCACGGTGTAGATATTTCCATGTTTATACAGATAGCGGTGCAGATATTTCCATGTTTGTACAGATGGCGTTGTTGATATTTCCATCTATACACAGATGACCGTGTAGATATTTCCATGTTTATACAGATGGTGGTGCAGATATTTCTATGGATATGTAGATGGCGGTGTAGATATTTCCATGTATATACAGATAGCGGTGTAGTTATTTCCATGTTTATATGGAGAGCGGTGTAGATATTTCCATATATGTACACATGGCTGTGTAGATATTTCCATGTTTATACAGATGGCTGTGTAGATTTTTCCATGTTTATACAGATGACTTGTAGGTATTTCCATGTTTTTACAGATGGCGGTGTAGATATTTCCATGTTTATAGAGATAGCTGTGTAGATATTTCCATGTTTCTACAGATAGCGGTGTAGATATTTCCATGTTTATACAGCTCACGGTGTAGATATTTCCATGTTTATACAGATCGCGGTGTAGATATTTCCATGTTTCTACAGATAGCGGTGTAGATATTTCCATATTTATATAGATCGCGGTGTAGATATTTCCATGTTTATGCAGATCGCGGTTTAGATATTTCCACGTTTATACAGATAGCGGTGTAGATATTTCCATGTTTTTGCAGATATTGGTGTAGATATTTCCATGTGTACACCGATTGCGGTGTAGATATTTCCATCTTTCTACAGATGGCATTGTAGATATTTCCATGTTTATACAGATGGCGGTGTAGATATTTTCATGTTTATATAGATGGTGGTGTAGATATTACCATGTTTATACAGATAGCGGTGTAGATATTTCCACGTTTATACAAATAGCGGTGTAGATATTTCCATGTTTATACAGATGGCGGTGTAGATATTTCCATGTTCATAGAGATGGCGGTGTAGATATTTCCATGTTTATACAGATATCGGTGTAAATATTTCCATGGTTATACAGATCACGGTGTAGATATTTCCATGTTTATAGAGATAGCGGTGTATATATTTCCATGTTTTTACAGATAGCGGTGTAGATATTTCCATGTTTATACAGACCACGGTGTAGATATTTCCATGTTTATACAGATTGCGGTGCAGATATTTCCATGTATATACAGATGGCTGTGTAGATATTTCCATGTTTATACAAATGGCTGTGTAGATATTTCCATGTTTATACAGATGACTTGTAGGTATTTCCATGTTTATACAGTTGGCGGTGTAGATATTTCCATGTTTACAGAGATAGCTGTGTAGATATTTCCATGTTTCTACAGATAGCGGTGTAGATAATTCCATGTTTATACAGATCGCGGTGTAGATATTTCCATGCTTATGCAGATCGCGGTTTAGATATTTCCATTTTTATACTGATAGTGGTGTAGATATATCCATGTTTATGCAGATCGCGGTGTAGATATTTCCATCTTTCTACAGATGGCATTGTAGATATTTCCATATTTATACAGATGGCAGTGTGGATATTTCCATGTTTATATAGATGGTGGTGTAGATATTAACATGTTTATACAGATAGCAGTGTAGATATTTCCAGGTTTATACAGATAGCGGTGTAGATATTTCCATGTTTCTACAGATGGCGGTGTAGATATTTCCATGTTTATAGAGATGGCGGTGTAGATATTTCCATGTTTATACAGATATCGGTGTAAATATTTCCATGTTTATACAGATCACGGTGTAGATATTTCCATGTTTATAGAGATAGCGGTGTATATATTTCCATGTTTATACAGATAGCGGTATAGGTATTTCCATGTTTATACAGACCACGGTGTAGATATTTCCATGCTTATACAGATAGCGGTGCAGATATTTCCATGTTTGTACAGATGGCGGTGTTGATATTTCCATCTATACACAGATGACCGTGTAGATATTTCCATGTTTATACAGATTGCGGCACAGATATTTCTATGTATATGTAGATGGCGGTGTAGATATTTCCATGTATATACAGATAGCGATGTAGTTATTTCCATGTTTATATAGAGAGCGGTGTAGATATTTCTATGTATGTACACATGGCTGTGTAGATATTTCCATGTTTATGCATATGGCGGTGTAGATATTTCCATGTTTATACAGATAACTTTGTAAGTATTTCCATGTTTATACAGATGGCGGTGTAGATATTTTGATGTTTATAGAGATAGCAGTGGAGATATTTCCATGTTTATAGAGATAGCGGTGTAGATATTTCCACGTTTATACTGATCGCGGTGTAGTTATTTCCATGTTTATAGAGATAGCGTTGTGGATATTTCCTTGTTTATACACATAGGAGTGTAGATATTTCCATGTTTATAGAGATGGTGTTGTAGATATTTCCATGTTTATACAGATCACGGTGTAGATATTTCCTTGTTTATGCAAATAGCGGTGTAGTTATTTCCATGTTTATAGAGATGGCGTTGTAGA
Source organism: Pan troglodytes (assembly GCF_028858775.2). Classification (NCBI taxonomy): domain Eukaryota; kingdom Metazoa; phylum Chordata; class Mammalia; order Primates; family Hominidae; genus Pan; species Pan troglodytes. Next base: position 5,930,451 of record NC_072410.2, on the reverse strand, counting down.
TATTTCCATGTTTATGCAGATCACGGTGTAGATATTTCCTTGTTTATGCAAATAGGGGTGTAGTTATTTCCATGTTTATACAGATAGCGGTGTAGATATTTCCTTGTTTATACAAACAGCAGTGTAGATATTTCCATGTTTATACAAATCACGGTGTAGATATTTCCTTGTTTATGCAAATAGCGGTGTAGTTATTTCCATGTTTATACAGATAGCTGTGTAGATATTTCCATGTATATACAGATGGCTGTGTAGATATTTCCATGTTTATACAGATGGCTGTGTAGATATTTCCGTGTTTATACAGATGACTTGTAGGTATTTCCATGTTTATACAGATGGCGGTGTAGGTATTTCCATATTTATAGAGATAGCTGTGTAGATATTTCCATGTTTATAAAGATGGCGTTGTAGATATTTCCATGTTTATACAGATAACTTTGTAAGAATTTTCATGTTTATACAGATGGTTTTGTAGATATTTCGATGTTTATAGAGATAGCGTTGGAGATATTTCCATGTTTATAGAGATAGCGGTGTAGATATTTCCACGTTTATACTGATCGCGGTGTAGTTATTTCCATGTTTATAGAGATAGAGGTGTGGATATTTCCATGTTTATACAGATAGGGGTGTAGATATTTCCATGTTTATAGAGATGGCGTTGTAGATATTTCCATGTTTGTACAGATCACGGTGTAGATATTTCCTTGTTTATGCAAATAGCGGTGTAGTTATTTCCGTGTTTATAAAGATAGCGGTGTAGATATTTCCTTGTTTATACAAATAGCAGTGTAGATATTTCCATGTTTATACAGATCACGGTGTAGATATTTCCTTGTTTATACAAATAGCGGTGTAGTTATTTCCATGTTTATACAGATAGCGGTGTAGATATTTCCATGTATATACAGATGGCTGTGTAGATATTTCCATGTTTATACAGATGGCTGTGTAGATATTTCCATGTTTATACAGATGACTTGTAGGTATTTCCATGTTTATACAGATGGCGGTGTAGATATTTCCATGTTTATAGAGATAGCTGTGTAGATATTTCCATGTTTCTACAGATAGCGGTGTAGGTATTTCCATGTTTATGCACAACGCAGTGTAGATATTTCCATGTTTCTACAGATAGCGGTGTAGATATTTCCATGTTTATACAGATGGCGGTGTAGATATTTCCATGTTTATAGAGATAGCTGTGTAGATATTTCCATCTTTCTACAGATAGTGGTGTAGATATTTCCATGTTTATGCACATCGCAGTGTAGATATTTCCATGTTTCTACAGATAGCGGTGTAGATATTTCCATGTTTATACAGATCGCAGTGTAGATATTTCCATGTTTATGCAGATCGCAGTGTAGATATTTCCATGTTTATACAGGTAGCGGTGTAGATATTTCCATGTTTTTACAGATATTGGTGTAGATATTTCCCTGTTTACACAGATTGCGGTGTAGATATTTCCATCTTTCTATAGATGGCATTGTAGATATTTCCATGTTTATACAGATGGCGGTGTAGATATTTCCATGTTTACACAGATTGCAGTGTAGATATTTCCATCTTTCAACAGATGGCATTGTAGATATTTCCATGTTTATACAGATGGCGGTGAAGATATTTCCATGTTTATATAGATGGTGTTGTAGATATTACCATGTTTATACAGATGGCGGTGTAGTTATTTTCAGGTTTATACAGATAGCGGTGTAGATATTTCCATGTTTATACAGATGGCGGTGTAGATATTTCGATGTTTATAGAGATGGCTGTGTAGATATTTCCATGTTTATACAGATATCGGTGTAAATAGTTCCATGTTTATACAGATCACGGTGTAGATATTTCCATGTTTATAGAGATGGCGGTGTATATATTTCCATGTTTATACAGATAGCGGTGTAGATATTTCCATGTTTATACAGACCACGGTGTAGGTATTTCCATGTTTATACAGATAACGGTGCAGATATTTCCATGTTTGTACAGATGGCGGTGTTGATATTTCCATCTATACACAGATGACCGTGTAGATATTTCCATGTTTATACAGATGGTGGCGCAGATATTTCTATGGATATGTAGATGGCGGTGTAGATATTTCCATGTATATACAGATAGCGGTGTAGTTATTTCCATGTTTATATGGAGATCGGTGTAGATATTTCCATATATGTACACATGGCTGTATAGATATTTCCATGTTTATACAGATGGCGGTGTAGATATTTCCATGGTTATACAGATAACTTTGTAAGTATTTCCATGTTCATACAGATGGCGGTGTAGATATTTCGATGTTTATAGAGATAGCAGTGGAGATATTTCCATGTTTATAGAGATAGCGGTGTAGATATTTCCACCTTCATACTGGTCACGGTGTAGTTATTTCCATGTTTTAGAGATAGCGGTGTGGATATTTCCATGTTTATACAGATAGGGATGTAGATATTTGCATGTTTATAGAGATGGCGTTGTAGATATTTCCATGTTTATACAGATCACGGTGTAGATATTTCCTTGTTTATGCAAATAGCGGTGTAGTTATTTCCATGTTTATACTGATAGCGGTGTAGATATTTCCTTGTTTATACAAATAGCATTGTAGATATTTCCATGTTTATACAGATCACGGTGTAGATATTTCCTTGTTTATACAAATAGCGGTGTAGTTATTTCCATGTTTATAAAGATAGTGGTGTAGATATTTCCGTGTATATACAGATGGCTGTGTAGATATTTCCATGTTTATACAGATGGCTGTGTAGATTTTTCCATGTTTATACAGATGACTTGTAGGTATTTCCATGTTTTTACAGATGGCGGTGTAGATATTTCCATATTTATAGAGATAGCTGTGTAGATATTTCCAGGTTTCTACAGATAGCGGTGTAGATATTTCCATGTTTATACAGCTCACGGTGTAGATATTTCCATGTTTATACAGATCGCGGTGTAGATATTTCCATGTTTCTACAGATAGCGGTGTAGATATTTCCATATTTATATAGATCGCGGTGTAGATATTTCCATGTTTATGCAGATAGCGGTGTAGATATTTCCATGTTTTTGCAGATATTGGTGTAGATATTTCCATGTGTACACCGATTGCAGTGTAGATATTTCCATCTTTCTACAGATGGCATTGTAGATATTTCCATGTTTATACAGATGGCGGTGTAGATATATTCATGTTTATATAGATGGTGGTGTAGATATTACCATGTTTATACAGATAGCGGTGTAGATATTTCCACGTTTATACAAATAGCGGTGTAGATATTTAAATGTTTATACAGATGGCGGTGTAGATATTTCCATGTTTATAGAGGTGGCGGTGTAGATATTTCCATGTTTATACAGATATCGGTGTAAATATTTCCATGGTTATACAGATCACGGTGTAGATATTTCCATGTTTATAGAGATAGCGGTGTATATATTTCCATGTTTTTACAGATAGCGGTGTAGATATTTCCATGTTTATAAAGACCACGGTGTAGATATTTCCATGTTTATACAGATAGCGGTGCAGATATTTCCATGTTTGTACAGATGGCGGTGTTGATATTTCCATCTGTACACAGATGACCGTGTAGATATTTCCATGTTTATACAGATGGCGGCGCAGATATTTCTATGCATATGTAGATGGCGGTGTAGATATTTCCATGTATATACAGATAGCGTTGAAGTTATTTCCATGTTTATATAGAGAGCGGTGTAGTTATTTCCATATATGTACACATGGCTGTGTAGATATTTCCATGTTTATACAGATGGCGGTGTCGATATTTCCATGTTTATATAGATGGTGGTGTAGATATTACGATGTTTATACAGATAGCGGTGTAGATATTTAAAGGTTTATACAGATAGCGGTGTAGGTATTTCCATGTTTATACAGATGGCGGTGTAGATATTTCCATGTTTATGGAGATGGCGGTGTAGATATTTCCATGTTTATACAGATATCGGTGTAATTATTTCCACGTTTATACAGAACACGGTGTAGATATTTCCATGTTTATAGAGATAGCGGTGTATATATTTCCATGTTTATACAGATAGCGGTGAAGATATTTCCATGTTTAAGCAGACCACGGTGTAGATATTTCCATGTTTATACAGATAGCGGTGCAGATATTTCCATGTTTGTACCGATGGCGGTGTTGATATTTCCATCTATACACAGATGTCCGTGTAGATATTTACATGTTTATACAGATGGCGGCACAGATATTTCTATGGATATGTAGATGGCGGTGTAGATATTTCCATGTATATACTGATAGCGGTGTAGTTATTTCCATGTTTATATAGAGAGTGGTGCAGATATTTCCATGTATGTACACATGGCTGTGTAGATATTTCCATGTTTATATAGATGGCAGTGTAGATATTTCCATGTTTATACAGATAACTTTGTAAGTATTTCCATGTTTATACAGATGGCGGTGTAGATATTGCGATGTTTATAGAGATAGCAGTGGAGATATTTCCATGTTTATAGAGATAGCTGTGTAGATATTTCCATGTTTCTACAGATAGCGGTGTAGATATTTCCATGTTTATACAGATTGCGGTGTAGATATTTCGATGTTTATGCATATCGCGGTGTAGATATTTCCATGTTTATACAGATCACAGTGTAGATATTTCCTTGTTTATGCAAATAGCGGTGTAGTTATTTCCATGTTTATACAGATAGCGGTGTAGATATTTCCTTTTTTATACAAATAGCAGTGTAGTTATTTCCATGTTTATACAGATCACGGTGTAGATATTTCCTTGTTTATTCAAATAGCGGTGTAGTTATTTCCATGTTTATACAGATAGCGGTGCAGATATTTCCATGTTTGTACAGATGGCATTGTTGATATTTCCATCTATACACAGATGACCGTGTAGATATTTCCATGTTTATACAGATGACTTGTACGTATTTCCATATTTATACAGATGGCGGTGTAGATATTTCCATGTTTATAGAGATAGCTGTGTAGATATTTCCATGTTTCTACAGATAGCGGTGTAGATATTTCCATGTTTATACAGATTGCGGTGTAGATATTTCGATGTTTATGCAGATCGCGGTGTAGATATTTCCATGTTTATACAGATCGCGGTGTAGATATTTCCATGTTTATACAGATCGCGGTGTAGATATTTCCATGTTTCTACAGATCGCGGTGTAGATATTTCCATGTTTCTACAGATAGCAGTGTAGATATTTCCATATTTATACAGATCGCAGTGTAGATATTTCCATGTTTATGCAGATCACGGTGTAGATATTTCCATGTTTATACAGATAGCGGTGTACATATTTCCATGTTTTTACAGATATTGGTGTAGATATTTCCATGTTTACACAGATTGCAGTGTAGATATTTCCATCTTTCTACAGACGGCATTGTAGATATTTCCATGTTTATACAGATGGCGGTGTAGATATTTCCATGTTTATATAGATGGTGGTGTAGATATTACCATGTTTATACAGATAGCGGTGTAGATATTTCCAGGTTTATACAGATAGTGGTGTAGATACTTCCATGTTTATACAGATGGTGGTGTAGATATTTCCATGTTTATAGAGATGGCGGTGTAGATATTTCCATGTTTGTACAGATATCGGTGTAAATAGTTCCATGTTTATACAGATCACGGTGTACGTATTTCCATGTTTATAGAGATGGCGGTGTATATATTTCCATGTTTATACAGATAGCGGTGTAGATATTTCCATGTTTATACAGACTACGGTGTAGATATTTCCATGTTTATACAGATAGCGGTGCAGATATTTCCATGTTTGTACAGATGGCGGTGTTGATATTTCCAACTATACACAGATGACCGTGTAGATATTTCCATGTTTATACATATGGCGGCGCAGATATTCCTATGGATATGTAGATGGCGGTGTACATATTTCCATGTATATACAGATAGCGGTGTAGTTATTTCCATGTTTATATAGAGAGCGGTGTAGATATTTCCATATATGTACACATGGCTGTGTAGATATTTCCATGTTTATACAGATGACGGTGTAGATATTTCCATGTTTATACAGATAACTTTGTATTTCCATGTTTATACAGATGGCGGTGTAGATATTTCTATGTTTATAGAGATAGTAGTGGAGATATTTCCATGATTATAGAGATAGCGGTGTAGATATTTCCACGTTTATACTGATCGCGGTGTAGATATTTCCATGTTTACAGAGATAGTGGTGTGGATATTTCCATGTTTATACAGATAGGGGTGTAGATATTTCCATGTTTATAGAGATGGCGTTGTAGATATTTCCATGTTTATACAGATCACGGTGTAGATATTTCCTTGTTTATGCAAATAGCGGTGTAGTTATTTCCATGTTTATACAGATCGCGGTGTAGATATTTCCTTGTTTATACAAATAGCACTGTAGATATTTCCATGTTTATACAGATCACGGTGTAGATATTTCCTTGTTTATACAAATAGCGGTGTAGTTATTTCCATGTTTATACAGATAGCGGTGTAGATATTTCCATGTATATACAGATGGCTGTGTAGATATTTCCATGTTTATACAGATGGCTGTGTAGATATCTCCATGTTTATAGAGATGGCGGTGTAGATATTTCCATGTTTATACAGATATCGTTGTAAATATTCCCATGTTTATTCAGATCACGGTGTAGTTATTTCCATGTTTATACAGATAGCGATGTATATATTTCCATGTTTATACAGATAGCGATGTATATATTTCCATGTTTATACAGATAGCGGTGCAGATATTTCCTTGTTTGTACAGATGGCGGTGTTGATATTTCCATCTATACACAGATGTCCGTGTAGATATTTCCATGTTTATACAGATGGCGGAGCAGATATTTCTATGGATATGTAGATGGCGGTGTAGATATTTCCATGTATATACAGATAGCGGTGTAGTTATTTCCATGTTTATATAGAGAGCGGTGTAGATATTTCCATATATGTACACATGGCTGTGTAGATATTTCCATGTTTATACAGATGGCGGTGTACATATTTCCATGTTTATACAGATAACTTTGTAAGTATTTCCATGTTTATACAGATGGCGGTGTAGATATTTCGATGTTTATAGACATATCAGTGGGGATATTTCCATGTTTATAGAGATAGCGGTGTAGATATTTCCACGTTTATACTGATCACGGTGTAGTTATTTCCATGTTTTTAGAGATAGCGGTGTGGATATTTCCAAGTTTACACAGATAGGGGTGTAGATATTTCCATGTTTATAGAGATGTCGTTTTAGATATTTCCATGTTTATACAGATCACGGTGTAGATATTTCCCTGTTTATGCAAATAGCGGTGTAGTTATTTCCATGTTTATACAGATAGCGGTGTAGATATTTCCTTTTTTATACAAATAGCATTGTAGATATTTCCATGTTTATACAGATCACGCTGTAGATATTTCCTTGTTTATACAAATAGCGGTGTAGTTATTTCCATGTATATACAGATAGCGGTGTAGATATTTCCGTGAATATACAGATGGCTGTGTAGATATTTCCATGTTTATACAGATGGCTGTGTAGATATTTCCATGTTTATACAGATGACTTGTAGGTATTTCCATGTTTATACAGATGGCGGTGTAGATATTTCCATGTTTATAGAGATAGCTGTGTAGATATTTCCATGTTTCTACAGATAGCGGTTTAGATATTTCCATGTTTATACAGATCGCGGTGTAGATATTTCCATGTTTATACAGATCGCGGTGTAGATATTTCCATGTTTCTACAGATAGCGGTGTAGGTATTTCCATATTTATACAGATCGCGGTGTAGATATTTCCACGTTTATGCAGATCGTGGTGTAGATATTTCCATGTTTATACAGATAGAGGTGTAGATATTTCCATGTTTTTACAGATATTGGTGTAGATATTTCCATGTTTACACAGATTGCAGTGTAGATATTTCCATCTTTCTACAGACGGCATTGTAGATATTTCCATGTTTATACAGATGGCGGTGTAGATATTTCCATGTTTATATAGACGGTGGTGTAGATATTACCATGTTTATACAGATAGCGGTGTAGATATTTCCAGGTTTATACAGATAGTGGTGAAGATATTTCCATGTTTATACAGATGGCGGTGTAGATATTTCCATGTTTATAGAGATGGCGGTGTAGATATTTCCATGTTTATACAGATATCGGTGCAAATACTTCCATGTTTATACAGATCACGGTGTACATATTTCCATGTTATAGAGATGGTGGTGTAGATATTTCCATGTTTATAGAGATGGCGGTGTAGATATTTCCATGTTTATACAGATATCGGTGTAAATAGTTCCATGTTTATACAGATCACGGTGTACATATTTCCATGTTTATAGAGATGGCGGTGTATATATTTCCATGTTTATACAGATAGCGGTGTAGATATTTCCATGTTTATACAGACCACGGTGTAGATATTTCCATGTTTATACAGATAGCGGTGCAGATATTTCCATGTTTGTACAGATGACGGTGTTGATATTTCCAACTATACACAGATGGCCGTGTAGATATTTCCATGTTTATACAGATGGCGGCGCAGATATTTCTATGGATATGTAGATGGCGGTGTAGATATTTCCATGTATATACAGAGAGCGGTGTAGTTATTTCCATGTTTATATAGAGAGCGGTGTAGATATTTCCATATATGTACACATGGCTGTGTAGATATTTCCATGTTTATACAGATGGCGGTGTATATATTTCCATGTTTATACAGATAACTTTGTAAGTATTTCCATGTTTATACAGATGGCGGTGTAGATATTTCGATGTTTATAGAGATAGCAGTGGAGATATGTCCATGTTTATAGAGATAGCGGTGTAGATATTTCCACGTTTATACTGATCACGGTGTATTTATTTCCATGTTTTTAGAGATAGCGGTGTGGATATTTCCATGTTTATACAGATAGGGGTGTAGATATTTCCATGCTTATAGAGATGGCGTTGTAGATATTTCCATGTTTATACAGATCACGGTGTAGATATTTCCTTGTTTATGCAAATAGCGGTGTAGTTATTTCCATGTTTATACAGATAGTGGTGTAGATATTTCCCTGTTTATACAAATAGCATTGTAGATATTTCCATGTTTATACAGATCACGGTGTAGATACTTCCTTGTTTATACAAATAGCGGTGTAGTTTTTTCCATGTTTATACAGATAGCGGTGAAGATATTTCCATGTATATACAGATGGCTGTGTAGATATTTCCATGTTTATACAGATGGCTGTGTAGATATTTCCATGTTTATACAGATGACTTGCAGGTATTTCCATGTTTATACAGATGGCGGTGTAGATATTTTCATGTTTATAAGGATCGCGGTGTAGATATTTCCATGTTTATGCAGATCGCGTAATAGATATTTCCATGTTTATACAGATAGCGGTGTAGATATTTCCATCTTTCTACAGATGGCATTGTAGATATTTCCATGTTTATACAGATGGCAGTGTAGATATTTCCATGTTTATATAGATGGTGGTGTAGATATTACCATGTTTATACAGATAGCGTTGTAGATATTTCCAGGTTTATACAGATAGCGGTGTAGATATTTCCATGTTTATACAGATGGCGGTGTAGATATCTCCATGTTTATAGAGATGGCGGTGTAGATATTTCCATGTTTATACAGATATCGTTGTAAATATTTCCATGTTTATACAGATCAAGGTGTAGGTATTTCCATGTTTATACAGATAGCGATGTATATATTTCCATGTTTATACAGATAGCGGTGTAGATATTTCCATGTTTTACAGACCACGGTGTAGATATTTCCATGTTTATACAGATAGCGGTGCAGATATTTCCATGTTTGTACAGATGGCGGTGTTGATATTTCCATCTATACACAGATGACCGTGTAGATATTTCCATGTTTATACAGATGGCGGCGCAGATATTTCTATGGATATGTAGATGGTGGTGTAGATATTTCCGTGTATATACAGAGAGCGGTGTAGTTATTTCCATGTTTATATAGAGAGCGGTGTAGATATTTCCATATATGTACACATGGCTGTGTAGATATTTCCATGTTTATACAGATGGCGGTGTAGATATTTCCATGTTTATACAGATAACTTTGTAAGTATTTCCATGTTTATACAGATGGCGGTGTAGATATTTCCATGTTTATAGAAATAGCAGTGGAGATATTTCCATGTTTATAGAGATAGCGGTGTAGATATTTCCACGTTTATACTGATCGCGGTGTAGTTATTTCCATGTTTATAGAGATAGCGTTGTGGATATTTCCATGTTTATACACATAGGAGTGTAGATATTTCCATGTTTATAGAGATGGTGTTGTAGATATTTCCATGTTTATACAGATCACGGTGTAGATATTTCCTTGTTTATGCAAATAGCGGTGTAGTTATTTCCATGTTTATAGAGATGGCGTTGTAGATATTTCCATGTTTATACAGATCATGGTGTAGATATTTCCTTGTTTATGCAAATAGCGGTGTAGTTATTTCCATGTTTGTACAGATAGCGGTGTAGATATTTCCTTGTTTATACAAATAGCAGTGTAGATATTTCCATGTTTATACAAATCACGGTGTAGATATTTCCTTGTTTATACACATAGCGGTGTAGTTATTTCCATGTTTATACAGATAGCTGTGTAGATATTTCCATGTGTATACAGATGGCTGTGTAGATATTTCCATGTTTATACAGATGACTTGTAGGTATTTCCATGTTTATACAGATGGCGGTGTAGATATTTCCATGTGTATACAGATAGCTGTGTAGATATTTCCATGTTTATACAGATGGCGGTGTAGATATTTCCATGTTTATACAGATAACTTTGTAAGAATTTTCATGTTTATACAGATGGCGGTGTAGATATTTCGATGTTTATAGAGATAGCGGTGGAGATATTTCCATGTTTATAGAGATAGCGGTGTAGATATTTCCGCGTTTATACTGATCGCGGTGTAGTTATTTCCATGTTTATAGAGATAGCGGTGTGGATATTTCCATGTTTATACAGATAGGGGTGTAGATATTTCCATGTTTATAGAGATGGCGTTGTAGATATTTCCATGTTTATACAGATCACGGTGTAGATATTTCCTTGTTTATGCAAATAGCGGTGTAGTTATTTCCATGTTTATACAGATCACGGTGTAGATATTTCCTTGTTTATACAAATAGCGGTGTAGTTATTTCCATGTTTGTACAGATAGCGGTGTAGACATTTCCATGTATATACAGATGGCTGTGTAGATATTTCCATGTTTATATAGATGGCTGTGTAGATATTTCCATGTTTATACAGATGACTTGTAGGTATTTCCATGTTTATACAGATGGCGGTGTAGATATTTCCATGTTTATAGAGATAGCTGTGTAGATATTTCCATGTTTCTACAGATAGCAGTGTAGATATTTCCATGTTTCTACAGATAGCGGTGTAGGTATTTCCATGTTTATGCACATCGCAGTGTAGATATTTCCATCTATCTACAGACGGCATTGTAGATATTTCCATGTTTATACAGATGGCGGTGTAGATATTTCCATGTTTATATAGATGGTGGTGTAGATATTACCATGTTTATACAGATAGCGGTGTAGATATTTCCAGGTTTATACAGATAGCGGTGTATATATTTCCATGTTTATACAGATAGCGGTGTAGATATTTCCATGTTTATACAGACCACGGTGTAGATATTTCCATGTTTATACAGATAGCGGTGCAGATATTTCCATGTTTGTACAGATGGCGGTGTTGATATTTCCATCTATACACAGATGACCGTGTAGATAATTCCATGTTTGTACAGATGGCGGTGCAGATATTTCTATGGATATGTAGATGGCGGTGTAGATATTTCCATGTATATACAGATAGCGGTGTAGTTATTTCCATGTTTATATAGAGAGCGGTGTAGATATTTCCATATATGTACACATGGCTGTGTAGATATTTCCATGTTTATACAGATGACGGTGCAGATATTTCCATGTTTATACAGATAACTTTGTAAGTATTTCCATGTTTATACAGATGGCGGTGTAGATATTTCGATGTTTATAGAGATAGTAGTGGAGATATTTCCATGTTTATAGAGATAGAGGTCTAGATATTTCCAAGTTTATACTGATCGCGGTGTAGTAATTTCCATGTTTATAGAGATAGCGGTGTGGATATTTCAATGTTTATACAGATAGGGGTGTAGATATTTCCATGTTTATAGAGATGGCGTTGTAGATATTTCCATGTTTATACAGATCACGGTGTAGATATTTCCTTGTTTATGCAAATAGCGGTGTAGTTATTTCCATGTTTATACAGATAGCGGTGTAGATATTTCCATGTATATACAGATGGCTGTGTAGATATTTCCATGTTTATACAGATGGCTGTGTAGATATTTCCATATTTATACAGATGACTTGTAGGTATTTCCATGTCTATACAGATGGCGGTGTAGATATTTCCATGTTTATAGAGATAGCTGTGTAGATATTTCCATGTTTCTACAGATAGCGGTGTAGATATTTCCATGTTTATACAGATCGTGGTGTAGATATTTCCATGTTTATTCAGATCGCGGTGTAGATATTTCCATGTTTCTACAGATAGCGGTGTAGATATTTTCATGTTTGTACAGATCGCGGTGTAGATATTTCCATGTTTATGCAGATCGCGGTGTAGGTATTTCCATGTTTATACAGCTAGCGGTGTAGATATTTCCATGTTTTTACAGATATTGGTGTAGATATTTCCATGTTTACACAGATTGCGGTGTAGATATTTCCATCTTTCTACAGATGGCATTGTAGATATTTCCATGTTTATACAGATGGCAGTGTAGATATTTCCATGTTTATATAGATGGTGGTGTAGATATTACCATGTTTATACAGATAGCGGTGTAGATATTTTCAGGTTTATACACATAGCGGTGTAGATATTTCCATGTTTATACAGATGGCGGTGTAGATATTTCCATGTTTATAGAGATGGCGGTGTAGATATTTCCATGTTTATACAGATATCGGTGTAAATATTTCCATGTTTATACAGATCACGATGTAGATATTTCCATGTTTATAGAGATAGTGGTGTATGTATTTCCATGTTTATACAAATAGCGGTATAGATATTTCCATGTTTATACAGACCACGGTGTAGATATTTCCATGCTTATACAGATAGCGGTGCAGATATTTCCATGTTTGTACAGATGGCGGTGTTGATATTTCCATCTATACACAGATGACCGTGTAGATATTTCCATGTTTATACAGATGGCGGCACAGATATTTCTATGTATATGTAGATGGCGGTGTAGATATTTCCATGTATATACAGATAGCGATGTAGTTATTTCCATGTTTATATAGAGAGCGGTGTAGATATTTCTATGTATGTACACATGGCTGTGTAGATATTTCCATGTTTATGCAGATGGTGGTGTAGATATTTCCATGTTTATACAGATAACTTTGTAAGTATTTCCATGTTTATACAGATGGCGGTGTAGATATTTCGATGTTTATAGAAATAGCAGTGGAGATATTTCCATGTTTATAGAGATAGCGGTGTAGATATTTCCACGTTTATACTGATCGCGGTGTAGTTATTTCCATGGTTATAGAGATAGCGTTGTGGATATTTCCATGTTTATACACATAGGAGTGTAGATATTTCCATGTTTATAGAGATGGTGTTGTAGATATTTCCATGTTTATACAGATCACGGTGTAGATATTTCCTTGTTTATGCAAATAGCGGTGTAGTTATTTCCATGTTTATAGAGATGAAGTTGTAGATATTTCCATGTTTATACAGATCGTGGTGTAGATATTTCCTTGTTTATGCAAATAGCGGTGTAGTTATTTCCATGTTTATACAGATAGCGGTGTAGATATTTCCTTGTTTATACAAATAGCAGTGTAGATATTTCCATGTTTATACAAATCACGGTGTAGATATTTCCTTGTTTATACAAATAGCGGTGTAGTTATTTCCATGTTTATACAGATAGCTGTGTACATATTTCCAGGTATATACAGATGGCTGTGTAGATATTTCCATGTTTATACAGATGGCTGTGTAGATATTTCCATGTTTATACAGATGACTTGTAGGTATTTCCATGTTTATACAGATGGCGGTGTAGATATTTCCATGTTTATAGAGATAGCTATGTAGATATTTCCATGTTTATACAGATGGCGGTGTAGATATTTCCATGTTTATACAGATAACTTTGTAAGAATTTTCATGTTTATACAGATGGCGGTGTAGATATTTCGATGTTTATAGAGATAGCGGTGGAGATATTTCCATGTTTATAGAGATAGCGGTGTAGATATTTCCACGTTTATACTTATCGCGGTGTAGTTATTTCCATGTTTATAGAGACAGCGGTGTGGATATTTCCATGTTTATACAGATAGGGGTGTAGATATTTCCATGTTTATAGAGATGGCGTTGTAGATATTTCCATGTTTATACAGATCACGGTGTAGATATTTCCTTGTTTATGCAAATAGCGGTGCAGTTATTTCCATGTTTATACAGATCACGGTGTAGATATTTCCTTGTTTATACAAATAGTGGTGTAGTTACTTCCATGTTTATACAGATAGCGGTGTAGATATTTCCATGTATATAGAGATGGCTGTGTAGATATTTCCATGTTTATACAGATGGCTGTGTAGATATTTCCATGTTTATACAGATGACTTGTAGGTATTTCCATGTTTATACAGATGGCGGTGTAGATATTTCCATGTTTATAGAGATAGCGGTGTAGGTATTTCCATGTTTCTACAGATAGCGGTGTAGGTATTTCCATGTTTATGCACATCGCAGTGTAGATATTTCCATGTTTCTACAGATAGCGGTGTAGATATTTCCATGTTTATACAGATGGCGGTGTAGATATTTCCATGTTTATAGAGATAGCTGTGTAGATATTTCCATGTTTCTACAGATAGCGGTGTAGATATTTCCATGTTTATACAGATCGCAGTGTAGATATTTCCATGTTTATACAGATCGCGGTGTAGATATTTCCATGTTTCTACAGATAGCGGTGTAGATATTTCCATATGTATACAGATCGCGGTGTAGATATTTCCATGTTTATGCAGATCGCGGTGTAGATATTTCCATGTTTATACAGATAGCGGTGTATATATTTCCATGTTTTTACAGATATTGGTGTAGATATTTCCATGTTTACACAGATTGCAGTGTAGATATTTCCATCTATCTACAGACGGCATTGTAGATATTTCCATGTTTATACAGATGGCGGTGTAGATATTTCCATGTTTATATAGATGGTGGTGTAGATATTACCATGTTTATACAGATAGCGGTGTAGATATTTCCAGGTTTATACAGATAGCGGTGTAGATATTTCCATGTTTATACAGATAGCGGTGTAGATATTTCCATGTTTATACAGACCACGGTGTAGATATTTCCATGTTTATACAGATAGCGGTGCAGATATTTCCATGTTTGTACAGATGGCGGTGTTGATATTTCCATCTATACACAGATGACCGTGTAGATAATTCCATGTTTGTACAGATGTCAGCGCAGATATTTCTATGGATATGTAGATGGCGGTGTAGATATTTCCATGTATATACAGATAGCGGTGTAGTTATTTCCATGTTTATATAGAGAGCGGTGTAGATATTTCCATATATGTACACATGGCTGTGTAGATATTTAAATGTTTATACAGATGACGGTGCATATATTTCCATGTTTATACAGATAACTTTGTAAGTATTTCCATGTTTATACAGATGGCGGTGTAGATATTTCGATGTTTATAGAGATAGTAGTGGAGATATTTCCATGTTTATAGAGATAGCGGTGTAGATATTTCCACGTTTATACTGATCGCGGTGTAGTAATTTCCATGTTTATAGAGATAGCGGTGTGGATATTTCCATGTATATACAGATAGGGGTGTAGATATTTCCATGTTTATAGAGATGGCGTTGTAGATATTTCCATGTTTATACAGATCACGGTGTAGATATTTCCTTGTTTATGCAAATAGCGGTGTAGTTATTTCCGTGTTTATACAGATAGCGGTGTAGATATTTCCTTGTTTATACAAATAGCAGTGTAGATATTTCCATGTTTATACAGATCACAGTGTAGATATTTACTTGTTTATACAAAGAGCGGTGTAGTTATTTCCATGTTTATACAGATAGCGGTGTGGATATTTCCATGTTTATAGAGATAGGGGTGTAGATATTTCCATGTTTATAGAGATGGCGTTGTAGATATTTCCATGTTTATACAGATCACGGTGTAGATATTTCCTTGTTTATGCAAATAGCGGTGTAGTTATTTCCATGTTTATACAGATCACGGTGTAGATATTTCCTTGTTTATACAAATAGCGGTGTAGTTATTTCCATGTTTATACAGATAGCGGTGTAGATATTTCCATGTATATACAGATGGCTGTGTAGATATTTCCATGTTTATACAGATGGCTTTGTAGATATTTCCATGTTTATACAGATGACTTATAGGTATTTCCATGTTTATACAGATGGCGCTGTAGATATTTCCATGTTTATAGAGATAGCTGTGTAGATATTTCCATGTTTCTACAGATAGCGGTGTAGATATTTCCATGTTTATACAGATCGCGGTGTAGATATTTCCATGTTTCTACAGATAGCGGTGTAGATATTTCCATGTTTATACAGATCGCGGTGTAGATATTTCCATGTTTATGCAGATCGCGGTGTAGATAATTCCATGTTTATACAGATAGCGGTGTAGATATTTCCATGTTTTTTACAGATATTGGTGTAGATATTTCCATGTTTACACAGATTGCGGTGTAGATATGTCCATCTTTCTACAGATGGCATTGTAGATATTTCCATGTTTATACAGATGGCAGTGTAGATTTTTCCATGTTTATATAGATGGTGATATAGATATTACCATGTTTATACAGATAGCGGTGTAGATATTTTCAGGTTTATACAGATAGCGGTGAAAATATTTCCATGTTTATACAGATGGCGGTGTAGATATTTCCATGTTTATAGAGATGGCGGTGTAGATATTTCCATGTTTATACAGATATCGGTGTAAATAGTTCCATGTTTATACAGATCACGTTGTAGATATTTCCATGTTTATAGAGATGGCGGTGTATATATTTCCATGTTTATACAGATAGCGGTGTAGATATTTCCATGTTTATACAGACCACGGTGTAGATATTTCCATGTTTATACAGATAGCGGTGCAGATATTTCCATGTTTGTACAGATGGCGGTGTTGATATTTCCATCTATACACAGATGACCGTGTAGATATTTCCATGTTTATACAGATGGTGGCGCAGATATTTCTATGGATATGTAGATGACGGTGTAGATATTTCCATTTATATACAGATAGCGGTGTAGTTATTTCCATGTTTATATGGAGAGCGGTGTAGATATTTCCATATATGTACACATGGCTGTGTAGATATTTCCATGTTTATACAGATGGCGGTGTAGATATTTCCATGTTTATACAGATAACTTTGTCAGCATTTCCATGTTTATACAGATGGCGGTGTAGATATTTCGATGTTTATATAGATAGTAGTGCAGATATTTCCATGTTTATAGAGATAGCGGTGTAGATATTTCCACGTTTATGCTAATCGCGGTGTAGTTATTTGCATGTTTATAGAGATAGAGCTGTGGATATTTCCATGTTTATACAGATAGGGGTGTAGATATTTCCATGTTTATAGAGATGGCGTTGTAGATATTTCCATGTTTATATAGATCACGGTGTAGATATTTCCTTGTTTATGCAAATAGCGGTGTAGTTATTTCCATGTTTATACAGATAGCGGTGTAGATATTTCCCTGTTTATACAAATAGCAGTGTAGATATTTCCATGTGTATACAGATCACAGTGTAGATATTTCCTTGTTTATACAAATAGCGGTGTAGTTATTTCCATGTATATACAGATAGCTGTGTAGGTATTTCTATGTATATACAGATGGCTGTGTAGATATTTCCATGTTTATACAGATGGCTTTGTAGATATTTCCATGTTTATACAGATGACTTGTATGTATTTCCATGTTTATACAGATGGCGGTGTAGATATTTCCATGTTTATAGAGATAGCTGTGTAGATATTTCCATGTTTCTACAGATAGCGGTGTAGATATTTCCATGTTTTTACAGATATTGGTGTAGATATTTCCATGTTTACACAGATTGCGGTGTAGATATTTCCATCTTTCTACAGACGGCATTATAGTTATTTCCATGTTTATACAGATGGTGGTGTAGATATTTCCATGTTTATAGAGATAGCTGTGTAGATATTTCCATGTTTCTACAGATAGCGGTGTAGATATTTCCATGTTAATACAGATCGCGGTGTAGATATTTCCATGTTTATACAGATCGTGGTGTAGATATTTCCATGTTTCTACAGATAGCGGTGTAGATATTTCCATCTTTATACAGATCGCGGTGTAGATATTTCCATGTTTATGCAGATCGCGGTGTAGATATTTCCATGTTTATACAGATAGCGGTGTAGATATTTCCATGATTTACAGATATTGGTGTAGATATTTCCATGTTTACACAGATTGCAGTGTAGATATTTCCATCTTTCTACGGACGGCATTGTAGATATTTCCATGTTTATACAGATGGCGGTGTAGATATTTCCATGTTTATATAGATGGCGGTGTAGATATTACCATGTTTATACAGATAGCGGTGTAGATATTTCCAGGTTTATACAGATAGCGGTGTAGATATTTCCATGTTTATACAGATGGCGGTGTAGATATTTCCATGTTTGTAGAGATGGCGGTGTAGATATTTCCATGTTTATACAGATATCGGTGAAAATAGTTCCATGTTTATACAGATCGCGGTGTAGATATTTCCATGTTTATACAGATCGCGGTGTAGATATTTCCATGTTTCTACAGATCACGGTGTAGATATTTCCATATTTATACAGATCGCGGTGTAGATATTTCCATGTTTATGCAGATCGCGGTGTAGATATTTCCATGTTTATACAGATAGCGGTGTAGATATTTCCATGTTTTTACAGATATTGGTGAAGATATTTCCATGTTTACACAGATTGCAGTGTAGATATTTCCATCTTTCTACAGACGGCATTGTAGATATTTCCATGTTTATACAGATGGCGGTGTAGATATTTCCATGTTTATATAGATGGTGGTGTAGATATTACCATGTTTATACAGATAGCGGTGTAGATATTTCCAGGTTTATACAGATAGCGGTGTAGATATTTCCATGTTTATACAGATGGCGGTGTAGGTATTTCCATGTTTATAGAGATGGCGGTGTAGATATTTCCATGTTTATACAGATATCGGTGTAAATATTTCCATGTTTATACAGATCACGGTGTACATATTTCCATGTTTATAGAGATGGCGGTGTATATATTTCCATGTTTATACAGATAGCGGTGTAGATATTTCCATGTTTATACAGACCACGGTGTAGATATTTCCATGTTTATACAGATAGCGGTGCAGATATTTCCATGTTTGTACAGATGGCGGTGTTGATATTTCCATCTATACAGAGATGACCGTGTAGATATTTCCATGTTTATACAGATGGCGGCGCAGATATTTCTATGGATATGTAGATGGCGGTGTAGATATTTCCATGTATATACAGATAGCGGTGTAGTTATTTCCATGTTTATATAGAGAGCGGTGTAGATATTTCCATATATGTACACATGGCTGTGTAGATATTTCCATGTTTATACAGATGTCGGTGTAGATATTTACATGTTTATACAGATAACTTTGTAAGTATTTCCATGTTTATACAGATGGCGGTGTAGATATTTCGATGTTTATAGAGATAGTAGTGGAGATATTTCCATGTTTATAGAGATAGCGGTGTAGATATTTCCACGTTTATACTGATTGCGTTGTAGTAATTTCCATGTTTATAGAGATAGCGGTGTGGATATTTCCATGTTTATACAGATAGGGGTGTAGATTTTTCCATGTTTATAGAGATGGCGTTGTAGATATTTCCATGTTTATACAGATCACGGTGTAGATATTTCCTTGTTTATGCAAATAGCGGTGTAGTTATTTCCCTGTTTATACAGATAGCGGTGTAGATATTTCCTTGTTTATACAAATAGCAGTGTAGATATTTCCATGTTTATACAGATCACGCTATAGATATTTACTTGTTTATATAAATAGCGGTGTAGTTATTTCCATGTTTATACAGATAGCGGTGTAGATATTTCCATGTATATACAGATGGCTGTGTAGATATTTCCATGTTTATACAGATGGCTGTGTATATATTTCCATGTTTATACAGATGACTTGTAGGTATTTCCATGTCTATACAGATGGCGGTGTAGATATTTCCATGTTTATAGAGATAGCTGTGTAGATATTTCCATGTATCTACAGATAGCGGTGTAGATATTTCCATGTTTATACAGATCGCGTTGTAGATATTTCCATGTTTATTCAGATCGCGGTGTAGATATTTCCATGTTTCTACAGATAGCGGTGTAGATATTTTCATGTTTATACAGATTGCGGTGTAGTTATTTCCATGTTTATGCAGATCGCGGTATAGATATTTCCATGTTTATACAGATATCGGTGTAAATATTTCCATGTTTATACAGATCACGGTGTACATATTTCCATGTTTATAGAGATGGCGGTGTATATATTTCCATGTTTATACAGATAGCGGTGTAGATATTTCCATGTTTATACAGACCACGGTGTAGATATTTCCATGTTTATACAGATAGCGGTGCAGATATTTCCATGTTTGTACAGATGGCGGTGTTGATATTTCCATCTATACAGAGATGACCGTGTAGATATTTCCATGTTTATACAGATGGCGGCGCAGATATTTCTATGGATATGTAGATGGCGGTGTAGATATTTCCATGTATATACAGATAGCGGTGTAGTTATTTCCATATTTATATAGAGAGCGGTGTAGATATTTCCATATATGTACACATGGCTGTGTAGATATTTCCATGTTTATACAGATGTCGGTGTAGATATTTACATGTTTATACAGATAACTTTGTAAGTATTTCCATGTTTATACAGATGGCGGTGTAGATATTTCGATGTTTATAGAGATAGTAGTGGAGATATTTCCATGTTTATAGAGATAGCGGTGTAGATATTTCCACGTTTATACTGATTGCGTTGTAGTAATTTCCATGTTTATAGAGATAGCGGTGTGGATATTTCCATGTTTATACAGATAGGGGTGTAGATATTTCCATGTTTATAGAGATGGCGTTGTATATATTTGCATGTTTATACAGATCACGGTGTAGATATTTCCTTGTTTATGCAAATAGCGGTGTAGTTATTTCCCTGTTTATACAGATAGCGGTGTAGATATTTCCTTGTTTATACAAATAGCAGTGTAGATATTTCCATGTTTATACAGATCACGCTATAGATATTTACTTGTTTATATAAATAGCGGTGTAGTTATTTCCATGTTTATACAGATAGCGGTGTAGATATTTCCATGTATATACAGATGGCTGTGTAGATATTTCCATGTTTATACAGATGGCTGTGTATATATTTCCATGTTTATACAGATGACTTGTAGGTATTTCCATGTCTATACAGATGGCGGTGTAGATATTTCCATGTTTATAGAGATAGCTGTGTAGATATTTCCATGTATCTACAGATAGCGGTGTAGATATTTCCATGTTTATACAGATCGCGTTGTAGATATTTCCATGTTTATTCAGATCGCGGTGTAGATATTTCCATGTTTCTACAGATAGCGGTGTAGATATTTTCATGTTTATACAGATTGCGGTGTAGTTATTTCCATGTTTATGCAGATCGCGGTATAGATATTTCCATGTTTATACAGATAGCGGTGTGGATATTTCCATGTTTTTACAGATATTGGTGTAGATATTTCCATGTTTACACAGATTGCGGTGTAGATATTTCCATCTTTATACAGATGGCATTGTAGATATTTCCATGTTTATACAGATGGCGGTGTAGATATTTCCATGTCTATATAGATGGTGGTGTAGATATTACCATGTTATACAGATAGCGGTGTAGATATTTCCATGTTTATACAGATGGCGGTGTAGAAATTTCCATGTTTATGGAGATGGCAGAGTAGATATTTCCATGTTTATACAGATATCGTTGTAAATATTTCCATGTTTATACAGATCACGGTGTAGGTATTTCCATGTTTATACAGATAGCGATGTATATATTTCCATATTTATACAGATAGCGGTGTAGTTATTTCCATGTTTTTACAGACCACGTTGTAGATATTTCCATGTTTATACAGATAGCCGTGCAGATATTTCCATGTTTGTACAGATGGCGGTGTTGATATTTCCATCTATACACAGATGACCGTGTAGATATTTCCATGTTTATACAGATGGCGGCGCAGATATTTCTATGGATATGTAGATGGCAGTGTAGATATTTCCATGTATATACAGATAGCGGTGTAGTTATTTCCATGTTTATATAGAGAGCGGTGTAGATATTTCCATATATGTACACATGGCTGTGTAGATATTTCCATGTTTATACAGATGGCGGTGTAGATATTTCCATGTTAATACAGATAACTTTGTAAGTATTTCCATGTTTATACAGATGGCGGTGTAGATATTTCGATGTTTATAGAAATAGCAGTGGAGATATTTCCATGTTTATAGAGATAGCGGTGTAGATATTTCCACATTTATACTGATCACGGTGTAGTTATTTCCATGTTTTTAGAGATAGCGGTGTGGATATTTCCATGTTTATACAGAAAAGGGTGTAGATATTTCCATGTTTATAGAGATGTCGTTGTAGATATTTCCATGTTTATACAGGTCACGGTGTAGATATTTCCTTGTTTATGCAAATAGCGGTGTAGTTATTTCCATGTTTATACAGATAGCGGTGTAGATATTTCCTTGTTTATACAAATAGCATTGTAGATATTTCCATGTTTATACAGATCACGGTATAGATATTTCCTTGTTTATACAAATAGCGGTGTAGTTATTTCCATGTTTATACAGAGAGCGGTGTAGATATTTCCGTGAAAATACAGATGGCTGTGTAGATATTTCCATGTTTATACAGATGGCTGTGTAGATATTTCCCTGTTTATACAGATGACTTGTAGGTATTTCCATGTTTATACAGATGGCGGTGTAGATATTTCCATGTTTATAGAGATAGTTGTGTAGATATTTCCATGTTTCTACAGATAGCGGTGTAGGTAATTCCATGTTTATACAGATCGCGGTGTAGATATTTCCATGTTTATACAGATCGCGGTGTAGATATTTCCATGTTTCTACAGATCACGGTGTTGATATTTCCATATTTATACAGATCGCGGTGTAGATATTTCCATGTTTATGCAGATCGCGGTGTAGCTATTTCCATGTTTATACAGATAGCGGTGTAGATATTTCCATGTTTTTACAGATATTGGTGTAGATATTTCCATGTTTACACAGATTGCAGTGTAGATATTTCCATCTTTCTACAGACGGCATTGTAGATATTTCCATGTTTATACAGATGGCGGTGTAGATATTTCCTTGTTTATATAGATGGTGGTGTAGATATTACCATGTTTATACAGATAGCGGTGTAGATATTTCCAGGTTTATACAGATAGCGGTGTAGATATTTCCAGGTTTATGCAGATGGCGGTGTAGATATTTCCATGTTTATAGAGATGGCGGTGTAGATATTTCCATGTTTATACAGATATCGGTGTAAATATTTCCATGTTTATACAGATCACAGTGTACATATTTCCATGTTTATAGAGATGGCGGTGTATATATTTCCATGTTTATACAGATAGCGTTGTAGATATTTCCATGTTTATACAGACCATGGTGTAGATATTTCCATGTTTATACAGATAGCAGTGCAGATATTTCCATGTTTGTACAGATGGCGGTGTTGATATTTCCATCTATACACAGATGACCGTGTAGATATTTCCATGTTTATACAGATGGCGGCGCAGATATTTCTATGGATATGTCGATGGCGGTGTAGATATTTCCATGTATATACAGATAGCGGTGTAGTTATTTCCATGTTTATATAGAGAGCGGTGTAGATATTTCCATATATGTACACATGGCTGTGTAGATATTTCCATGTTTATACAGATGGCGGTGTAGATATTTCCATGTTTATACAGATAACTTTGTAAGTATTTCCATGTTTATAGAGATGGCGGTGTAGATATTTCCATGTTTATACAGATATCGTCGTAAATATTTCCATGTTTATACAGATCACGGTGTAGGTATTTCCATGTTTATACAGATATCGATTTATATATTTCCATGTTTATACAGATAGCGGTGTAGATATTTCCATGTTTTTACAGACCACGGTGTAGATATTTCCATGTTTATACAGATAACTTTGTAAGTATTTCCATGTTTATACAGATGGCGGTGTAGATATTTCGATGTTTATAGAAATAGCAGTGGAGATATTTCCATGTTTATAGAGATAGCGGTGTAGATATTTCCACGTTTATACTGATCACGGTGTGGTTACTTCCAGGTTTTTAGAGATAGCGGTGTGGATATTTCCATGTTTATATAGATAGGGGTGTAGATATTTCCATGTTTATAGAGATGTCGTTGTAGATATTTCCATGTTTATACAGATCACGGTGTAGATATTTCCTTGTTTATGCAAATAGCGGTGTAGTTATTTCCATGTTTATACAGATAGCAGTGTAGATATTTCCTTGTTTATACAAATAGCATTGTAGATATTTCCATGTTTATACAGATCACGGTGTAGATATTTCCTTGTTTATACAAATAGCGTTGTAGTTATTTCCATGTTTATACAGATAGCGGTGTAGATATTTCCGTGAATATACAGATGGCTGTGTAGATATTTCCATGTTTATACAGATGGCTGTGTAGATATTTCCATGTTTATACAGATGACTTGTAGGTATTTCCATGTTTATACAGATGGCGGTGTAGATATTTCCATGTTTATAGAGATAGCTGTGTAGATATTTCCATGTTTCTACAGATAGCGGTGTAGATATTTCCATGTTTATACAGATCGCGTTGTAGATATTTCCATGTTTATACAGATCGCGGTGTAGATATTTCCATGTTTCTACAGATCGCGGTGTAGATATTTCCATATTTATACAGATCGAGGTGTAGATATTTCCATGTTTATGCAGATCGCGGTGTAGATATTTCCATGTTTATACAGATAGCGGTGTAGATATTTCGTTGTTTTTACAGATATTGGTGTAGATATTTCCATGTTTACACAGATTGCAGTGTAGATATTTCCATCTTTCTACAGATGGCATTTTAGGTATTTCCATGTTTATACAGATGGCGGTGTAGATATTTCCATGTTTATAGAGATGGCGGTGTAGATATTTCCATGTTTATACAGATATCGGTGTAAATATTTCCATGGTTATACACATCACGGTGTAGATATTTCCATGTTTATAGAGATAGCGGTGTATATATTTCCATGTTTATACAGATAGCGGTGTAGATATTTCCATGTTTATACAGATCACGGTGTAGATATTTCCTTGTTTATACAAATAGCGGTGTAATTATTTCCATGCTTATACAGATAGCGGTGTAGATATTTCCATGTATATACAGATGGCTGTGTAGATATTTCCATGTTTATACAGATGGCGGCGCAGATATTTCTTTGGATATGTAGATGGCGGTGTAGATATTTCCGTGTATATACAGATAGCGGTGTAGTTATTTCCATGTTTATATAGAGAGCGGTGTAGATATTTCCATATATGTACACATGGCTGTGTAGATATTTACATGTTTTTACAGATGGCGGTGTAGATATTTCCATGTTTATGCAGATAACTTTGTAAGTATTTCCATGTTTATACACATGGCGGTGTAGATATTTCGATGTTTATAGAGATAGCAGTGGAGATATTTCCATGTTTATATAGATAGCGGTGTAGATATTTCCACGTTTATACTGATCGCGGTGTAGTTATTTCCATGTTTATAGAGATAGCGGTGTGGATATTCCCCTGTTTATACAGATAGGGGTGAGGATATTTCCATGTTTATACAGATGGCGTTGAAGATATTTCCATGTTTATACAGATCACGGTGTAGATATTTCCTTGTTTATGCAAATAGCGGTGTAGTTATCTCCATGTTTATACAGATAGTGGTGTAGATATTTCCTTCTTTATACAAATAGCAGTGTAGATATTTCCATGTTTATACAGATCACGGTGTAGATATTTCCTTGTTTATACAAATAGCGGTGTAGTTATTTTCATGTTTATACAGATAGCGGTGTAGATATTTCCTTGTATATACAGATGGCTGTGTAGATATTTCCATGTTTATACAGATGGCTGTGTAGATATTTCCATGTTTATACAGATGATTTGTAGGTATTTCCATGTTTATACAGATGGCGGTGTAGATATTTCCATGTTTATAGAGATAGCTGTGTAGATATTTCCATGTTTCTACAGATAGCGGTGTAGATATTTCCATGTTTATGCAGATCGCGGTGTGGATATTTCCATGTTTCTACAGATAGCGGTGTAGATATTTCCAGGTTTATACAGATAGCGGTGTAGGTATTTCCATGTTTATACAGATGGCGGTGTAGATATTTCCATGTTTATATAGATGGTGATGTAGATATTACCATGTTTATACAGATAGCGGTGTAGATATTTTCAAGTTTATACAGATAACAGTGTAGATATTTCCATGTTTATACAGATGGCAGTGTAGATATTTCCATGTTTATAGAGATGGCGGTGTAGATATTTCCACGTTTATACAGATATCGTTGTAAATATTTCCATGTTTATACAGATCACGGTGTAGGTATTTCCATGTTTATACAGATAGCGATGTATATATTTCCATGTTTATACAGATAGCGGTGTAGATATTTCCATGTTTATACTGATCACGGTGTAGTTATTTCCATGTTTCTACAGATAGCGGTGTAGATATTTCCATGTTTATGCAGATCGCGGTGTAGATATTTCCATGCTTATGCAGATCGCGGTGAAGATATTTCCATCTTTATACAGATAGCGGTGTAGATATTTCCATGTTTTTACAGATATTGGTGTAGGTATTTCCATGTTTACACAGATTGCAGTGTACATATTTCCATCTTTCTACAGATGGCATTGTAGATATTTCCATGTTTATACAGATGGCGGTGTAGATATTTCCATGTTTATATAGATGGTGGTGTAGATATTACCGTGTTTATACAGATAGCGGTGCAGATATTTCCAGGTTTATACAGATAGCGGTTTAGATATTTCCATGTTTATACAGATGGCGGTGTAGATATCTCCATGTTTATACAGATGGCGGTGTAGATATTTCCATGTTTTTACAGACATTGGTGTAGATATTTCCATGTTTACACAGATTGCGGTGTAGATATTTCCATCTTTCTACAGATGGCATTGTAGATATTTCCATGTTTATACAGATGGCGGTGTAGATATTTCCATGTTTATTTAGATGGTGGTGTCGATATTACCATGTTTATACAGATAGCGGTGTAGATAATTCCAGGTTTATACAGATAGCGGTGTAGATATTTCCATGTTTATACAGATCGCGGTGTAGATATTTCCATGTTTATGCAGATCACGGTGTAGATATTTCCATGTTTCTACAGATAGCGGTGTAGATATTTCCATGTTTATGCAGATCGTGGTGTAGATATTTCCATGCTTATGCAGATCGCGGTGTAGATATTTCCATCTTTATACAGATAGCGGTGTAGATATTTCCATGTTTTTACAGATATTGGTGTAGGTATTTCCATGTTTACACAGATTGCAGTGTACATATTTCCATCTCTCTATAGATGGCATTGTAGATATTTCCATGTTTATACAGATGGCGGTGTAGATATTTCCATGTTTATACAGATAACTTTGTAAGTATTTCCATGTTTATACAGATGGCGATGTAGATATTTCGATATTTATAGAGATAGCAGTGGAGATATTTCTATGTTTATAGAGATAGCGGTGTAGATATTTCCACGTTTATACTGATCGCGGTGTAGTTATTTCCATGTTTATAGAGATCGCGGTGTGGATATTTCCATGTTTATACAGATAGTGGTGTAGATATTTCCATGTTTATAGAGATGGCGTTGTAGATATTTCCATGTTTATACAGATCACGGTGTAGATATTTCCTTGTTTATGCAAATAGCGGTGTAGTTATTTCCATGTTTATACAGATCGTGGTGTAGATATTTCCATGTTTATGGAGATCGCGGTGTAGATATTTCCTTGCTTATGCAGATCGCGGTGTAGATATTTCCATCTTTATACAGATAGCGGTGTAGATATTTCCATGTTTTTACAGATATTGGTGTAGGTATTTCCATGTTTACACAGATTGCAGTGTACATATTTCCATCTTTCTACAGATGGAATTGTAGATATTTCCATGTTTATACAGATGGCGGTGTAGATATTTCCATGTTTATATAGATGGTGGTGTAGATATTACCGTGTTTATACAGATAGCGGTGCAGATATTTCCAGGTTTATATAGATAGCGGTGAAGATATTTCCATGTTTATACAGATGGCGGTGTAGATATCTCCATGTTTATAGAGATGGCGGTGTAGGTATTTCCATGTTTATACACATTTCGGTGTAAATATTTCCATGTTTATACAGATCGCGGTGTAGATATTTCCATGTTTATAGAGATAGCGGTGTATATATTTCCTTGTTTATACAGATAGCTGTGTAGATATTTCCATGTTTATACAGACCACGGTGTAGATATTTCCATGTTTATACAGATAGCGGTGAAGATATTTCCATGTTTGTACAGATGGCGGTGTTGATACTTCCATCTATACACAGATGACCGTGTAGATATTTCCATGTTTATACAGATAGCGGTGAAGATATTTCCATGTTTGTACAGATGGCGGTGTTGATACTTCCATCTATACACAGATGACCGTGTAGATATTTCCATGTTTATACAGATGGCGGCGCAGATATTTCTATGGATATGTAGTTGGCGGTGTAGATATTTCCATGTATATACAGATAGCGGTGTAGTTATTTCCATGTTTATGTAGAGAGCAGTGTAGATATTTCCATGTATGTACACATGGCTGTGTAGATATTTCCATGTTTATACAGATGGCGGTGTAGGTATTTCCATGTTTATACAGATAACTTTGTAAGTATTTCCATGTTTATACGGATGGCTTTGGAGATATTTCGATGTTTATAGAGATAGCATTGGAGATATTTCCATGTTTATAGAGATAGCGGTGTAGATATTTCCACGTTTATACTGATCGCGGTGTAGTTACTTCCATGTTTATAGAGATAGCGGTGTGGATATTTCCATGTTTATACAGATAGTGGTGTAGATATTTCCATGTTTATAGAGATGGCGTTGTAGATATTTCCATGTTTATACTGATCACGGTGTAGATATTTCCTTGTTTATGCAAATAGCGGTGTAGTTATTTCCATGTTTATACAGATAGCGGTGTAGATATTTCCTTGTTTATACAAATAGCAGTGTAGATATTTCCATGTTTATACAGATCACGGTGTAGATAGTTCCTTGTTTATACAAATAGCGGTGTAGTTATTTCCATGTTTATACAGATAGCGGTGTAGATATTTCCATGTATATACAGATGGCTGTGTAGATATTTCCATGTTTATACAGATGGCTGTGTAGATATTTCCATGTTTATACAGATGACTTGAAGGTATTTCCATGTTTATACAGATGGCGGTGTATATATTTCCATGTTTACAGAGATAGCTGTGTAGATATTTCCATGTTTCTACAGATAGCGGTGTAGATATTTCCAAGTTTATGCAGATCGCGGTGTAGATATTTCCATGCTTATGCAGATCGCGGTGTAGATATTTCCATCTTTATACAGATAGCGGTGTAGATATTTCCATGTTTTTACAGATATTGTTGTAGGTATTTCCATGTTTACACAGATTGCAGTGTAGATATTTCCATCTTTCTACAGATGGCATTGTAGATATTTCCATGTTTATACACATGGCGGTGTAGATATTTCCATGTTTATATAGATGGTGGAGTAGATATTACCATGTTTATACAGATAGCGGTGTAGATATTTCCAGGTTTATACAGATAGCGGTGTAGATATTTCCAGGTTTATACAGATGACGGTGTAGATATTTCCATGTTTATAGAGATGGCGGTGTAGATATTTCCATGTTTATACACATATCGGTGTAAATATTTCCATATTTATACAGATCGCGTTGTAGATATTTCCATGTTTATAGAGATAGCGGTGTATATATTTCCATGTTTATACAGATAGCGGTGTAGATATTTCCATGTTTATACAGACCACGGTGTAGATATTTCCATGTTTATACAGATAGCGGTGCGGATATTTCCATGTTTGTACAGATGGCAGTGTTGATACTTCCATCTATACACAGATGACCGTGTAGATATTTCCATGTTTATACAGATGGCGGCGCAGATATTTCTATGGATATGTAGTTGGCGGTGTAGATATTTCCATGTATATACAGATAGCGGTGTAGTTATTTCCATGTTTATATAGAGAGCAGTGTAGATATTTCCATGTATGTACACATGGCTGTGTAGATATTTCCAGGTTTATACAGATGGCGGTGTAGATATTTCTATGTTTATAGAGATAACTTTGTAAGTATTTCCATGTTTATACAGATGGTGGTGTACATATTTCGATGTTTATAGAGATAGCATTGGAGATATTTCCATGTTTATAGAGATAGCGGTGTAGATATTTCCACGTTTATACTGATCGCGGTGTAGTTATTTCCATGTTTATAGAGATAGCGGTGTGGATATTTCCATGTTTATACAGATAGGGGTGTAAATATTTCCATATTTATAGAGATGGCGTTGTAGATATTTCCATGTTTATGCAGATCACGGTGTAGATATTTCCTTGTTTATGCAAATAGCGGTGTAGTTATTTCCATGTTTATACAGATAGCGGTGTAGATATTTCCTTGTTTATACAAATAGCGATGTAGATATTTCCATGTTTATACAGATAGCGGTGTAGATATTTCCATGTATATACAGATGGCTGTGTAGATATTTCCATGTTTATACAGATGGCTGTGTAGATATTTCCATGTTTATACAGATGACTTGTAGGTATTTCCATGTTTATACAGATGGCGGTGTAGATATTTCCATGTTTATAGAGATAGCTGTGTAGATATTTCCATGTTTCTACAGATAGCGGTGTAGTTATTTCCATGTTTATAGTGATCGCGGTGTAGTTGTTTCCATGTTTATAGAGATAGCGGTGTGGATATTTCCATGTTTTTACAGATAGTGGTGTAGATATTTCCATGTTTATGCAGATCGCGGTGTAGATATTTCCATGCTTATGCAGATCGTGGTGTAGATATTTCCATCTTTATACAGATAGCGGTGTAGATATTTCCATGTTTTTACAGATATTGGTGTAGGTATTTCCATGTTTACACAGATTGCAGTGTACATATTTCCATCTTTCTACAGATGGCATTGTAGATATTTCCATGTTTATACAGATGGCGGTGTAGATATTTCCATGTTTTTATAGATGGCGGTGTAGATATTACCGTGTTTTTACAGATAGCGGTGCAGATATTTCCAGGTCTATACAGATAGCGGTGTAGATATTTCCATGTTTATACAGATGGCGGTGTAGATATCTCCATGTTTATAGAGATGGCGGTGTAGATATTTCCATGTTTATACACATATCGGTGTAAATATTTCCATCTTTATAGAGATCGCGGTGTAGATATTTCCATGTTTATAGAGATAGCGGTGTATATATTTCCATGTTTATACAGATAGCGGTGTAGATATTTCCATGTTTATAAAGACCACGGTGTAGATATTTCCATGTTTATACAGATAGCGGTGCGGATATTTCCATGTTTGTACAGATGGCGGTGTTGATACTTCCATCTATACACAGATGACCGTGTAGATATTTCCATGTTTATACAGATGGTGGCGCAGATATTTCTATGGATATGTAGTTTGCGGTGTAGATATTTCCATGTATATACAGATAGCGGTGTAGTTATTTCCATGTTTATATAGAGAGCAGTGTAGATATTTCCATGTATGTACACATGTCTGTGTAGATATTTCCATGTTTATACAGATGGCGGTGAAGATATTTCCATGTTTATACAGATAACTTTGTAAGTATTTCCATGTTTATACAGATGGCGGTGTAGATATTTCGATGTTTATAGAGATAGCATTGGAGATATTTCCATGTTTATAGAGATAGCGGTGTAGATATTTCCACGTTTATACTGATCGCGTTGTAGGTATTTCCATGTTTATAGAGATAGCGGTGTGTATATTTCCATGTTTATACAGATAGTGGTGTAGATATTTCCATGTTTATAGAGATGGCGTTGTAGATATTTCCATGTTTATGCAGATCACGGTGTAGATATTTCCTTGTTTATGCAAATAGCGGTGTAGTTATTTCCATGTTTAAACAGATAGCGGTGTAGATATTTCCTTGTTTATACAAATAGCAGTGTAGATATTTCCATGTTTATACAGATCACGGTGTAGATATTTCCTTGTTTATACGAATAGCGGTGTAGTTATTTCCATGTTTATACAGATAGCGGTGAAGATATTTCCATGTATATACAGATGGCTGTGTAGATATTTCCATGGTTATACAGATGGCTGTGTAGATATTTCCATGTTTATACAGATGACTTGTAGTTATTTCCATGTTTATACAGATGGCGGTGTAGATATTTCCATGTTTATAGAGATAGCTGTGTAGATATTTCCATGTTTCTACAGATACCGGTGTAGTTATTTCCATGTTTATACAGATCGCGGTGTAGATATTTCCATGCTTATGCAGATCGCGGTGTAGATATTTCCATGTTTCTACAGATAGCGGTGTAGATATTTCCATGTTTATGCAGATCGCGGTGTAGATATTTCCGTGCTTATGCAGATCGCGGTGTAGATATTTCCATCTTTATACAGATAGCGGTGTAGATATTTCCATGTTTTCACAGAGATTGGTGTAGGTATTTCCATGTTTACACAGATTGCAGTGTAGATATTTCCATCTTTCTACAGATGGCATTGTAGATATTTCCGTGTTTATACAGATGGCAGTGTAGATATTTCCATGTTTATATAGATGGTGGTGTAGATATTACCATGTTTATACAGATAGCGGTGTAGATATTTCCAGGTTTATAAAGATAGCGGTGTAGATATTTCCAGGTTTATACAGATGGCGGTGTAGATATTTCCATGTTTATAGAGATGGCGTTGTCGATATTTCCATGTTTATACAGATATCGGTGTAAATATTTCCAGGTTTATACAGATCACGGTGTAGATATTTCCATGTTTATAGAGATAGCGGTGTATATATTTCCATGTTTATACAGATAGCGGTGTAGATATTTCCATGTTTATACAGACCACGATGTAGATATTTCCATGTTTATACAGATAGCGGTGCAGATATTTCCATGTTTGTACAGATGGCGGTGTTGATATTTCCATCTATACACAGATGACCGTGTAGTTATTTCCATGTTTATACAGATGGCGTCGCAGATATTTCTATGGATATGTAGATGGCGGTGTAGATATTTCCATGTATATACAGATAGCGGTATAGTTATTTCTATGTTTATATAGAGAGCGGTGTAGGTATTTCCATGTATGTACACATGGCTGTGTAGATATTTCCATGTTTATACAGTTGGCGGTGTAGATATTTCCATGTTTATACAGATAAATTTGTAAGTATTTCCATGTTTATACAGATGGCGGTGTAGATATTTCGATGTTTATAGAGATAGCAGTGGAGATATTTCCATGTTTATAGAGAAAGGGGTGTAGATATTTCCACGTTTATACTGATCGCGGTGTAGTTATTTCCATGTTTATAGATATAGCGGTGTGGATATATCCATGTTTATACAGATAGTGGTGTAGATATTTCCATGTTTATAGAGATGGCGTTGTAGATATTTCCATGTTTATACACATCACGGTGTAGATATTTCCTTGTTTATGCAAATAGCGGTGTAGTTATTACCATGTTTATACAGATAGCGGTGTAGATATTTCCTTGTTTATACAAAAAGCAGTGTAGATATTTCCATGTTTATACAGATTACGGTGTAGATATTTCCTTGTTTATACAAATAGCGGTGTAGTTATTTCCATGTTTATACAGATAGCGGTGTAGATATTTTAATGTATATACAGATGGCTGTGTAGATATTTCCATGTTTATACAGATGGCTGTGTAGGTATTTCCATGTTTATACAGATGACTTGAAGGTATTTCCATGTTTATACATATGGCGGTATAGATATTTCCATGTTTACAGAGATAGCTGTGTAGATATTTCCATGTTTCTACAGATAGCAGTGTAGATATTTCCAAGTTTATGCAGATCGCGGTGTAGATATTTCCATGCTTATGCAGATCGCATTGTAGATATTTCCATCTTTATACAGATAGCGGTGTAGATATTTCCATGTTTTTACAGATATTGGTGTAGGTATTTCCATGTTTACACAGATTGCAGTGTAGATATTTCCATCTTTCTACAGATGGCATTGTAGATATTTCCATGTTTATACAGATCGCGGTGTAGATATTTCCATGTTTATAGAGATAGCGGTGTATATATTTCCATGTTTATACAGATAGCGGTGTAGATATTTCCATGTTTATACAGACCACGGTGTAGATATTTCCATGTTTATACAGATAGCGGTGCGGATATTTCCATGTTTGTACAGATGGCAGTGTTCATACTTCCATCTATACACAGATGACCGTGTAGATATTTCCATGTTTATACAGATGGCGGCACAGATATTTCTATGGATATGTAGTTGGCGGTGTAGGTATTTCCATGTATATACAGATAGCGGTGTAGTTATTTCCATGTTTATATAGAGAGCAGTGTAGATATTTCCATGTATGTACACATGGCTGTGTAGATATTTCCATGTTTATACAGATAACTTTGTAAGTATTTCCATGTTTATACAGATGGTGGTGTAGATATTTCGATGTTTATAGAGATAGCATTGGAGATATTTCCATGTTTATAGAGATAGCGGTGTAGATATTTCCACGTTTATACTGATCGCGGTGTAGTTATTTCCATGCTTATAGAGATAGCGGTGTGTATATTTCCATGTTTATACAGATAGGGGTGTAGATATTTCCATGTTTATAGAGATGGCGTTGTAGATATTTCCATGTTTATGCAGATCACGGTGTATATATTTCCTTGTTTATGCAAATAGCGGTGTAGTTATTTCCATGTTTATACAGATAGCGGTGAAGATATTTCCAAGTATATACAGATGGCTGTGTAGATATTTCCATGTTTATACAGATGGCTTTGTAGATATTTCCATGTTTATGCAGATGGCCGTGTAGATATTTCCATGTTTATAGAGATAGCTGTGTAGATATTTCCATGTTTCTACAGATAGCGGTGTAGTTATTTCCATGTTTATACAGATCGCGGTGTAGATATTTCCATGTTTATGCAGATGGCGGTGTAGATATTTCCATGTTTCTACAGATAGCGTTGTAGATATTTCCATGTTTATGCAGATCGCGGTGTAGATATTTCCATGCTTATGCAGATCGTGGTGTAGATATTTCCATCTTTATACAGATAGCAGTGTAGATATTTCCATGTTTTTACAGAGATTGGTGTAGATATCTCCATGTTTACAGAGATTGCAGTGTAGATATTTCCATCTTTCTACAGATGGCATTGTAGATATTTCCGTTTTTATACAGATGGCGGTGTAGATATTTCCATGTTTATATAGATGGTGGGGTAGATATTACCATGTTTATACAGATAGCGTTGTAGATATTTCCAGGTTTATACAGATAGCAGTGTAGATATTTCCAGGTTTATAGAGATGGCGGTGTAGATATCTCCATGTTTATAGAGATGGCGGTGTAGATATTTCCATGTTTATACACATATCGGTGTAAATATTTCCATGTTTATACAGATCGCGGTGTAGATATTTCCATGTTTATACAGACCACGGTGTAGATATTTCCATGTTTATAGAGATAGCGGTGCAGATATTTCCATGTTTGTACAGATGGCGGTGTTGATACTTCCATCTATACACAGATGACCGTGTAGATATTTCCATGTTTATAAAGATGGCGGCGCAGATATTTCTATGGTTATGTAGTTGGCGGTGTAAATATTTCCATGTATATACAGATAGCGGTGTAATTATTTCCATGTTTATATAGAGAGCAGTGTAGGTATTTCCATGTATGTACACATGGCTGTGTAGAGATTTCAATGTTTATGCAGATGGCGGTGTAGATATTTCCATGTTTATACAGATAACTTTGTAAGTATTTCCATGTTTATACAGATGGCGGTGTAGATATTTCGATGTTTATAGAGATAGCAGTGGAGATATTTCCATGTTTATAGAGATAGCGGTGTAGATATTTCCACGTTTATACTGATCGCGGTGTAGTTATTTCCATGTTTATAGAGATAGCGGTGTGGATATTTCCATGTTTATACAGATAGGGGTGTAGATATTTCCATGTTTATAGAGATGGCGTTGTAGATGTTTCCATGTTTATGCAGATCACGGTGTAGATATTTCCTTGTTTATGCAAATAACGGTGTAGTTATTTCCACGTTTATACAGATAGCGGTGTTGATATTTCCTTGTTTATACAAATAGCAGTGTAGATATTTCCATGTTTATACAGATCACGGTGTAGATATTTCCTTGTTTATACAAATAGCGGTGTAGTTATTTCCATGTTTGTACAGATAGCGGTGTAGATATTTGCATGTATATACAGATGGCTGTGTAGATATTTCCATGTTTATACAGATGGCGGTGTAGATATTTCCATGTTTATAGAGATAGCTATGTAGATACTTCCATGTTTCTACAGATAGCGGTGTAGTTACTTCCATGTTTATACAGATCGCAGTGTAGATATTTCCATGTTTATGCAGATCGCGGTGTAGATATTTCCATGTTTCTACAGATAGCGGTGTAGATATTTCCATGTTTATGCAGATCGCGGTGTAGATATTTCCATGCTTATGCAGATCGCGGTGTAGATATTTCCATCTTTATACAGATAGCGGTGTAGATATTTCCATGTTTTTACAGATATTGGTGTAGGTATTTCCATGTTTACACAGATTGCAGTGTAGATATTTCCATCTTTCTACAGATGGCATTGTAGATATTTCCATGTTTATACAGATGGCGGTGTAGATATTTCCATATTTATATAGATGGTGGTGTACATATTACCGTGTTTATACAGATAGCGGTGTAGATATTTCCAGGTTTATACAGACAGCGGTGTAGATATTTCCATGTTTATACAGATGGCGGTGTAGATATCTCCATGTTTATAGAGATGGCGGTGTAGATATTTCCATGTTTATACACATATCGAGGTAAATATTTCCATGTTTATACAGATCGCGGTGTAGATATTTCCATGTTTATAGAGATGGCGGTGTATATATTTCCATGTTTATACAGATAGCGGTGTAGATATTTCCATGTTTATACAGACCACGGTGTAGATATTTCCATGTTTATACAGATAGCGGTGCAGTTATTTCCATCTTTGTACAGATGGCGGTGTTGATATTTCCATCTATACACAGATGACTGTGTATATATTTCCAGGTTTATACAGATGGCGGCGCAGATATTTCTATGGATATGTAGATGGCGGTGTAGATATTTCCATGTATATACAGATAGTGGTGTAGTTATTTCCATGTTTATATAGAGAGCAGTGTAGATATTTCCATGTATGTACACATGGCTGTGTAGATATTTCCAAGTTTATACAGATGGCGGTGAAGATATTTCCATGTTTTTACAGATAACTTTGTAAGTATTTCCATGTTTTTACAGATGGCGGTGTAGATATTTCGATGTTTATAGATATAGCAGTGGAGATATTTCCATGTTTATAGAGATAGCGGTGTAGATATTTCCACGTTTATACTGATCGCGGTGTAGTTATTTCCATGTTTATAGAGATAGCGGTGTGGATATTTCCATGTTTATACAGATAGGGGTGTAGATATTTCCAGGTCTATAGAGATGGCGTGGAAGATATTTCCATGTTTATACAGATCACGGTGTAGATATTTCCTTGTTTAAGTAAATAGCGGTGTAGTTATTTCCATGTTTATACTGATAGCGGTGTAGATATTTCCTTGTTTATACAAATAGCAGTGTAGATATTTCCATGTTTATACAGATCACTGTGTAGGTATTTCCTTGTTTATACAAATAGCGGTGTAGTTATTTCCATGTTTATACAGATAGCGGTGTAGATATTTCCATGTATATACAGATGGCAGTGTAGATATTTCCATGTTTATACAGATGGCTGTGTAGATATTTCCATGTTTATACAGATGACTTGTAGGTATTTCCATGTTTATACAGTTGGCGGTGTAGATATTTCCATGTTTACAGAGATAGCTGTGTAGATATTTCCATGTTTCTACAGATAGCGGTGTAGATAATTCCATGTTTATGCAGATCGCGGTGTAGATATTTCCATGCTTATGCAGATCGTGGTGTAGATATTTCCATCTTTATACAGATAGTGGTGTAGATATTTCCATGTTTATGCAGATCGCGGTGTAGATATTTCCATCTTTCTACAGATGGCATTGTAGATATTTCCATGTTTATACAG
Organism: Pan troglodytes; assembly: GCF_028858775.2. Lineage (NCBI taxonomy): Eukaryota > Metazoa > Chordata > Mammalia > Primates > Hominidae > Pan > Pan troglodytes. The sequence continues at coordinate 5,891,359 of NC_072410.2, read as the reverse complement.
ATGGCGGTGTAGATATTTCCATGTTTATATAGATGGTGGTGTAGATATTACCATGTTTATACAGATAGCAGTGTAGATATTTCCATGTTTATAGAGATGGCGGTGTAGATATTTCCATGTTTATACAGATATCGGTGTAAATATTTCCATGTTTATACAGATCATGGTGTAGATATTTCCATGTTTATAGAGATAGCGGTGTATATATTTCCATGTTTATACAGATAGCGGTATAGATATTTCCATGTTTATACAGACCACGGTGTAGATATTTCCATGCTTATACAGATAGCGGTGCAGATATTTAAATGTTTTTACAGATGGCGGTGTTGATATATCCATCTATACACAGATGACCGTGTAGATATTTCCATGTTTATACAGATGGCGGCACAGATATTTCTATGTATATGTAGATGGCGGTGTAGATATTTCCATGTATATACAGATAGCGATGTAGTTATTTCCATGTTTATATAGAGAGCGGTGTAGATATTTCCATGTATGTACACATGGCTGTGTAGATATTTCCATGTTTATGCAGATGGCGGTGTAGATATTTCCATGTTTATACAGATAACTTTTTAAGTATTTCCATGTTTATACAGATGGCGGTGTAGATATTTCGATGTTTATAGAGATAGCAGTGGAGATATTTCCATGTTTATGGAGATAGCGGTGTAGATATTTCCACGTTTATACTGATCGCGGTGTAGTTATTTCCATGTTTATAGAGACAGCGGTGTGGATATTTCCATGTTTATACACATAGGAGTGTAGATATTTCCATGTTTATAGAGATGGTGTTGTAGATATTTCCATGTTTATACAGATCACGGTGTAGATATTTCCTTGTTTATGCAAATAGCGGTGTAGTTATTTCCATGTTTATAGAGATGGCGTTGTAGATATTTTCATGTTTATACAGATCACGGTGTAGATATTTCCTTGTTTATGCAAATAGCAGTGTAGATATTTCCATGTTTATACAGATCACTGTGTAGGTATTTCCTTGTTTATACAAATAGCGGTGTAGTTATTTCCATGTTTATACAGATAGCGGTGTAGATATTTCCATGTATATACAGATGGCGGTGTAGATATTTCCATGTTTATATAGATGGTGGTGTAGATATTACCATGTTTATACAGATGGCGGTGTAGATATTTCCATGTTTATAGAGATGGCGGTGTAGATATTTCCATGTTTATACAGATATCGGTGTAAATATTTCCATGTTTATACAGATCACGGTGTAGATATTTCCATGTTTATAGAGATAGCGGTGTATATATTTCCATGTTTATATAGATAGCGGTGTAGATATTTCCATGTTTATACAGACCACGGTGTAGATATTTCCATGTTTATACAGATAGCGGTGCAGATATTTCCATGTTTGTACAGATGGCGGTGTTGATATTTCCATCTATACACAGATGACCGTGTAGATATTTCCATGTTTATACAGATGGCGGCGCAGATATTTCTATGGATATGTAGAAGGTGGTGTAGATATTTCCATGTATATACAGATAGCGGTGTAGTTATTTCCATGTTTATATAGAGAGCGATGTAGATATTTCCAAGTATGTACATATGGCTGTGTAGATATTTAAATGTTTATACAGATGGCGGTGTAGATATTTCCATGTTTATACAGATAACTTTGTAAGTATTTCCATGTTTATACAGATGGGGGTGTAGATATTTCGATGTTTGTACAGATAGTAGTGGAGATATTTCCATGTTTGTAGAGATAGCGGTGTAGATGTTTCCACGTTTATACTGATCGCGGTGTGGTTATTTGCATGTTTATAGAGATAGCAGTGTGGATATTTCCATGTTTATACAGATAGGGGTGTAGATATTTCCATGTTTATAGAGATGGCGTTGTAGATATTTCCATGTTTATTCAGATCACGGTGTAGATATTTCCTTGTTTATGCAAATAGCGGTGTAGTTATTTCCATGTTTATACAGATAGCGGTGTAGATATTTCCTTGTTTATACAAATAGCAGTGTAGATATTTCCATGTTTATGCAGATCGCGGTGTAGATATTTCCATGTTTATACAGATAGCGGTGTAGATATTTCCATGTTTTTACAGATACTGGTGTAGATATTTCCATGTTTACACAGATTGCGGTGTAGATATTTCCATCTTTCTACAGATGGCATTGTAGATATTTGCATGTTTATACAGATGGCGGTGTAGATATTTGCATGTTTATATAGATGGTGGTGTAGATATTACCATGTTTGTACAGATAGCGATGTAGATATTTCCAGGTTTATACAGATAGCGGTGTAAATATTTCCATGTTTATACAGATGGCGGTGTAGATATTTCGTTGTTTATAGACATAGCAGTGGAGATATTTCCATGTTTATAGAGATAGCGGTGTGGATATTTCCACGTTTATACTGATCACGGTGTAGTTATTTCCATGTTTTTAGAGATAGAGGTGTGGATATTTCCATGTTTTCACAGATAGGGGTGTAGATATTTCCATGTTTATAGAGATGTCGTTTTAGATATTTCCATGGTTATACAGATCACGGTGTAGATATTTCCTTGTTTATGCAAATAGCGGTGTAGTTATTTCCATGTTTATACAGATAGCGGTGTAGATATTTCCTTTTTTATACAAATAGCATTGTAGATATTTCCATGTTTATACAGATCACGGTGTATATATTTCCTTGTTTATACAAATAGCGGTGTAGTTATTTCCATGTTTATACAGATAGCGGTGTAGATATTTCTGTGAATATACAGATGGCTTTGTAGATATTTCCATGTTTATACAGATGGCTGTGTAGATATTTCCATGTTTATACAGATGACTTGTAGGTATTTCCATGTTTATACAGATGGCGGTGTAGATATTTCCATGTTTATAGAGATAGCTGTGTAGATATTTCCATGTTTCTACAGATAGCGGTGTAGATATTTCCATGTTTATACAGATCGCGGTGTAGATATTTCCATGTTTATACAGATCGCGGTGTAGATATTTCCATGTTTCTACAGATAGCGGTGTAGGTATTTCCATATTTATACAGAACGCGGTGTAGATATTTCCACGTTTATGCAGATCGCGGTGTAGATATTTCCATGTTTATACAGATAGCGGTGTAGATATTTCCATGTTTTTACAGATATTGGTGTAGATATTTCCATGTTTACACAGATTGCAGTGCAGATATTTCCATCTTTCTACAGACGGCATTGCAGATATTTCCATGTTTATACAGATGGCGGTGTAGATATTTCCATGTTTATATAGACGGTGGTGTAGATATTATCATGTTTATACAGATAGCGGTGTAGATATTTCCAGGTTTATACAGATAGTGGTGAAGATATTTCCATGTTTATACAGATGGCGGTGTAGATATTTCCATGTTTATAGAGATGGCGGTGTAGATATTTCCATGTTTATACAGATATCGGTGTAAATACTTCCATGTTTATACAGACCACGGTGTACCTATTTCCATGTTTATAGAGATGGCTGTGTATAGATTTCCATGTTTATACAGATAGCGGTGTAGATATTTCCATGTTTATACAGACCACGGTGTAGATATTTCCATTTTTATACAGATAGCGGTGCAGATATTTCCATGTTTGTACAGATGGCGGTGTTGATATTTCCAACTATACACAGATGGCCGTGTAGATATTTCCATGTTTATACAGATGGCGGCGCAGATATTTCTATGGATATGTAGATGGCGGTGTAGATATTTCCATGTATATACAGAGAGCGGTGTAGTTATTTCCATGTTTATATAGAGAGCGGTGTAGATATTTCCATATATGTACACATGGCTGTGTAGATATTTCCATGTTTATACAGAGGGCGTTGTAGATATTTCCATGTTTATACATATAACTTTGTAAGTATTTCCATGTTTATACAGATGGCGGTGTAGATATTTCGATGTTTATAGAGATAGCTGTGGAGATATGTCCATGTTTATAGAGAAAGCGGTGTAGATATTTCCACGTTTATACTGATCACGGTGTATTTATTTCCATGTTTTTAGAAATAGCGGTGTGGATATTTCCATGTTTATACAGATAGGGTTGTAGATATTTCCATGTTTATAGAGATGGCGTTGTAGATATTTCCATGTTTATACAGATCACGGTGTAGATATTTCCTTGTTTATGCAAATACCGGGGTAGTTATTTCCATGTTTATACAGATAGCGGTGTAGATATTTCCTTGTTTATACAAATAGCATTGTAGATATTTCCATATTTATACAGATCACGGTGTAGAAATTCCTTGTTTATACAAATAGCGGTGTAGTTATTTCCATGTTTATACAGATAGCGGTGTAGATATTTCCATGTATATACAGATGGCTGTGTAGATATTTCCATGTTTATACAGATGGCTGTGTAGATATTTCCATGTTTATACAGATGACTTGTAGGTATTTCCATGTTTATACAGATGGCGGTGTAGATATTTCCATGTTTATAGAGATAGCTGTGTAGATATTTCCATGTTTCTACAGATAGCGGTGTAGATATTTCCATGTTTATATAGATGGTGGTGTAGATATTACCATGTTTATACAGATAGCGTTGTAGATATTTCCAGGTTTATACAGAAAGCGGTGTAGATATTTCCATGTTTATACAGATGCCGGTGTAGATATTTCCTTGTTTATAGAGATGGCGGTGTAGATATTTCCATGTTTATACAGATATCGTTGTAAATATTTCCATTTTTATACAGATCACGGTGTAGGTATTTCCATGTTTATACAGATAGCGATGTATATATTTCCATATTTATACAGAGAGCGGTGTAGTTATTTCCATGTTTTTACAGACCACGGTGTAGATATTTCCATGTTTATACAGATAGCGGTGCAGATATTTCCATGTTTGTACAGATGGCGGTGTTGATATTTCCATCTATACACAGATGACCGTGTAGATATTTCCATGTTTATACAGATGGCGGCGCAGATATTTCTATGGATATGTAGATGGCGGTGTAGATATTTCCATGTATATACAGAGAGCGGTGTAGTTATTTCCATGTTTATATAGAGAGCGGTGTAGATATTTCCATATATGTACACATGGCTGTGTAGATATTTCCATGTTTATACAGATGGCGGTGTAGATATTTCCATGTTTATACAGATAACTTTGTAAGTATTTCCATGTTTATACAGATGGCGGTGTAGATATTTCGATGTTTATAGAGATAGCAGTGGAGATATTTCCATGTTTATAGAGATAGCGGTGTAGATATTTCCACGTTTATACTGATCACGGTGTAGTTATTTCCATGTTTTTAGAGATAGCGGTGTGGATATTTCCATGTTTATACAGATAGGGGTGTAGATATTTCCATGTTTATAGAGATGGCGTTGTAGATATTTCCATGTTTATACAGATCACGGTGTAGATATTTCCTTGTTTATGCAAATAGCGGTGTAGTTATTTCCATGTTTATACAGATAGCGGTGTAGATATTTCCTTGTTTATACAAATAGCATTGTAGATATTTCCATGTTTATACAGATCACGGTGTAGATATTTCCTTGTTTATACAAATAGCGGTGTAGTTATTTCCATGTTTATACAGATAGCGGTGTAGATATTTCCATGTATATACAGATGGCTGTGTAGATATTTCCATGTTTATACAGATGGCTGTGTAGATATTTCCATGTTTATACAGATGACTTGTAGGTATTTCCATGTTTATACAGATGGCGGTGTAGATATTTCCATGTTTATAGAGATAGCTGTGTAGATATTTCCATGTTTCTACAGATAGCGGTGTAGATATTTCCATGTTTATACAGATCGCGGTGTAGATATTTCCATGTTTATACAGATCGCGGTGTAGATATTTCCATGTTTCTACAGATAGCGGTGTAGATATTTCCATATTTATACAGATCGCGGTGTAGATATTTCCATGTTTATGCAGATCGCGGTGTAGATATTTCCATGTTTATACAGATAGAGGTGTAGATATTTCCATGTTTTTACAGATGTTGGTGTAGATATTTCCATGTTTACACAGATTGCAGTGTAGATATTTCCATCTTTCTACAGACGGCATTGTAGATATTTCCATGTTTATACAGATGGCGGTGTAGATATTTCCATGTTTATATAGATGGTGGTGTAGATATTACCATGTTTATACAGATAGCGGTGTAGATATTTTCAGGTTTATACAGATAGCGGTGTAGATATTTCCATGTTTATACAGATGGCGGTGTAGATATTTCCATGTTTATAGAGATGGCGGTGTAGATATTTCCATGTTTATACAGATATCGGTGTAAATAGTTCCATGTTTATACAGATCACGGTGTACATATTTCCATGTTTATAGAGATGGCGGTGTATATATTTCCATGTTTTTACAGATAGCGGTGTAGATATTTCCATGTTTATACAGACCACGGTGTAGATATTTCCATGTTTATACAGATAGCGGTGCAGATATTTCCATGTTTGTACAGATGGCGGTGTTGATATTTCCATCTATACACAGATGACCGTGTAGATATTTCCATGTTTATACAGATGGCGGCACAGATATTTCTATGGATATGTAGATGGCAGTGTAGATATTTCCATGTATATACAGATAGCGGTGTAGTTATTTCCATATTTATATAGAGAGCGGTGTAGATATTTCCATATATGTACACATGGCTGTGTAGATATTTCCATGTTTATACAGATGACGGAGTAGATATTTCCATGTTTATACAGATAACTTTGTAAGTATTTCCATGTTTATACAGATGGCGGTGTAGATATTTCGATGTTTATAGAGATAGTAGTGGAGATATTTCCATGTTTATAGAGATAGCGGTGTAGATATTTCCATGTTTATATAGATGGTGGTGTAGATATTACCATGTTTCTACAGATAGCGCTGTAGATATTTCCATGTTTATACAGATCACGGTGCAGATATTTCCATGTTTATTCAGATCGCGGTGTAGATATTTCCATGTTTCTACAGATAGCAGTGTAGATATTTTCATGTTTATACAGATCGTGGTGTAGATATTTCCATGTTTATGCAGATCGCGGTATAGATATTTCCATGTTTATACAGATAGCGGTGTAGATATTTCCATGTTTTTACAGATATTGGTGTAGATATTTCCATGTTTACACAGATTGCGGTGTAGATATTTCCATCTTTCTACAGATGGCATTGTAGATATTTCCATGTTTATACAGATGGCGGTGTAGATATTTCCATGTTTATATAGATGGTGGTGTAGATATTACCATGTTTATACAGATAGCGTTGTAGATATTTCCAGGCTTATACAGATAGCGGTGTAGATATTTCCATGTTTATACAGATGGCGGTGTAGATATTTCCATGTTTATAGAGATGGCGGTGTAGATATTTCCATGTTTATACAGATATCGTTGTAAATATTTCCATGTTTATACAGATCACGGTGTAGATATTTCCATGTTTTTACAGACCACGGTGTAGATATTTCCATGTTTATACAGATAACTTTGTAAGTATTTCCATGTTTATACAGATGGCGTTGTAGATATTTCGATGTTTATAGAAATGGCAGTGGAGATATTTCCATGTTTATAGAGATAGCGGTGCAGATATTTCCACGTTTATACTGATCGCGGTGTAGTTATTTCCATGTTTATGGAGATAGCCGTGTGGATATTTCCATGTTTATACAGATAGGGGTGTAGATATTTCCATGTTTATAGAGATGGCGTTGTAGATATTTCCATGTTTATACAAATCACGGTGTAGATATTTCCTTGTTTATGCAAATAGCGGTGTAGTTATTTCCATGTTTATACAGATAGCGGTGTAGATATTTCCTTGTTTATACAAATAGCACTGTAGATATTTCCATGTTTATACAGATAGCGGTGTAGATATTTACATGTTTATACATATCGCGGTGTATATATTTACATGTTTATACAGATCGCGGTGTAGATATTTCCATGTTTATGCAGATCGCGGTGTAGATATTTCCATGTTTCTACAGATAGCGGTGTAGATATTTCCATGTTTATACAGATCGCGGTGTAGATATTTCCATGTTTATACAGATCGCGGTGTAGATATTTCCATGTTTCTACAGATAGCAGTGTATATATTTCCATATTTATACAGATCGCGGTGTAGATATTTCCATGTTTATGCAGATCGCGGTGTAGATATTTCCATGTTTATACAGATAGCGGTGTAGATATTTCCATGTTTTTACAGACATTGGTGTAGATATTTCCATGTTTACACAGATTGCGGTGCAGATATTTCCATCTTTCTACACATGGCGTTGTAGATATTTCCATGTTTATACAGATGGCGGTGTAGATATTTCCATGTTTATTTAGATGGTGGTGTAGATATTACCATGTTTATACAGATAGCGGTGCAGATATTTCCAGGTTTATGCAGATAGCGGTGTGGATATTTCCATGTTTATACAGATGGTGGTGTAGATATTTCCATGTTTATAGAGATGGCGGTGTAGATATTTCCATGTTTATACAGATATCGGTGTAAATATTTCCATGTTTATACAGATCACGGTGTAGATATTTCCATGTTTATAGAGATAGCGGTGTATATATTTCCATGTTTATACAGATAGCGGTATAGATATTTCCATGTTTATACAGACCACGGTGTAGATATTTCCATGTTTATACAGATATCGGTGCAGATATTTCCACGTTTGTACAGATGGCGGTGTTGTTATTTCCATCTATACACAAATGACCGTGTAGATATTTCCATGTTTGTACAGATGGCGGTGCAGATATTTCTATGAATATGTAGATGGCGATGTAGATATTTCCATGTATATACAGATAGCGGTGTAGTTATTTCCATGTTTATAGAGATAGCGGTGTAGATATTTCTACGTTTATACTGATCGCGGTGTAGTTATTTCCATGTTTATAGAGACAGCGGTGTGGATATTTCCATGTTTATACAGATAGGGGTGTAGATATTTCCATGTTTATAGAGATGGCGTTGCAGATATTTCCATGTTTATAGAGATCACGGTGTAGATATTTCCTTGTTTATGCAAATAGCGGTGTAGTTATTTCCATGTTTATACTGATAGCAGTGAAGGTATTTCCATGTATATACAGATGGATGTGTAGATATTTCCATGTTTATACAGATGGCTGTGTAGATGTTTCCATGTTAATACAGATGACTTGTAGGTATTTCCATGTTTATACAGATGGCGGTGCAGATATTTCCAAGTTTATAGAGATAGCTGTGTAGATATTTCCATGTTTCTACAGATAGCGGTGTAGATATTTCCATGTTTATGCAGACCACGGTGTAGATATTTCCATGCTTATGCATGTCGCGGTGTAGATATTTCCATCTTTATACAGATAGCGGTGTAGATATTTCCAAGTTTTTACAGATATTGGTGTAGGTATTTCCATGTTTACACAGATTGCAGTGTAGATATTTCCATCTTTCTACAGATAGCATTGTAGATATTTCCATGTTTATACAGATGGCGGTGTAGATATTTCCATGTTTATATAGATGGTGGTGTAGATATTACCATGTTTATACAGATAGCTCTGAAGATATTTCCATGTTTATACAGATAGCGGTGTAGATATTTCCATGTTTATACAGGTCGCGGTGTAGATATTTCCATGTTTATAGAGATGGCGGTGTAGATATTTCCATGTTTATACAGATATCGGTGTAAATATTTCCATGTTTATAGAGATCACGGTGTAGATATTTCCATGTTTATAGAGATAGCGGTGTATATATTTCCATGTTTATACAGATAGCGGTGTACATATTTCCATGTTTATGCAGACAACGCTGTAGGTATTTCCATGTTTATACAGATAGCGGTGCAGATATTTCCATGTTTGTACACATGGCGGTGTTGATATTTCCATCTATACACAGATGACCGTGTAGATATTTCCATGTTTATACAGATGGCGGCGCAGATATTTCCATGGATATGTAGATGGCGGTGTAGATATTTCCATGTATATACAGATAGCGGTGTAGTTATTTCCATGTTTATATAGAGAGCGGTGTAGATATTTCCATGTATGTACACATGTCTGTGTAGATATTTCCATGTTTATACAGATGGCGGTGTAGATATTTCCATGTTTATACAGATAACTTTGCAAGTATTTCCATGTTTATACACATGGCGGTGTAGATATTTCGATGTTTATAGAGATAGCAGTGGAGATATTTCCATGTTTATAGAGATAGCGGTGTAGATATTTCCACGTTTATACTGATCGCGGTGTAGATATTTCCATGTTTATAGAGATAGCGGTGTGGATATTTCCATGTTTATAAAGATAGGGGTGAAGATATTTCCATGTTTATGGAGATGGCGTTGTAGATATTTCCATGTTTATACAGATCACGGTGTAGATATTTCCTTGTTTATGCAAATAGCGGTGTAGTTATTTCCATGTTTATACAGATAGCGGTGCAGATATTTCCATGTATATACAGATGGCTGTGTAGATATTTCCATGTTTATACAGATGGCTGTGTAGATATTTCCATGTTTATACAGATGACTTGTAGGTATTTCCATGTTTATACAGATGGCGGTGTAGATATTTCCATGTTTATAGAGATAGCTGTGTAGATATTTCCATGTTTCTACAGATAGCGGTGTAGGTATTTACATGTTTATACAGATCGCGGTGTAGATATTTCCTTGTTTATGCCGATAGCGGTGTAGATATTTCCATGTTTCTACAGATAGCGGTGTAGATATTTCCATGTTTATACAGATGGCGGTGTAGATATTTCCATGTTTATATAGATGGTGGTGTAGATATTACCATGTTTATACAGATAGCTCTGAAGATATTTCCATGTTTATACAGATAGCGGTGTTGATATTTCCATGTTAATACAGGTTGCGGTGTAGATATTTCCATGTTTATACAGATGGCGGTGTAGATATTTCCATGTTTACAGAGATGGCGGTGTAGATATTTCCATGTTTATACAGATATCGGTGTAAATATTTCCATGTTTATACAGATCAAGGTGTAGATATTTCCATGTTTATAGAGATAGCGGTGTTGATTTTTCCATGTTTATACAGACCTCGGTGTAGATATTTCCATGTTTATACAGATAGCGGAGCAGATATTTCCATGTTTGTACAGATGGCGGTGTTGATATTTCCATCTATACACAGATGACCGTGTAGATATTTAGATGTTTATACAGATGGCGGCACAGATATTTCTATGTATATGTATATGGCGGTGTAGATATTTCCATGTACATACAGATAGCGGTGTAGTTATTTCCATGTTTATATAGAGAGCAGTGTAGATATTTCCATGTATGTACACATGTCTGTCTAGATATTTCCATGTTTATACAGATGGCGGTGTAGATATTTCCATGTTTATACTGATAACTTTGTAAGTATTTCCATGTTTATACAGATGGCGGTGTAGATATTTCGATGTTTATAGAGATAGCAGTGGAGATATTTCCTTGTTTACAGAGATAGCGGTGTAGATATTTCCATGTTTATACAAATAGCGGTGTAGATATTTCCATGTTTATACAGATAGCAGTGTAGATATTTCCATGTATATACAGATAGCTGTGTAGATATTTCCATGTTTATACAGATGGCTGTGTAGATATTTCCATGTTTATACAGATGACTTGTAGGTATTTCCATGTTTATACAGATGGCGGTGTAGATATTTCCATGTTTACAGAGATAGCTGTGTAGATATTTCCATGTTTCTACAGATAGCGGTGTAGATATTTCCAAGTTTATGCAGATCGCGGTGTAGATATTTCCATCTTTATACAGATAGCGGTGTAGATATTTCCATGTTTTTACAGATATTGGTGTAGGTATTTCCATGTTTACACAGATTGCAGTGTAGATATTTCCATCTTTCTACAGATGGCATTGTAGATATTTCCGTGTTTATACAGATGGCGGTGTAGATATTTCCATGTTTATATAGATGGTGGAGTAGATATTACCATGTTTATACAGATAACGGTGTAGATATTTCCAGGTTTATACAGATAGCGTTGTCGATATTTCCAGGTTTATACAGATGGCGGTGTAGATATTTCCATGTTTATAGAGATGGCGTTGTAGATATTTCCATGTTTATACAGATATCGGTGTAAGTATTTCCATGTTTATACAGATCACGGTGTAGATATTTCCATGTTTATAGAGATAGCGGTGTATGTATTTCCATGTTTATACAGATAGTGGTGTAGATATTTCCATGTTTATACAGACCACGGTGTAGATATTTCCATGTTTATACAGATAGCGGTGCAGATATTTCCATGTTTGTACAGATGGCGGTGTTGATATTTCCATCTATACACAGATGACCGTGTAGATATTTCCATGTTTATACAGATGGCGGCGCAGATATTTCTATGGATATGTAGATGGCGGTGTAGATATTTCCATGTATATACAGATAGCGGTGTAGTTATTTCTATGTTTATATAGAGAGCGGTGTAGATATTTCCATGTATGTACACATGGCTGTGTAGATATTTCCATGTATATACAGATGGCGGTGTAGATATTTCCATGTTTCTACAGATAACTTTGTAAGTATTTCCATGTTTATACAGATGGCGGTGTAGATATTTCGATGTTTATAGAGATAGCAGTGGAGATATTTCCATGTTTCTAGAGATAGCGGTGTAGATATTTCCACGTTTATACTGATCGCGGTGTAGTTATTTCCATGTTTATAGAGATAGCGGTGTGGATATATCCATGTTTATACAGATAGTGGTGTAGATATTTCCATGTTTATAGAGATGGCCTTGTAGATATTTCCATGTTTATACAGATCACGGTGTAGATATTTCCTTGTTTATGCAAATAGCGGTGTAGTTATTTCCATGTTTATACAGATAGCGGTGTAGATATTTCCTTGTTTATACAAATAGCAGTGTAGATATTTCCATGTTTATACAGATCACGGTGTAGATATTTCCTTGTTTATACAAATAGCGGTGTAGTTATTTCCATGTTTATACAGATAGCGGTGTAGATATTTCCATGTATATACAGATGGCTGTGTAGATATTTCCATGTTTATACAGATGGCTTTGTAGATATTTCCATGTTTATAGAGATAGCTGTGTAGATATTTCCATGTTTCTACAGATAGCGGTGTAGTTATTTCCATGTTTATACAGATCGCGGTGTAGATATTTCCATGTTTATGCAGATCACGGTGTAGATATTTCCATCTTTCTACAGATAGCGGTGTAGATATTTCCATGCTTATGCAGATCGCGGTGTAGATATTTCCATCTTTATACAGATAGCGGTGTAGATATTTCCATGTTTTTACAGATATTGGTGTAGGTATTTCCATGTTTACACAGATTGCAGTGTACATATTTCCTTCTTTCTACAGATGGCATTGTAGATATTTCCATGTTTATACAGATGGCGGTGTAGGTATTTCCATGTTTATAGATGGTGGTGTAGATATTACCGTGTTTATACTGATAGCGGTGCAGATATTTCCAGGTTTATACAGATAGCGGTGTAGATATTTCCATGTTTATACAGATGGCGGTGTAGATACCTCCATGTTTATACAGATGGCGGTGTAGATATTTCCATGTTTTTACAGACATTGGTGTAGATATTTCCATGTTTACACAGATTGCGGTGTAGATATTTCCATCTTTCTACAGATGGCATTGTAGATATTTCCATGTTTCTACAGATGGTGGTGTAGATTTTTCCATGTTTATACTGATAACTTTGTAAGTATTTCCATGTTTATACAGATGGCGGTGTAGATATTTCGATGTTTATAGAGATAGCACTGGAGATATTTCCATGTTTATAGAGATAGCTGTGTAGATATTTCCACGTTTATACTGATCGCGGTGTAGTTATTTCCATGTTTATAGAGATAGCGGTGTGGATATTTCCATGTTTATACAGATAGGGGTGTAGATATTTCCATGTTTATAGAGATGGCGTTGTAGATATTTCCATGTTTATACAGATCACGGTGTAGATATTTCCTTGTTTATGCAAATAGTGGTGTAGTCATTTCCATGTTTATACAGATAGCGGTGTAGATATTTCCTTGTTTATACAAATAGCAGTGTAGATATTTCCATGTTTATACAGATCACGGTGTAGATATTTCCTTGGTTATACAAATAGCGGTGTAGTTATTTCCATGTTTATAAAGGTAGCGGTGTAGATATTTCCATGTATATACAGATGGCTGTGTAGATATTTCCATGTTCATACAGATGGTTGTGTAGATATTTCCATGTTTATACAGATGACTTGTAGGTATTTCCATGTTTATAGAGATGGCGGTGTAGATATTTCCATGTTTATAGAGATAGCTGTGTAGATATATCCATGTTTCTACAGATAGCGGTGTAGATATTTACATGTTTATACAGATCGCGGTGTAGATATTTACATGTTTATACAGATCGCGGTGTAGATATTTCCATGTTTATGCAGATCGCGGTGTAGATATTTCCATGTATCAACAGATAGCGGTGTAGATATTTCCATGTTTATACAGATCGCGGAGTAGATACTTCCATGTTTATGCAGATTGCGGTGTAGATATTTCCGTGTTTATGCAGATAGCGGTGTAGATATTTCCATGTTTTTACAGACATTGGTGTAGATATTTCCATGTTTACACAGATTGTGGTGTAGATATTTCCATCTTTCTACAGATGGCATTGTAGATATTTCCATGTTTATACAGATGGTGGTGTAGATATTTCCATGTTTATTTAGATGGTGGTGTAGATATTACCATGTTTATACAGATAGCGGTGTAGATATTTCCAAGTTTATACAGATAGCGGTGTAGATATTTCCATGTTTATACAGATGGCGGTGTAGATATTTCCATGTTTACAGAGATGGCGGTGTAGATATTCCCATGTTTATACAGATATCGGTGTAAATATTTCCATGTTTATACAGATCACGGTGTAGATATTTCCATGTTTATAGAGATAGCGGTGTTGATTTTTCCATGTTTATACAGACCTCGGTGTAGATATTTCCATGTTTATACAGATAGCGGTGCAGATATTTCCATGTTTGTACAGATGGCGGTGTTGATATTTCCATCTATACACAGATGACCGTGTAGATATTTCCATGTTTATACAGATGGCGGCACAGATATTTCTATATATATGTAGATGGCGGTGTAGATATTTCCGTGTATATACAGATAGCGGTGTAGTTATTTCCATGTTTATATAGAGAGCGGTGTAGATATTTCCATGTATGTACACATGGCTGTCAAGATATTTCCACGTTTATACAGACGGCGGTGTAGATATTTCCATGTTTATACTGATAACTTTGTAAGTATTTCCATGTTTATACAGATGGCGGTGTAGATATTTCGATGTTTATAGAGATAGTAGTGGAGATATTTCCATGTTCATAGAGATAGCGGTGTAGATGTTTCCACGTTTATACTGATCGCGGTGCAGTTATTTCCATGTTTATAGAGATAGCCGTGTGGATATTTCCATGTTTATACAGATAGGGGTGTAGATATTTCCATGTTTATAGAGATGGCGTTGTAGATATTTCCATGTTTATACAGATCACGGTGTAGATATTTCCTTGTTTATGCAAATAGCGGTGTAGTTATTTCCATGTTTATACAGATAGCGGTGTAGATATTTCCTTCTTTATACAAATAGCAGTGTAGATATTTCCATGTTTATACAGATCACGGTGTAGATATTTCCTTGGTTATACAAATAGCGGTGTAGTTATTTCCATGTTTATACAGTTAGCGGTGTAGATATTTCCATGTATATACAGATGGCTGTGTAGATATTTCCATGTTTATACATTGGCTGTGTAGATATTTCCATGTTTATACAGATGACTTGTAGGTATTTCCATGTTTATAGAGATGGCGGTGTAGATATTTCCATGTTTATAGAGATAGCTGTGTAGATATTTCCATGTTTCTACAGATAGCGGTGTAGATATTTACATGTTTATACAGATCGCGGTGTAGATATTTCCATGTTTATGCAGATCGCGGTGTAGATATTTCCATGTTTCTACAGATAGCGGTGTTGATATTTCCATGTTTATACAGATCGCGGAGTAGATATTTCCATGTTTATGCAGATTGCGGTGTAGATATTTCCATGTTTATACAGATAGCGGTGTAGATATTTCCATGTTTTTACAGATATTGGTGTAGATATTTCCATGTTTACACAGATTGCGGTGTAGATATTTCCATCTTTCTGCATTTGGCATTGTAGATATTTCCATGTTTATACAGATGGCGGTGTAGATATTTCCATGTTTATTTAGATGGTGGTGTAGATATTACCATGTTTATACAGATAGCGGTGTAGATATTTCCATGTTTATACATTGGCTGTGTAGATATTTCCATGTTTATACAGATGACTTGTAGGTATTTCCATGTTTATAGAGATGGTGGTGTGGATATTTCCATGTTTATAGAGATAGCTGTGTAGATATTTCCATGTTTCTACAGATAGCGGTGTAGTTATTTCCATGTTTATACAGATCGCGGTGTAGATAATTCCATGTTTATGCAGATCGCGGTGCAGATATTTCCATGTTTCTACAGATAGCGGTGTAGATATTTCCATGCTTATGCAGATCGCCGTGTAGATATTTTCATCTTTATACAGATAGCGGTGTAGATATTTCCATGTTTTTACAGATATTGGTGAAGGTATTTCCATGTTTACACAGATTGCAGTGTAGATATTTCCATCTTTCTACAGATGGCATCGTAGATATTTCCGTGTTTATACAGATGGCGATGTAGATGTTTCCATGTTTATATAGATGGTGGTGTAGATATTACCATGTTTATACAGATAGCGGTGTAGAAATTTCCAGGTTTATACAGATATCGGTGTAGATATTTCCAGGTTTATACAGATGGCGGTGTAGATATTTCCATGTTTATAGAGATGGCGGTGTAGATATTTCCATGTTTATAGAGATATCGGTGTAAATATTTCCATGTTTATACACATCACGGTGTAGATATTTCCATGTTTATAGAGATAGCGGTGTATATATTTCCATGTTTATACAGATAGCGGTGTAGATGTTTCCATGTTTATACAGACCACGGTGTAGATATTTCCATGTTTATACAGATAGCGGTGCAGATATTTCCATCTTTGTACAGATGACGGTGTTGATATTTCCATCTATACACAGATGACTGGGTAGTTATTTCCATGTTTATACAGATGGCGGCGCAGATATTTCTATGGATATGTAGATGGTGGTGTAGATATTTCCATGTATATACAGACAGTGGTGTAGTTATTTCCATGTTTATATAGAGAGCAGTGTAGATATTTCCATGTATGTACACATGGCTGTGTAGATATTTCCATGTTTATACAGATGGCGGTGAAGATATTTCCATGTTTATACAGATAACTTTGTAAGTATTACCATGTTTTTACAGATAGCGGTGTAGATATTTCGATGTTTATAGATATAGCAGTGGAGATATTTCCATGTTTATAGAGATAGCGGTGTAGATATTTCCACGTTTATACTGATCGCGGTGTAGTTATTTCCATGTTTATAGAGATAGCGGTGTGGATATTTCCATGTTTGTACACATAGGAGTGTAGATATTTCCATGTTTACAGAGATGGCGTTGTAGATATTTCCATGTTTATACAGATCACGGTGTAGATATTTCCTTGTTTATGCAAATAGCGGTGTAGTTATTTCCATGTTTATAGAGATGGCGTTGTAGATATTTCCACGTTTATACAGATCACGGTGTAGATATTTCCTTGTTTATGCAAATAGCGGTGTAGTTATTTCCATGTTTATACAGATAGCGGTGTAGATATTTCCTTGTTTATACAAATAGCAGTGTAGATATTTCCATGTTTATACAAATCACGGTGTAGATATTTCCTTCTTTATACAAATAGCAGTGTAGTTATTTCCATGTTTATACAGATAGCGGTGTAGATATTTCCATGTATATACAGATGGCTGTGTAGATATTTCCATGTTTATACAGATGGCTGTGTAGATATTTCCATGTTTATACAGATGACTTGTAGGTATTTCCATGTTTATACAGATGGCGGTGTAGATATTTCCATGTTTATAGAGATAGCTGTGTAGATATTTCCATGTTTCTACAGATAGCGGTGTAGATATTTCCATGTTTATGCAGATCGCGGTGTAGATATTTCAATCTTTCTACAGATGGCATTGTAGATATTTCCATGTTTATACAGATGGCGGTGTAGATATTTCCATGTTTATTTAGATGGTGGTGTAGATATTACCATTTTTATACGGATAGCAGTGTAGATATTTCCAGGTTTATACAGATAGCGGAGTAGATATTTCCATGTTTATACAGATCGCGGTGTAGATATTTCCATGTTTATAGAGATAGCTGTGTAGATATTTCCATGTTTATACAGATCGCGGTGTAGATATTTCCATGTTTATATAGATGGTGATGTAGATATTACCATGTTTATACAGATAGCGGTGTAGATATTTTCAGGTTTATACAGATAGCGGTGAAGATATTTCCATGTTTATACAGATGGCGGTGTAGATATTTCCATGTTTATAGAGATGGCGGTGTAGATATTTCCATGTTTATACAGATATCGGTGTAAAGAGTTCCATGTTTATACAGATCACGGTGTAGTTATTTCCATGTTTATAGAGATGGCGGTGTATATATTTCCATGTTTATACAGATAGCGGTGTAGATATTTCCATGTTTATACAGACCACGGTGTAGGTATTTCCATGTTTATACAGATAACGGTGCAGATATTTCCATGTTTGTACAGATGGCGGTGTTGATATTTCCATCTATACACAGATGACCGTGTAGATATTTCCATGTTTATACAGATGGTGGCGCAGATATTTCTATGGATATGTAGATGGCGGTGTAGATATTTCCATGTATATACAGATAGCAGTGTAGTTATTTCCATGTTTATACGGAGAGCGGTGTAGATATTTCCATATATGTACACATGGCTGTGTAGATATTTCCATGTTTATACAGATGGCGGTGTAGATATTTCCATGGTTATACAGATAACTTTGTAAGTATTTCCATGTTTATACAGATGGCGGTGTAGATATTTCGATGTTTATAGATATAGCAGTGGAGATATTTCCATGTTTATAGAGATAGCGGTGTAGATATTTCCACCTTCATACTGATCACGGTGTAGTTATTTCCATGTTTTTAGAGATAGCGGTGTGGATATTTCCATGTTTATGCAGATCGCGGTGTAGATATTTCCATGTTTATACAGATAGCGGTGTAGATATTTCCATGTTTTTGCAGATATTGGTGTAGATATTTCCATGTGTACACCGATTGCGGTGTAGATATTTCCATCTTTCTACAGATGGCATTGTAGATATTTCCATGTTTATACAGATCACGGTGTAGATATTTCCTTGTTTATGCAAATAGCGGTGTAGTTATTTCCATGTTTATACAGATAGCGGTGTATATATTTCCTTGTTTATACAAATAGCATTGTAGATATTTCCATGTTTATACAGATCACGGTGTAGATATTTCCTTGTTTATACAAATAGCGGTGTAGTTATTTCCATGTTTATAAAGATAGCGGTGTAGATATTTCCGTGTATATACAGATGGCTGTGTAGATATTTCCATGTTTATACAGATGGCTGTGTAGATTTTTCCATGTTTATACAGATGACTTGTAGGTATTTCCATGTCTATACAGATGGTGGTGTAGATATTTCCATGTTTATACAGATCGCGGTGTAGATATTTCCATGTTTATTCAGATCGCGGTGTAGATATTTCCATGTTTCTACAGATAGCGGTGTAGATATTTTCATGTTTATACAGATCGCGGTGTAGATATTTCCATGTTTATGCAGATCGCAGTATAGATATTTCCATGTTTATACAGATTGCGGTGTAGATATTTCCATGTTTTTACAGATATTGGTGTAGATATTTCCATGTTTACACAGATTGCGGTGTAGATATTTCCATCTTTCTACAGATGGCATTGTAGATATTTCCATGTTTATACAGATGGCGGTGTAGATATTTCCATGTTTATATAGATGGTGGTGTAGATATTACCATGTTTATACAGATAGCGTTGTAGATATTTCCAGGTTTATACAGATAGCGGTGTAGATATTTCCATGTTTATACAGATGGCGGTGAAGATATTTCCATGTTTATAGAGATGGCGGTGTAGATATTTCCATGTTTATACAGATATCGTTGTAAATATTTCCATGTTTATACAGATCACGGTGTAGGTATTTCCATGTTTATACAGATAGCGATGTATATATTTCCATGTTTATACAGATAGCGTTGTAGATATTTCCATGTTTATACAGACCACGGTGTAGATATTTCCATGTTTATACAGATAGCGGTGCAGATATTTCCATGTTTGTACAGATGGCGGTGTTGATATTTCCATCTATACACAGATGACCGTGTAGATATTTCCATGTTTATACAGATGGCGGCGCAGATATTTCTATGAATATGTAGATGGCGGTGTAGATATTTCGATGTTTATAGAGATAGTAGTGGAGATATTTCCATGTTTATAGAGATAGCGGTGTAGATATTTCTACGTTTATACTGATCGCGGTGTAGTAATTTCCATGTTTATACAGATGGCTGTGTATATATTTCCATGTTTATACAGATGACTTGTAGGTATTTCCATGTCTATACAGATGGCGGTGTAGATATTTCCATGTTTATAGAGATAGCTGTGTAGATATTTCCATGTTTCTACAGATAGCGGTGTAGATATTTCCATGTTTATACAGATCGCGTTGTAGATATTTCCATGTTTATTCAGATCGCGGTGTAGATATTTCCGTGTTTCTACAGATAGCGGTGTAGATATTTTCATGTTTATACAGATCGCGGTGTAGATATTTCCATGTTTATGCAGATCGCGGTATAGATATTTCCATGTTTATACAGATAGCGGTGTAGATATTTCCATGTTTTTACAGATATTGGTGTAGATATTTCCATGTTTACACAGATTGCGGTGTAGATATTTCCATCTTTCTACAGCTGGCATTGTAGATATTTCCATGTTTATACAGATGGCGGTGTAGATATGTCCATGTTTATATAGATGGTGGTGTAGATATTACCATGTTTATACAGATAGCGGTGTAGATATTTCCAGGTTTATACAGATAGCGGTGTAGATATTTCCATGTTTATACAGATGGCGGTGTAGATATTTCCATGTTTATATAGATTGTGGTGTAGATATTACCATGTTTATACAGATAGCGGTGTAGTTATTTCCATGTTTATATAGAGAGCGGTGTAGATATTTCCATATATGTACACATGGCTGTGTAGATATTTCCATGTTTATTCAGATAACTTTGTAAGTATTTCCATGTTTATGCAGATGGCGGTGTAGATATTTCGATGTTTATAGAGATAGTAGTGGAGATATTTCCATGTTTATAGAGATAGCGGTGTAGATATTTCCACGTTTATACTGTTTGCGGTGTAGTTATTTCCATGTTTTTAGAGATAGCGGTGTGGATATTTCCATGTTTATACAGAAAGGGGTGTAGATATTTCCATGTTTATAGAGATGTCGTTGTAGATATTTCCCTGTTTATACAGGTCACGGTGTAGATATTTCCTTGTTTATGCAAATAGCGGTGTAGTTATTTCCATGTTTATACAGATAGCGGTGTAGATATTTCCTTGTTTATACAAATAGCATTGTAGATATTTCCATGTTTATACAGATCACGGTGTAGATATTTCCTTGTTTATACAAATAGCGGTGTAGTTATTTCCCTGTTTATACAGAGAGCGGTGTAGATATTTCCGTGAATATACAGATGGCTGTGTAGATATTTCCATGTTTATACAGATGGCTGTGTAGATATTTCCATGTTTATACAGATGACTTGTAGGTATTTCCATGTTTATACAGATGGCGGTGTAGATATTTCCATGTTTATAGAGATAGCTGTGTAGATATTTCCATGTTTCTACAGATAGTGGTGTAGATATTTCCATGTTTATACAGATCGCGGTGTAGATATTTCCATGTTTATACAGATAGCGGTGTAGATATTTCCATGTTTCTACAGATAGCGGTGTAGATATTTCCATGTTTATACAGATCGCGGTGTAGATATTTCCATGTTTATGCAGATCGCGGTGTAGATATTTCCATGTTTATACAGATAGCGGTGTAGATATTTCCATGTTTTTACAGATATTGGTGTAGATATTTCCATGTTTACACAGATTGCAGTGTAGATATTTCCATCTTTCTACAGACGGCATTGTAGATATTTCCATGTTTATACAGATGGCGGTGTAGATATTTCCATGTTTATATAGATGGTGGTGTAGATATTACCATGTTTATACAGATAGCGGTGTAGATATTTTCAGGTTTATACAGATAGCGGTGTAGATATTTCCATGTTTATACAGATGGCGGTGTAGATATTTCCATGTTTACAGAGATGGCGGTGTAGATATTTCCATGTTTATACAGATATCGTTGTAAATATTTCCATGTTTATACAGATCACGGTGTAGGTATTTCCATGTTTATACAGATAGCGATGTATATATTTCCATATTTATACAGATAGCGGTGTAGATATTTCCATGTTTTTACAGACCACGGTGTAGATATTTCCATGTTTATACAGATAGCGGTGCAGATATTTCCATGTTTGTACAGATGGCGGTGTTGATATTTCCATCTATACACAGATGACCGTGAAGATATTTCCATGTCTATACAGATGGCGGCGCAGATATTTCTATGGATATGTAGATGGCGGTGTAGATATTTCCATGTATATACAGATAGCGGTGTAGTTATTTCCATGTTTATATAGAGAGCGGTGTAGATATTTCCAAGTTTCTACAGATCGCGGTGTAGATATTTCCATGTTTCTACAGATAGCGGTGTAGATATTTCCATATTTATTCAGATCGCGGTGTAGATATTTCCATGTTTATGCAGATCGCGGTGTAGATATTTCCATGTTTATACAGATGGCGGCGCAGATATTTCTATGGATATGTAGATGGCGGTGTAGATATTTCCATGTATATACAGATAGCGGTTTAGTTATTTCCATGTTTATATAGAGAGCGGTGTAGATATTTCCATATATGTACACATGGCTGTGTAGATATTTCCATGTTTATACAGATGGCGGTGTAGATATTTCCGTGTTTATAGAGATGGCGGTGTAGATATTTCCATGTTCATACAGATATCGTTGTAAATATTTCCAGGTTTATACAGATCACGGTGTAGATATTTCCATGTTTATACAGATGGCGGTGTAGATATTTCCATGTTTATACAGTTAACTTTGTCAGTATTTCCATGTTTATACAGATGGCGGTGTAGATATTTCGATGTTTATAGAGATAGTAGTGGAGGTATTTCCATGTTTATAGAGATAGCAGTGTAGATATTTCCACGTTTGTACTGATCGCGGTGTAGTTATTTCCAGGTTTATAGAGATAGCGGTGTGGATATTTCCATGTTTATACAGATAGCAGTGTAGATATTTCCTTGTTTATACAAATAGCAGTGTAGATATTTCCATGTTTATACAGATCACGGTGTAGATATTTCCATGTTTATGCAAATAGCAGTGTAGTTATTTCCATGTTTATACCGATAGCGGTGTAGATATTTCCTTGTTTATACAAATAGAAGTGTAGATATTTCCATGTTTATACAGATCACGGTGTAGATATTTCCTTGTTTCTACAAATAGCGGTGTAGTTATTTCCATGTTTATACAGATAGCGGTGTAGATATTTCCAGGTATATACAGATGGCTGTGTAGATATTTCCATGTTTACACAGATGGCTGTGTAGATATTTCCATGTTTATACAGATGACTTGTAGGTATTTCCATGTTTATACAGATGGCGGTGTAGATATGTCCCTGTTTATAGAGATAGCTGTGTAGATATTTCCATGTTTCTACAGATAGCGGTGTACATATTTCCATGTTTATACAGATCGCGGTGTTGATATTTCCATGTTTATGCAGATCGTGGTGCAGATAATTCCATGTTTCTACAGATAGCGGTGTAGATATTTCCATGTTTATACAGATCGCGGTGTAGATATTTCCATGTTTATGCAGATCGCGGTGTAGATATTTCCATGTTTATACAGGTAGGGGTGTAGATATTTCCATGTTTATAGAGATGGCGTTGTAGATATTTCCATGTTTATACAGATCACGGTGTAGTTATTTCCTTGTTTATGCAAATAGCGGTGTAGTTATTTCCATGTTTATGCAGATAGCGGTGTAGATATTTCCTTGTTTATACAAATAGCAGTGTAGATATTTCCATGTATATACAGATCACAGTGTAGATATTTCCTTGTTTATACAAATATCGGTGTAATTATTTCCAAGTTTATACAGATAGCGGTGTAGATATTTCCATGTATATACAGATGGCTGTGTAGATATTTCCATGTTTATACAGATGGCTGTGAAGATATTTCCATCTTTATACAGATGACTTGTAGGTATTTCCATGTTTATACAGATGGCGGTGTAGATATTTCCATGTTTATAGAGATAGCTGTGTAGATATTTCCATGTTTCTACAGATAGCGGTGTAGATATTTCCATGTTTATATAGATGGCGGTGTAGATATTACCATGTTTATACAGAGAGCGGTGTAGATATTTCCAGTTTTATACAGATAGCGGTGTAGATATTTCCATGTTTATACAGATATCGGTGTAAATATTTCCATGTTTATACAGAACCCGGTGTAGATATTTCCATGTTTATAGAGATAGCGGTGTATATATTTCCATGTTTATACAGATAGCGGTGTAGATATTTCCATGTTTATACAGACCACGGTGTAGATATTTCCATGTTTATACAGATAGCGGTGCAGATATTTCCATGTTTGTACAGAAGGCGGTGTTGATATATCCATCTATACACAGATGACCGTGTAGATATTTCCATGTTTATACAGATGGCGGCACAGATATTTCTATGGATATGTAGATGGCGGTGTAGATATTTCCATGTATATACAGATAGCGGTGTAGTTATTTCCGTGTTTATATAGAGAGCGGTGTAGATATTTCCATGTATGTACACATGGCTGTGTAGATATTTCCATGTTTATAGAGATGGCGGTGTAGATATTTCCATGTTTATACAGATAATTTTGTAAGTATTTCCATGTTTATACAGATGGCGGTGTAGATATTTTGATGTTTATAGAGATAGCAGTGGAGATAATTCCATGTTCATAGAGATAGCGGTGTAGATATTTCCACGTTTATACTGATCGCGGTGTAGTTATTTCCATGTTTATAGAGATAGCGGTGTGGATATTTCCATGTTTATACAGATAGGGGTGTAGATATTTCCATGTTTATACAGATGGCGTTGTAGATATTTCCATGTTTATGCAAATAGCGGGGTAGATATTTCCATGTTTAAACAGATAGCGGTGTAGGTATTTCCTTGTTTATACAAATAGCATTGTAGATATTTCCATGTTTATACAGATCACGGTGTAGATATTTCCTTGTTTATACAAATAGCGGTGTAGTTATTTCCATGTTTATATAGATAGCGGTGCAGGTATTTACATGTATATACAGATGGCTGTGTAGATATTTCCATGTTTATACAGATGGCTGTGTAGATATTTCCATGTTTGTACAGATGACTTGTAGGTATTTCCATGTTTATACAGATGGCGCTGTAGATAAGTCCATGTTTATAGAGATGGCTGTGTAGATATTTCCATGTTTCTTCAGATAGCGGTGTAGATATTTCCATGTTTATACAGATCGCGGTGTAGATATTTCCATGTTTATGCAGATCGCGGTGTAGATATTTCCATGTTTCTACAGATAGCAGTGTAGATATTTCCATGTTTATAAAGATGGCGGTGTAGATTTTTCCATGTTTATGCAGACGGCGGAGTGGATATTTCCATGGTTATGCAGATGGCGGTGTAGATATTTCCAAGTTTATAGACATGGTGGTATAGATATTTCCATGTTTATAGAGATGGCGGTGTACGTATTTCCATGTTTATAGAGATAGTGGTATAGGTATTTCCATGTTTATAGTGATAGTGGTGTAGATATTTCCATGTTGAAACAGATAGCAGTGTAGATATTTCCATGTTTATGTGGATAGCGTTGTTGCTATTTCCACGTTTATAGGGATAGCGGTGTAGATGTTTCCATATTTATACAGATAGCGGTTTAGGTATTTCCATGTTTATACAGATGGCAGTATAGATATTTCCATGTTTATACAGATGGTGGTGTAGATATTTCCATGTGTATACAGATGACGGTGTCGGTATTTCTATGTTTATACAGATGTCGGTGTAGATATTTTCATGTTTATAGAGATAGAGGTGTAGATATTTCCATGTTTATACAGATAGCGGTGTAGACATTTATATGGTTTTTACAGATAGCGGTGTAGATATTTCCATATTTATACAGATAGCTGTATAGATATTTCCATGTTTATACAGATAGCAGTGTAGACATTTCCATGTTTATGCAGATAGCGGTGTAGTTATTTCCATGTCTACAGAGATGGCGGTGTAGGTATTTCCATGTTTATAGAGATAGCGGTGGAGATATTTCCATGTTTATACAGATAGCGATGTAGATATTTCCATGTTTATAGAGATGGCGGTGTAGATATTTCCATGTTTATAGAGATTGCAGTTTAGATATTTCCATCTTTATAGATATAGCATTGTAGGTATTTCCATGTTTATAGAGATAGCGGAGTAGATATTTCCGTGTTTACACAGATGGCTGTGTAGGTATTTCCATGTTTATAGAGATGGTGGTGTAGGTATTTCTATGTTTATACAGATGACTGCGTAGATATTTGCATGTTTATACAGATGGCGGTGTAGATATTTCCATGTTTATGGAGATAGCAGTGTAGTTATTTCCATGCTTATACAGATAGCGGTGTAGATATTTCCACGTTTATACAGATAGCGGTGTTGATATTTCCATGTTTATACAGATAGTGGTGGAGATACTTCCTTGTTGATACAGATGGTGGTGTAGATATTTGCATGTTTATACAGATAGCGGTGTAGATATTTCCATATTCATACTGGTAGCGGTGTAGATATTTCCATGTTTATACAGATTGTGGTGTAGATATTTCCATGTTGCCACAGATGGCAGTGTAGATGTTACCATATTTATACAGATGACAATATAGATATTTGCATGTTTATTAAGATAGCAGTGTTGATATTTCCATATTTATACAGATAGCGGTGTAGATATTTCCATGTTTATACAGATAGCGGTGAAGATATTTCCATGTTTATGTGGATAGCGGTGTTCATATTTGCATGTTTATAGGGATAGTGGTGTAGATATTTCCATGTTTATACAGATAGCGGTGTAGGTATTTCCATGTTTTTACAGATAGCGGTGTAGATATTTCCATGTTTATTCAGCTCCCGGTGTAGGTATTTCCATCTTTATACAGATGGCAGTGTAGATATTTCTATGTTTATACAGATAGTGGTGTAGATATTTTCATGTTTATAGGGATGGTGGTGTAGATATTTCCATGTTTATAGAGATTGCGGTGTAGATATTTCCATGTTTATAAAGATGGCGGTGTAGGTATTTCCATGTTTATAGAGATTGCGGTGTAGATACTTCCAATTTTCTACAGATGGCTTTGTAGATATTTCCATGTGTATTCAGATGTCAGTATAGGTATTTCCATGTTGATAGATATGGTGGTGGAGATATTTCCATGTTTATACAGATGACTGTGTAGATGT
Source organism: Pan troglodytes (assembly GCF_028858775.2). Classification (NCBI taxonomy): domain Eukaryota; kingdom Metazoa; phylum Chordata; class Mammalia; order Primates; family Hominidae; genus Pan; species Pan troglodytes. The sequence continues at coordinate 5,863,331 of NC_072410.2, read as the reverse complement.
TTGCATGTTTATACAGATGGCGGTGTAGATATTTCCAAGTTTATAGAGATAACAGTGTAGATATTTCCATGTTTATAAAGATAGCGTTGTAGTTATTTCCAAGTTTATAGAGATAGAGATGTAGATAATTGCATATTTATAAAGATAGCGCTGTAGATATTTCAATCTTTATACAGATGGCGGTGTAGATATTTCCATGTTTATACAGATGGTGTTGTAGATATTTCCTTGTTTATACAGATATCAGTGTAGATATTTCCATGTTGATACAGATAGCGGTGTAGATACTTCCATGTTTACAGAGATAGCGGTGTAGATATTTACATCTTTGCACAGATTGCGCTGTAGATATTTCCATCTTTACACAGATAGCTGTGTAGATATTTGCATGTTTACACAGATATCTGTGTACATATTTGCATGTTTACACAGATATCTGTGTAGATATTTCCATGTTTACACAGATACCGTTGTAGATATTTCCATGATAATACAGATAGCGTTGTACATATTTCCATGTTTAAACAGACAGCGGTGTAGATATTTCCATGTTTATACTGATAGCGGTGGAGCTATTTCCATGATAATACAGATAGCGATGTAGATATTTCCACGTTTATAGTGATGGCGGTGTAGATATTTCCATGTTTATACAGATTGCAGTGTAGATATTTCCATGTTTATACAGATAGCGTTGTACGTATTTCCATGTTTATAGAGATAGCGGAGTAGATATTTCCATGGTTACACAGTTGGCTGTGTAGGTATTTCCATGGGTATACAGATGGCAGTGTAGATATTTCCATGTTTATAGAGATGATGGTGTAGATATTTCCATGTTTATACAGATGACTTCTTAGATATTTGCATGTTTATACAGATGGCAGTGTAGATATTTCCAAGTTTATACAGATAACGGTGTATATATTTCCATGTTTATACAGATAGCGGTGTTGATATGTCCCTGTTTATACAGATAGTGGTGGAGATATTTCCTTGTTTATACAGATCGTTGTGTAGATAATTCCATCTTTCCACAAAGGAGAGTGTAGATATTTCCACGTTTATGCAGATCGTGGTGTAGATATTTCCATCTTTCCACAAAGGAGAGTGTAGATATTTCCATGTTTATACAGATGACTGTGTAGATATTTGCAAGTTTATACAGATGGCGGTGTAGTTATTTCCATGTTTATAGAGATAACAGTGTAGATATTTCCATGTTTATAAAGATAGCGGTGTAGGTATTTCCATGTTTATAGAGATAGCGGTGTAGATATTTCCTTGTTTATACCCATAGCGGTGTAGATATTTCCAAGTTTATACAGATAGCGGTGTAGATATTTCTATGTTTATACGGAAAGCGGTGTATATATTTCCATGTTTATACAGATAGCGTTGGAGATATTTCCACGGTTATACAGATATCGAGGTAGATATTTCCACGTTTGTACAGATAGTGTTTGTAGATATTTCCACGTTTATAGAGATAGCGGTGTAGATATTTCCATGTTGATACAGATAGCGGTGTAGATATTTCCATGTTTACAGAGATAGCGTTGTAGATATTTCCATCTATGCACACATTGCGCTGTAGATATTTCCATCTTTACACAGATAGCTGTGTAGATATTTGCAAGTTTACACAAATATCTGTGTAGATATTTCCATGTTTCCACAGATAGCGTTATAGATATTTCCATGTTTATGCAGATAGCGTTGTAAATATTTCCATGTTTTTACAGATAGCGTTGGAGATATTTCCATGTTTATATAGATAGCAGTGCAGATATTTCCATGTTTATACAGATGGCGGTGTAGATATTTCCATGTTTATGCAGATGGTGGTGTAGATATTTCCATGTTTATGCAGATGTCGGTGTAGACATTTCCAAGTTTATGGAATGGCGGTGTAGATATTTCCATGTTTATAGAGATAGCGGTGTAAATATTTCCATGTTTATAGAGATAGCGTTGTACGTATTTCCATGTTTATACTGATAGCGCTATAGATCTTTCCATGTTTATACAGATAGCGGTGAAAATATTTCCATGTATATGCGGATAGCGGTGTTCATATTTCCATGTTTATAGGGATAGCGGTGTAGATATTTCCATGTTTATACAGACAGCGGTGTAGATATTTCCATGTTTATAGAGATGGCTGTGTAGATATTTCTTTGTTTATACAGATGGCAGTGTATATATTTCCATGTTTATACAGATAGTGGTGTAGATATTTCCATGTTTATAACAATGACTGTGTAGGTATTTCCATGTTTATACTGATGTCGGTGTAGATATTTTCAGGTTTATACAAATAGCGGTGTAGATATTTCCATGTTTATACAGATAGCGGTGTAGATATTTCCATGTTTATAGAGACGCTGGTGATGATATTTCCATGTTTATAGAGATAGTGGTGTGGACATTTCCATCTTTATAGAGATAGGGTTGTAGATATTTCCATGTTTATTCAGCTCCCGGTGTAGATATTTCCATCTTTATACAGATGGCAGTGTAGATATTTCGATGTTAATAAAGATAGTGGTGTAGATATTTTCATGTTTATAGAGTTGGTGGTGTAGATATTTCCAAGTTTATAGAGATTGCGGTGTACTTATTTCCATGTTTATAGAGATGGCGGTGTAGGTATTTCCATGTTTATAGAGACAGCGGTGTAGATACTTCCACGTTTCTACAGATGGCGTTGTAGATATTTCCATGTGTATACAGATGGCAGTGTAGATATTTCCATGTTTATAGATATGGTTGTGTAGATATTTCCATGTTTATACTCATGACTGTGTAGATATTTGCATGTTTATACAGATGGCGGTGTAGATATTTCCATCTTTATAGAGATAACAGTGTCGATATTTCCATGTTTATAAAGATAGCGGTGTAGATATTTCCATGTTGATACAGATAGCGGTGTAGATATTTCCATGTTTACAGAGATAGCGGTGTAGATTTTTCCATCTTTGCATAGATTGCGCTATAGATATTTCGACCTTTACACAGATAGCTGTGTAGATATTTCCATGTTTACACAAATTGAGTTGTAGATATTTCCATGTTTATCCAGATAGCGTTGTACATATTTCCGTGTTTATAGAGATAGCGTTGTAGATATTTCCATGTTTATACAGATAGCGGTGTAGATATTTCCATGTTTATACAGATACCGGTGTAGATATTTCCATGTTTATACAGATAGCGGTGTAGTTATTTCCATGTTTATATAGATAGCGGTGTAGACATTTCCATGTTTATACAGATCGTGGTGTAGATATTTCCATTTTTATACTGATAGTGGTGTTGATATTTCCATCTTCATACAGATGACTCTGTAGGTATTTCCATGTTTATAAAGATGGTGGTGTAGATATTTCCATGTTTATAGAGATAGCGGAGTAGATATTTCCATATTTATTCAGATAGCGGTGTAGATATTTCCATGTTTACATAGATAGCCTTCTAGATATTTCCATGTTTATACAGATAGCTGTGTAGATATTTCCAAGTTTATACAGATAGCGGTGTAGATGTTTCCATGTTTACACATATAGCGTTGTAGATATGTCCATGTTAATGGAGATAGCGGTGGAGATATTTCCAAGTTTATAATGATACCGTTGTAGATATTTCCATGTTTGTACAGATAGCGGTGTAGATATTTCCATGTTTACACATTGCGGTGTAGTTATTCCCATGTTTATAGAGATAGCGGTGTGGATATTTCCATGTTTATACAGATGGTGTAGGTATTTCCATGTTTATACAGATGGCGTTGTAGATAGTTCCATGATTATGGAGATGGCGGTGTAGATATTTTCATGTTTATAGAGTTGGCGGTGTACATATTTCCATGTTTATATAGATAGCAGTGTACATATTACCATGTTTTTACAGATGACTGTGTATGTATTTCCATGTTTATACAGATGGCGTTGTAGATATTTCCATGTTTATTCAGATAGCCATGTAGATACTTCCATGTTTATACAGATAGCGGTGTAGATATTTCCATGTTTACAGAGATAGCGGTGTAGAGATTTTCATATTTGCACATATTGAGGTCTAGATATTTCCATCTTTACACAGATAGCGATGTACATATTTCCAGGTTTACACAGATATCTCTGTAGATATTTCCATGTTTACACAGATATTGTTGTAGATATTTCCAAGTTTATACAGATAGCGGTGTAGATATTTCCATGTTTATGAAGATAGCGGTGTAGATATTTCCATTTTTATACAGATAGCGGTGGAGATATTTCCATGTTTTTACAGATTGCGGTGAAGGTATCTCCATGTTTATAGAGATAGCGGTGGAGATATTTCCATGTTTATACAGATGACTGTGTAGAAATTTTCATGTTTTTACAGATGGCGGTGTAGATATTTCAATGTTTATACAGATAGTGGTGTAGATATTTCCATGTTTATACAGATAGCAGTGTAGATATTTCCATGTTTATAGAGATCGTGGTGTAGATATTTCCATATTTATAAAGATAGCGGTGTAGATATTTGCATGTTTATACAGACAGCGGTTTAGATATTTCCATGTTCTCAGAGAGAGCGGTGTAGATATTTCCATATTTGCACAGATTGCGCTGTAGATATTTCCATCTTTACACAGATAGCCGTGTACATATTTCCTTGTTTACACAGATAGCGGTGTATTTATTTCCATGTTAAAACAGATAGTGTTGTAGATATTTCCATGTTTATACAGATACCGGTGTAGATATTTCCATGTTTATACAGATCGTGGTGTAGATATTTCCATGTTTATACAGACAGCAGTGTAGATATTTTCATGTTTATAGAGATAGAAGTGTAGATATTTCCATGTTTATACAGATCGTGGTGTATATATTTCCATGTTTATGCAGACAGCAGTGTAGATATTTTCATGTTTATAGAGATAGCAGTGTTGATATTTCCATGTTTACAGAGATAGCGGAGTAGATATTTCCATCTTTGCACAGATTGCGGTGAAGATATTTCCATCTTTACACAGATAACCTTGTATATATTTCCATGTTTACTCAGACAGCGGTGTAGATATTTCCATGTTTACACAGATAGTGTTGTAAATATTTCCATGTTTATACAGATAGCAGTGTCGATATTTCTATGTTTATAAAGATAGCGATGTAGATGTTTCCATCTTTATACAGATAGCGGTGTAGATATTTAAATGTTTATACAGATGACGGTGTAGGTATTTCCATATTTATAGAGATAGCGGTGTAGATATTTCCATGTTCATACGGACGGCAGTGTACATATCTCCTTGTGTATACAGATGGCAGTGTAGATATTTCCAAGTTTATACAGATGGAAGTGTAGGTATTTCCATGTTTATACAGATGACAGTGTTGATATTTCCATGTTTATACAGAGAGCGTTGTGGCTATTTCCATGTTTCTACAGATAGCAGTGTAGACATTTCCGTGTTTATAGAGATGGCTGTGCAGATATTTCCGTGTTTATACCGATGGCCGTGTAGATATTCCATGTTTATACAGATAGTGGTGTAGATATTTCCATGTTTATGCAGATGACTGTGTAGGTATTTCCATGTTTATGCAGATGGCGGTGTAGATATTTCCATGTTTATAGAGATAGCCATGGAGATATTTCTATGTTTATACAGATATCGGTGTTGACATTTCCATGTTCATAGAGATAGTGGTGTAGATATTTCCATATTTATACAGATAGTTGTGTAGATATTTCCATGTTTACACAGGTAGAGGTGTAGATATTTCCATGTTTATGCAGATCTCGGTGAAGCTATTTCCATCTTCCGAAAGATGTCAGTGAAGATATTTCTATGTTTATACAGATAGCGGTGTAGATATTTCCATGTTTATAGAGATAGCGGTGTTGATATTTCCATATTTATACAGATAGCAGTGTAGATATTTCTATGTTTATAGAGATCGTGGGTAGATATTTCCATATTTATAAAGATAGCGGTGTAGATATGTCCATGTTTATACAGACAGCGGTTTAGATATTTCCATGTTTACGGAGAGAGCGGTGTAGATATTTCCATATTTGCACAGATTTCGCTGTAGATATTACCATCTTTACACAAATAGCTGTGTACATATTTCAATGTTTACACAGATAGCGGTGTATTTATTTCCATGTTAACACAGATAGTGTTGTAGATATTTCCATGTTTATACAGATAGCGGTGTAGATATTTCCATGTTTATACAGATCGTGGTGTAGATATTTCCATGTTTATACAGACAGCAGTGTAGATATTTTCATGTTTATACAGAAAGCGGTGGAGGTATTGCCTTATTTATATAGATGGCGGTGTAGATATTTCCGAGTTTCTACAGATTGCGGTGTAGATATTTCCATCTTTACACAGATAGTGGTGTAGATATTTCCATGTTTACGCAGATAGCTCTGTAGATATTTCCATGTTTACACAGATAGTGTTGTAGATGTTTCCATGTTTATCGAGATAGCGGTTTAGATATTTCCATTTATCTAGCGAAAACGGTGTAGACATTTCCATATTTACAGGGATAGCGGTTTACATATTTCCATGTTTATACAGATAGCAGTGTAGATATTTCCATGTTTATACAGATAGCGGTGCAGATATTTCCTTGTTTATACAGATAGTGCTGTAGATATTTCCATGTTTATACAGATCGTGGTGTACATATTTCCACGTTTATACAGATAGCGGAGTAGATAGTTCCATGTTAACAAAGGTAGCGGTGTAGAAATTTCTAAGATTATACAGAACATGGTGTAGATATTTCCATCTTTCTAGAGCTGGCAGTGTAGATATTTCCAAGTTTATACAGATGGTTGTGTTGATAGTTCCATGTTTATACAGATAGCATTGTAGATATTTCCATGTTAATCCGATGGCGGTGTAGATATTTCCATGTTTATAGAGATGGCGGTGTAGATATTTCTATGTTTATAGAGATAGCGGTGTTGGCATTTCCATGTTTATAGAGATAGCGTAGTAAGTATTTCCATGTTTATAGAGATAGCAGTGAAGATATATCCATGTTTATACATATAGCGGTGTAGATATTTCCATGTTTATTCAGATAGAGGTGTTGGTATTTCCATGTTTATACAGAGCGCGGTGTATATATTTCCATGTTTATACAGCTCGCGTTGTACGTATTTCCATCTTTCTAGAGATGGCAGTGTAGATATTTCCATGTTTACACAGATAGCAGTGTAGATATGTCCTTGTTTATAGAGATGGCGGTGTAGATAGTTCCATGTTTATGGAGAGGGCGGTGTAGATGTTTCCATGTTTATAGAGATGGTGGAGTAGATATTTCCATGTTTTTACAGATAACAGTACAGCTATTTCCATGTTTATACAGATAGCTGTGTAGATATTTCCATGTGTATACAGATGGCAGTGTAGATATTTCCATGTTTATAGAGATGGTGGTGTAGACATTTCCATGCTTATACAGATGACTGTTTGGATATTTCCATGTTTATACTGATGGCGGTGTAGATATTTCCATGTTTATAGAGATAGCGCTGTGGATATTTCCATGTTTATACAGATAGCGGTGTAGCTATTTCCATGTTTATAGACATAGGGTTTAGATATTTTCATATTAATACAGATAGCGGTGTAGATATTTCCCTGTTTATACAGATGGCGGTGTATATATTTCCATGTTTATAGTGATAGCGGTGTAGGTATTTCCATCTTTGCACAGATTGCGGTGTAGATATTTCCATCTTTATACAGATGATGGTGTAGATATTTCCATGTTTATACAGATGACGGTGTAGATATTTCCATGTTTAAAGAGATAGCGGTGTAGATATTTCCATGTTTATACAGATGGCTGTGTAGATATTTCCATGTGAATATAGATGGCTGTGTTGCTATTTCCACGTGAATACAGATGGCAGTGTAGACATTTGCATGTTTATTGAGATGGTGGTGTAGACATTTAAATGTTTCTACAGATGACTGTGTATATATTTCCATGTTTATACAGATGGCGGTGTAGATATTTTCATGTTTATATAGATAGCGGTGTAGATATTTCCATGTTTACAGAGATAGCGGTGCAGATATTTCCATCTTTGCACAGATTGCGGTGTAGATATTTCCATCTTTATACAGATAGCGGTGAAGATATTTCCAAGTTTACACAGATAGCTGTGTAGGTATTTCCATTTTTACACAGATAGCGGTGAAGATATGTCCATGTTTACAAAGATAGCGGTGTAGATATTTTCACCTTGGCACAGATTGCGGTGTAGATATTTCCATCTTTACACAGATTGCGGTGTAGATATTTCCATGTTTACACAGATACCGGTGTTGTTATTTCCACGTTTATACAGACGGTGGTGTAGATATTTCCACGTTTACACAGATGACTGTGTAGTTATTTCCGTATTTATACATATAGCGGTGTTGATATTTCCATGTTTATAGAGATCTTGGTGTAAATATTTCCATGTTTATACAGATAACGGTGTAGATATTTCCCAATTTATACAGGTAGCACTGTAGATATTTCCATGTTTATACAGATCGCGGTGTAGACATTTCCATCTTTCTAGAGATGGCAGTGTAGATATTTCAATGTTTATACAGATGGCGGTGAAGATATTTCCCTGTTTATAGAGATGGCGGTGTAGATATTTCTATGTTTATGGAGATAGCGGTGTAGACATTTCCATGTTTATACAGATGGCGGTGTAGATATTTCCATGTTTATGCAGATGGTGGAGTAGATATTTCCATGTTTATAGAGATGGCCGTGTATATATTTCTATGTTTATAGAGATAGCGGTGTAGATAATTCCATGTTTATAGAGAAGGCGGTGTTGGTATTCTCAGGTTTATAGAGATAGCAGTGTAGATATTTCCATGTTCATACAGATAGCAGTGTAGATATTTCCATGTTTATACAGATTACGGTGTTGGTATTTCCATGTTTATACAGATAGCGGTGTTGATATTTCCATGTTTATACAGTTCGCGGTGTATATATTTGAATCTTTATACAGATGACAGTGTAGATATTTCCATGTTTATACAGATAGCGGTGTAGATATTTCCATGTTTTCAGAGCTGGTGGTGTAGATAGTTCCATATTAATGGAGATGGCAGTGAAGATATTTTCATGTTTATAGAGATTGCAGTTTAGATATTTCCATGTTTATACAGATGACTGTGAAGATATTTCCATACTTATACAGATGGCGGTGTAAATATTTCCATGTTTATAGAGATAGTGGTGTAGATATTTCCATGTTTATACAGATAGCGGTGCAGGTATTTCCATGTTTATAGAGACAGCGTTGTATATATTTCCATATTTATACAGATAGCGGTGTAAATATTTCCATGTTTATTCAGATCACTGTGTAGATACTTCCATGTTTATAGAGATGGCGGTGTAGATATTTCCCTGTTTATACAGATAGCGGTGTGGTTATTTCCGTGTTTATACAGGTAGCGGTGATGATATTTCCATGTTTACAAAGATAGCGGTGTAGATATTTCCATCTTTGCACAGATTGTGGTGTAGATGTTTCCATTTTTATACAGATAGCAGAGTAGATATTTCCATATTTATACAGATAGCAGTGTATATATTTCCATGTCTATACAGATAGCGTTGGAGATATATCCATGTTTACATAGATAGCTTTGGAGATATTTCCATTTTTATACAGATCGGGGTGTAGATATTTTCATGTTTATACAGACAGCGTTGTCCATATTTCCAAGTTTGTACAGATAGCCGTGTAGGTATTTCCATGTTTATGTAGATAGCGGTGTAGATATTTGCATGTTTATACCAATAGCGGTGGATATATTTCCACGTTTACAGAGATTGCGGTGTAGATATTTCCATGTTTATACTGATGGCTGTGTAGATATTTCCATGTGTATACAGATGGCAGTGTAGATTTCCCATGTTTATACTGATGGAGGTGTAGATATTTCCTTGTTTATACAGAGAGCGGTGGAGATATTTCCATGTTTATACAGATGGCAGAGTAGATATTTCCATGTTTATACAGATAGCAATGTAGATATTTCCATGTTTACACAGATAGCTGAGAAGATATTTCCATGTTTATACAGATGGAGGTGTAGATATTTCCATGTTTATACAGATGGCTGTGTATATATTTCCATGTGTATACCGATAGTGGTGGAGATATTTCCATGTTTATACAGATAGTGATGTAGATATTTCCATGTTTATACAGAGAGCGGTGGAGATATTTCCATGTTTATACAGATGGCAGAGTAGATATTTCCATGTTTATACAGATAGTGGTGTAGATATTTCCATGTTTATAGAGATAGCGGTGGAGATATTTCCATGTTGATACAGATAGCGATATAGATAATTCCATGTTTATAGAGATAGCAGTGTAGGTATTTCCATGTTTATACAGAAAGCGGTGTAGATATTTCCATGTTTATTCAGATAGTGTTGGAGATATTTCCATGTTTATACAGATAGCGGTGGAGATATTGCCTTGTTTATACAGATGGCAGTGTAGATATTTCCAAGTTTATACAGATATCGGTTTAGATATTTCCATTATTATACTGATAGCAGTGCAGTTATTTCCATGTTTATACAGATTGCAGTGTAGGTATTTCCAGGTATATAGAGATAGCGGTGTAGATATTTCCATGTTTATACAGATGGCTGTGTAGATATTTCCATGTGTATACCGATAGCGGTGGAGATATTTCCATGTTTATACAGATAGCGGTGTTGTCATTTCCATGTTTATAGTGATAGCGGTGTAGATATTTCCATATTTACACAGATAGTGGTGTAGGTATTTCCATGTTTATACAGATAGCTGTGTAGAAATTTCCATGTTTATACAGATAGCGTTGTAGATATTTCCATGTTTATACAGATCGTGGTGTAGATATTTCCGTGTTTATACATATAACGGTGTAGATATTTCCATGTTTATACAGATAGTAGTGTAGATATTTGCATGTTTACAGAGATAGCGGTGTAGATATTTCCATCTTTGCACAGATTGTGGTGTAGATATTTCCATCTTTACACAGATAGCGGTGTACATATTTCCATGTATATACAGATAGCTGTTTAGGTATTACCATGTTTACACAGATATTGTTGTAGATATTTCCATGTTAATACAGATAGCGGTGTAGATATTTCCATATTTATGGAGATTGTGGTGTAGATATTTCCATATTTATACAGATAGCTGTGTAGATATTTCCATGTTTATACAGACAGTGTTGTAGATTTTCCATGTTTATACCGATAGCGGTGTAGGTATTTCCATGTTTATAGAGATAGCGGTGTAGATAATTCCATGTTTGTACAGATGGCGGTGTAGATATTTCCATGTGTATACGGATGGCAGTGTAGATATTTCCATGTGTATACAGATGGAGGTGTAGATATTTCCATGTTTATATAGATGACTGTGAAGATATTTCCATGTTTTTACAGAAGGTGGTGTGGATATTTCCATGTTTATAGATATTGCTATGTAGATATTTGCATGTTTATACAGATGGCAGTGTAGATATTTCCATGTTTATACAGATAGTGTTGTAGATATTTCCACGTTGATACAGATAGCAGTGTAGATATTTCTATGTTTATAAAGATAGCAGTGTAGATATTTCCATGTTTACGGAGATAGCGGTGTAGATATTTCCATCATTGCACAGATTTCAGTGTAGATATTTCCATCTTTACACAGACAGCGGTGTACATATTTCCGTGTTTACAGAGATAGCGGTGTAGATATTTCCATGTTTACACAGATATTGTTGTAGATATTTCCATGTTTATACAGATAGCAGTGTAGATATTTGCATGTTTACAGAGGTAGCGGTGTAGATATTTCCATCTTTGCACAGATTGTGATGTAGATATTTCCATCTTTACACAGATAGCGGTGTACATATTTCCATGTATACACAGATAGCTGTTTAGGTATTTCCATGTTTACAAAGATATTGTTGTAGATATTTCCATGTTAATACAGATAGCGGTGTAGATATTTTCATATTTGTGGAGATTGTGGTGTAGATATTTCCATATTTATGCAGATAGCGGTGTAGATATTTCCATGTTTATACAGACAGTGTTGTAGATTTTCCATGTTTATACAGATAGCAGTGTAGGTATTTCCATGTTTATAAAGATAGCGGTGTAGATATTTCCATGTTTATACCGATAGCGGTGGAAATATTTCCATGTTTATACAGATAGCGATGTAGATATTTCCAGGTTTATACAGATAGTGGGGTAGATATTTCCATGTTTATACAGATAGCGATGTACATATTTCCATGAGTATGCAGATAGCGGTGGAGATATTTCCATGTTTATACAGATAGCGGTGGAGATATTTCTATGTTTATACAGATGGAGGTGTAGATATTTCCAAGTTTATACAAATCGTGGTGTAGATATTTCCATGTTTATTCAGATAGTGGTGTAGATATTTCCATGTTTATACCGATAGCGGTGTAGGTATTTCCATGTTTATAGAGATAGCGGTGTAGATAATTCCATGTTTATACAGATGGCGGTGTAGATATTTCCATGTGTATACGGATGGCAGTGTAGATATTTCCATGTGTATACAGATGGAGGTGTAGATATTTCCATGTTTATACAGATGACTGTGAAGATATTTCCATGTTTTTACAGAAGGTGGTGTGGATATTTCCATGTTTATAGATATTGCTATGTAGATATTTGCATGTTTATACAGATGGCAGTGTAGATATTTCCATGTTTATACAGATAGGGTTGTAGATATTTCCAAGTTGATACAGATAGCAGTGTAGATATTTCTATGTTTATAAAGACATCAGTGTAGATATTTCCATGTTTACAGAGATAGCGGTGTAGATATTTCCATCTTTGCACAGATTGCAGTGTAGATATTTCCATCTTTACACAGACAGCTGTGTACATATTTCCATGTTTACAGAGATAGCGGTGTAGATATTTCCATGTTTACACAGATATTGTTGTAGATATTTCCATGTTTATACAGATAGCAGTGTAGATATTTCTATGTTTATAAAGATAGCGGTGTAGACGTTTCCATCTTTATACAGATAGCGGTGTAGATATTTCCATGTTTATACAGATGGCGGTGTAGTTATTTCTATATTTATAGAGATAGCGGTGTAGATATTTCCGTGTTCATACAGACGGCAGTGTACATATTTCCTTGTGTATACAGATGGCAGTGTAGGTAATTCCATGTTTATACAGATGGAGGTATAGTTATTTCCATGTTTATACAGATGACAGTGTAGATATTTCCATGTTTTTACAGATGGCAGTGTAGATATTTCCATGTTTATACACATGGCAGTTTTGTTATTTCCATGTTTGTGCAGATAATGGTGTAGATATTTCCATGTTTATATAGATAGCGGTGTAAAATATTTCCATGTTTATTCAGATGGCCGTGTAGATACTTCCATTTTTATACTGGTAGTGGTGTAATTTCCATGTTTATACAGATAGCGGTGTAGATATTTCCATGTTTTTACAGATGGTGGTGTAGATATTTCCATGTTTATACAGATAGCGGTGTGGCTATTTCCATGTTTATAGAGATCGTGGTGTAGATATTTCCATATTTATACAGATAACGGTGTAGATATTTCCATATTTATAGAGATAGCGGTGTAGATATTTGCATGTTTCCACAGATAGCGGTGTAGATCTTTCCATGTTAACACAGATATTGTTGTAGATATTTCCATGTTTATACAGATTGCGGTATAGATATTTCCATGTTTATAAAGATTGCGGTGCAGATATTTCCATGTTTATACAGATAGCGGTGGAGATAGTTCCATGTATTCACAGATAGCGATGAAGATATTTCCATGTTTATAGAGATAGCGGTGTATATATTTCCATGTTTATTCAGGTAGCGGTGGAGATATTTCCATGTTTATACAGATAGCGGTGTAGATATTTCCGTGTTTACACAGATGGTGGTGTAGATATTTCCATGTTTACACAGATAGCGTTGTAGACATTTCCATGTTTAAACAGATATTTCCATGTTTGCACAGATTGCGGTGCACATATTTCTGTCTTTACACAAATAGCGGTGTAGATATTTCCGTGTTTACACAGATAGCTGTGTAGACATTTCCATGTTTACACAGATAGCGTTGTAGATATTTCCATGTTTATAGTGATAGTGGTGTAGATATTTCCATGACTATACAGATAGCTGTGTAGATGTTACCATGTTTATAGAGGTGACTGTGTAGGTATTTCCATGTTTATACAGACTGCGGTGTAGCTATTTCCATGTTTTTACAGATGGCGGTGTAGATATTTCCATGTATATACCGATAGCGGTGTGGATATTTCCATGTTTTTACAGTCAGCGGTGTAGATATTACCATGTTTACACAGATAGCGGTTTAGATATTTCCATCTTTGCACAGATTGCGGTGTAGATATTTCCATCTTTACAAAGATAGCGGTGTAGATATTTCCATGTTTACACTGATAGCAGTGTAGTTATTTCCATGTTTACACAGATTGTGGTGTAGATGTTTCCATGTTTATACCGATAACTGTGTAGGTATTTCCATGTTTATACAGATTCCAGTGTAGACATTTCTATGTTTAAACAGATGGCGGTGCAGATATTTCCATGTTTATACAGAAGCCGGTGAAGATATTTCCATGTTTATGCAGATGGCGGTGTAGATATTTCCATGTTCGTGGAGATGGTGATGTAGATATTTCTAAGTTTATAGAGATAGCTGTGTAGATATTTCCATGTGTATAAAGATGGCGGTGTAGGTATTTCCATGTTTATAGAAATAGCGGTGCAGATATTTCCATGTTTATACAGATAGTGGTGTAGATAGTTCCATGTTTATAGGGATAGTGGTGTTGGTATGTCCATGTTTATATGGATAGCGGTGTAGATATTTCCATGTTTATACAGCTCGCGGTGTAGATATTTCCATCTTTATACAGATGGCAGTGTAGGTATTTACATGTTAAGCAGATAGCCGTGTAATTATTTCCATGTTTATATAGATAGCGTTGTAGGTATTTCCATGTTTATAGAGATAGCAGTGTAGATATTTCCATGTTTATACAGATGATTGTGCAGATATTTCCATGTGTATACAGATGGCAGTGTAGGTATTTCTATGTTTATACAGATGGAGGTGTAGATATTTCCATGTTTATACAGATGACTTTCTAGATATTTCCATGTTTTCAAAGATGGCGGTGTAGATATTTCCATGTTTATACAGATAGCAATGTGGCTATTTCCATATTTATAGAGATAGCGTTGTAGATACCTCCATGTTTATTGAGATAGCGGTGCATATATTCCCATGTTTATACTGATACCAGTGCAGATATTTCCGTCTTAATAGAGATAGCCGTGTAGATATGTCCATTTTTGCACAGATTGCGGTGTAGTTATTTCCATCTTTACACAGATAGTGGTGTAGATATTTCCATGTTTACACAGATAGCTGTCTAGATATTTCCATGTTTACACTGATAGTGTTGTAGATATTTTCATGTTTATACAGATAGCGTTGTAGATATTTCCATGTTTATAGAGATAGCTGTGTAGGTATTTCCATGTGTATTCAGATAGCGGTGCAGATGTTTCCAAGTTTATACTGATGGCTGTGTAGATATTTCCATGAGTATACACATGGCAGTGTAGATATTTCCATATTTATAGAGATAGTGGTGTAAATATTTCAAAGTATATACAGATGACTGTGTAGATATTTCCATGTTTATACAGATACCGGTGCAGATATTTCCATGTTTATGGAGATAGCGGTGTAAATATTTCCATACTTGCACAGATTGCGGTGCAGATATTTCCATTTTTACACAAATAGCGGTGTAGACATTTCCATGTTTACGCAGATAGCTGTGTAGACATTTCCATGTTTACACAGATAGCGTTGTAGATATTTCCATGTTTATACTGATAGCTGTGTAGATATTTTCATGACTCTACAGATAGCTGTGTAGATGTCACCATGTTTATACAGACGATTGTGTAGGTATTTCCATGTTTATACAGATTGTGGTGTGGATATTTCCATGTTTTTACAGATGGCGGTGTAGATATTTCCACGTATGTACAGATAGCGTTGTGGATATTTCCATGTTTATAGAGACAGCGGTGTAGATATTACCATGTTTACACAGATAGCGGTTTAGATATTTCCATCTTTGCACAGATTGTGATGTAGATATTACCATCTTTACAAAGATAGCGGTGTAGATATTTCCTTTTTTACACAGATTGCGGTGTAGATATTTCCATGTTTACACAGATAGTGGTGTAGATGTTTCCATGTTTATACAGATAACTGTGTAGGTATTTCCATGTTTATACAGATGGCAGTGTAGATATTTCTATGTATATACAGATGGCGGTGCAGATATTTTCATGTTTATACAGATGGCAGCGTAGATATTTCCATGTTTATAGAGATGGCCATGTAGATAATTCCATGTTCATACAGATAGCGGTGAAGACATTTTCATGTTTATAGAGATAGCGGTGTATATATTTCCATGTTTATTCAGGTAGCGGTGGAGATATTTCCATGTTTATACAGATAGCGGTGTAGATATTTCCATGTTTACACAGATGGTGGTGTAGATATTTCCATGTTTACACAGATAGCGTTGTAGACATTTCCATGTTTAAACAGATATTTCCATGTTTGCACAAATTGCGGTGCACATATTTCTGTCTTTACACAAATAGCGGTGTAGATATTTCCGTGTTTACACAGATAGCTGTGTAGACATTTCCATGTTTACACAGATAGCGTTGTAGATATTTCCATGTTTATAGTGATAGTGGTGTAGATATTTCCATGACTATACAGATAGCTGTGTAGATGTTACCATGTTTATAGAGGTGACTGTGTAGGTATTTCCATGTTTATACAGACTGCGGTGTAGCTATTTCCATGTTTTTACAGATGGCGGTGTAGATATTTCCATGTATATACCGATAGCGGTGTGGATATTTCCATGTTTTTACAGTCAGCGGTGTAGATATTACCATGTTTACACAGATAGCGGTTTAGATATTTCCATCTTTGCACAGATTGCGGTGTAGATATTTCCATCTTTACAAAGATAGCGGTGTAGATATTTCCATGTTTACACAGATAGCAGTGTAGTTATTTCCATGTTTACACAGATAGTGGTGTAGATGTTTCCATGTTTATACCGATAACTGTGTAGGTATTTCCATGTTTATACAGATTCCAGTGTAGACATTTCTATGTTTAAACAGATGGCGGTGCAGATATTTCCATGTTTATACAGAAGCCGGTGAAGATATTTCCATGTTTATGCAGATGGCGGTGTAGATATTTCCATGTTCGTGGAGATGGCGATGTAGATATTTCTAAGTTTATAGAGATAGCTGTGTAGATATTTCCATGTGTATAAAGATGGCGGTGTAGGTATTTCCATGTTTATAGAAATAGCGGTGCAGATATTTCCATGTTTATACAGATAGTGGTGTAGATAGTTCCATGTTTATAGGGATAGTGGTGTTGGTATGTCCATGTTTATATGGATAGCGGTGTAGATATTTCCATGTTTATACAGCTCGCGGTGTAGATATTTCCATCTTTATACAGATGGCAGTGTAGGTATTTACATGTTAAGCAGATAGCCGTGTAATTATTTCCATGTTTATATAGATAGCGTTGTAGGTATTTCCATGTTTATAGAGATAGCAGTGTAGATATTTCCATGTTTATACAGATGATTGTGTAGATATTTCCATGTGTATACAGATGGCAGTGTAGGTATTTTTATGTTTATACAGATGGAGGTGTAGATATTTCCATGTTTATACAGATGACTTTCTAGATATTTCCATGTTTTCAAAGATGGCGGTGTAGATATTTCCATGTTTATACAGATAGCAATGTGGCTATTTCCATATTTATAGAGATAGCGTTGTAGATACCTCCATGTTTATTGAGATAGCGGTGCATATATTCCCATGTTTATACTGATACCAGTGCAGATATTTCCGTCTTAATAGAGATAGCCGTGTAGATATGTCCATTTTTGCACAGATTGCGGTGTAGTTATTTCCATCTTTACACAGATAGTGGTGTAGATATTTCCATGTTTACACAGATAGCTGTCTAGATATTTCCATGTTTACACTGATAGTGTTGTAGATATTTTCATGTTTATACAGATAGCGTTGTAGATATTTCCATGTTTATAGAGATAGCTGTGTAGGTATTTCCATGTGTATTCAGATAGCGGTGCAGATGTTTCCAAGTTTATACTGATGGCTGTGTAGATATTTCCATGAGTATACACATGGCAGTGTAGATATTTCCATATTTATAGAGATAGTGGTGTAAATATTTCAAAGTATATACAGATGACTGTGTAGATATTTCCATGTTTATACAGATACCGGTGCAGATATTTCCATGTTTATGGAGATAGCGGTGTAAATATTTCCATACTTGCACAGATTGCGGTGCAGTTATTTCCATTTTTACACAAATAGCGGTGTAGACATTTCCATGTTTACACAGATAGCTGTGTAGACATTTCCATGTTTACACAGATAGCGTTGTAGATATTTCCATGTTTATACTGATAGCTGTGTAGATATTTCCACGTTTATAGAGATAGTGGTGTTGGTATGTCCATATTTATACAGATAGTGTTGTAGATATTTCCATGCTTATACAGCTCGCGGTGTAGGTATTTCCATCTTTATAGAGATGTCAGTGTAGTTATTTCCATGTTTATGCAGATAGCGGTGTAGATATTTTCATGTTTATGCAGATAGCGGTATAGGTTTTGCATGTTTATAGAGATAGCGGTGTAGATATTTCCATGTTTATACAGATGACTTTGTAGTCTTTTCCATGTGTATTCAGATGGCAGTGTAGATATTTCCATGTTTATACAGATGTAGGTGTAGATATTTCCATGTTTATACAGATGACTGTGTAGATATTTCCATATTTTTACAGATGGGGGTGTAGATATTTCCATGTTTATACAGATATCGGTGTCGATATTTCCATGTTTATAGGGATAGCGGTGTAGATATTTCCATGTTTATAGAGATGGCTGTGAGGATATTTCCATGTTTATACAGATGGCAGTGTAGATATTTCCACGTTTATACAGATAGTGGTGTAGATATTTCCATGTTTATACAGATGACAGTGTAGGTATTTCCATGTATATACAGAAGGCAGTGTAGATATTTCCAAGTTCATTCAGATAGCCACGTAGATATTTCCATGTTTATACAGATAGTCGTGTAGACATTTCCATGTTTATAGAGATAGCGGTGTGGATATTTCCATGTTTATTCAGATAGCAGTGTAGATATCTCCATGTTTATACAGGAAGAGGTGTAGATATCTTCATGTTGATACAGATCACGGTGTAGATATTTCCATCTTTCTGCAGATGGCAGTGTAGATATTTCTACGTTTATACAGATGGCGGTGTAGATATTTCCATTTTTTCACAGATCGCGGTGTAGATATTTCCATGTTTATGCAGATGGCTGTGTAGATATTTCCATGTTTACAGAGATTGCGTTGTAGATATTTCTATGTTTATAGAGATAGTGGTGTAGATAATTCCATGTTTATGGAGATGGCGGTGTAGGTATTTCCATGTTTATAGAGATAGTGGGGTAGATATTTCCATGTTTACAGTCAGCGCTGTAGATATTTCCACGTTTATACAGATAGTGGTGTTGGTATTTCCATGTTTATACACATAGCTGTGTAGATATTTCCATGTTTATACAGCTCGTGGTGTAGATATTTCCATCTTTATATAGATGGCATTGTACTAATTTCCATGTTTATGCAGATAGTGGTGTAGATATTTCCATTTTTATACAGATGGCGGTGTAGTTATTTCCATGTTTATAGAGATAGGGGTGTAGGTATTTCCATATGTATACAGATAGCGGTGCAGATGTCTCCAAGTTTATACTGATGGCTGTGTAGATATTTCCACGTGTATACACGTGGTCGTGTAGATATTTCCATGTCTATAGAGATGGTGTTGTAGATATTTCCATGTATATACAGATGACTGTGTAGATATTTCCATGTTTCTACAGATGGCGGTGTAGATATTTCCATGATTATAGAGATAGCGGTGTAGATATTTCCATGTTTATACAGATAGCGGTGAAGTTATTTCCATGTTTATAGAGATAGCGTTCTAAATATTTCCATCTTTGCACAGATTGTGGAGCAGATATTTCCATCTTTACACAGATAGCGGTGTAGATATTTCCATGTTTACACAGATAGCGTTGTAGACATTTCCATGTTTAAACAGATAGCGGTGTAGATAATTCCATGTTTATAGATATAGCTGTGTAGATGTTTCAATGTTTATACAGATAGTGGTGGAGTTATTTCCTTGTTTATACAGATAGCGGTGTAGATATTTCCATGCTTATAGAGATACCGGTATAGATATTTCCATGTTTATAGTGTTAGCGGTGTAGATATTTCCATCTTTACACAGATAGCAGTGTAGATATTTCAATGTTTACACAGATAGCGGAGTAGATGTTTCCATGTTTACACAGATAGCGTTGTAGATATTTGCATGTTTATACAGATAGCGGTGTAGATATTTCCATGTTTATTCAGATAGCGGTGTAGATGTTTCCATGTTTATACAGAAAGCGGTGGAGATATTTCCATTTTTATACAGATCGTGGTGTAGATATTTCCATGTTTATTCAAATAGCAGTGGAGATAATTCCATGTTTATACAGATAGCGGTGGAGATATTACCAGGTTTATACTGATGGCGGTGTAGGTATTTCCATGTTTTCACAGATGTCGCTGTAGATATTTCCATGTTTATACAGATGACTGTGTTGTTATTTCCATGTTTATAGAGAAGGCGGTTTAGGTATTTCCATATTTATAGAGTTAGCCTTGTAGATATTTCCATGTTTATACAGATAGTGGTGTAGACATTTCCATGTTTATAGAGATAACGGTGTAGATAGTTCCATGTTTATACAGATGGCAGTGTAGTTGTTTCCAAGTTTATGCAGATAGCGGTGTTGATATTTCCATGTTTATACAGATAGCAGTGTAGATCTTTCCATGTTTATAGAGATAGCGGTGTAGGTATTTCCATGTGTATTCAGATAGCGGTGCAGGTGTCTCCAAGTTTATACTGATGGCTGTGTAGGTA
Source organism: Pan troglodytes (assembly GCF_028858775.2). NCBI lineage: Eukaryota > Metazoa > Chordata > Mammalia > Primates > Hominidae > Pan > Pan troglodytes. The sequence continues at coordinate 5,841,999 of NC_072410.2, read as the reverse complement.
TTTCCATGTGTATACACATGGCAGTGTAGATATTTCCATGTTTATAGATATGGTGTTGTGGATATTTCCATGTATATACAGATGACTGTGTAGATTTTTCCATGTTTATACAGATGGCGGTGTAGATATTTCCATTTTTAGAGAGATAGCGCTGTAGATATTTCCATGTTTATACAGATAGCGGTGTAGATATTTCCATGTTTACAGAGATATCGGTGTAAATATTTCCATGTTTGCACAGATTGCGGTGCAGAGATTTCTGTCTTTACACAAATATCGGTGTAGATATTTCCATGTTTACACAGATAGCTGTGTAGACATTTCCATGTTTACACAGATAGCGCTGTAGATATTTCCATGTTTATACTGATAGTGGTGTAGATATTTCCATGACTATACAGATAGCTGTGTAGATGTTACCATGTTTATACAGATGACTGTGTACGTATTTCCATGTTTATACAGATTGTGGTGTAGATATTTCCATGTTTTTACAGATGGCGGTGTAGATATTTCCATGTATATATCTATAGCAGTGTGGATATTTCCATGTTTTTACAGTCAGCGGTGTAGATATTACCATGTTTACACAGATAGCGGTTTAGATATTTCCATCTTTGCACAGATTGCGTTGTAGATATTTCCATCTTTACAAAGATAGCGGTGTAGATATTTCCATGTTTACACAGATAGCAGTGTAGATATTTCCATGTTTACACAGATAGTGATGTAGATGTTTCCATGTTTATACAGATTACTGTGTATGTATTTCCATGTTTATACAGATGGCAGTGTAGACATTTCTATTTTTACACAGATGGCGGTGTAGATATTTCATGTTTATACAGATAGCGGTGTAGACAATTCCATGTATATAGCTATAGTGGTGTAGATATTTCCATATTTACACAGATAGCGGTGTAGGTATTTCCTCATTTATAGAGATAGCGGTGTAGATATTTCCATGTTTATGCAGATGGCGGTGTAGATATTTCCCTGTTTATACAGATAGCGGTGTGGCTATTTCCATGTTTATACAGATAGCAATGTAGATATTTCCATGTTTATAGAGATGGCTGTGTAGATATTTCCATGTTTATACAGATGGCAGTGTAGATATTTCCATGTTTATACAGATGACTGTGTAGGAATTTCCATGTTTATACAGACGGTGTTGTAGATATCTCCATGTTTATAGAGATAGCCATGTAGATATTTCCATGTTTATACAGATAGCGGTGTTGCCATTTCCATGTTTATAGTGATAGCGGTGTAGATATTTCCATGTTTATACAGATAGCAGTGTAGGTATTTGCATGTTTACAGAGTTAGCGGTGTAGATATTTCCATCTTTGCACAGACTGCGGTGTAGATATTTCCATCTTTACACAGATAGCTGTGTAGATATTTCCATGTTTACACAGATAGTGTTGCAGATATTTCCATGTTTATACAGACAGCGGTGTAGATATTTCCATGTTTATACAGATAGCGGTGTAGACGTTTCCATATTTATACAGATCGCGGCGTAGATATTTCCATGTTTATGCGGATGGCGATGTATATATTTCCATGTTTCTAGAGATGGCGGTGTAGATATTTCTATGTTTATAGAGATAGTGGTGTAGATAATTCCATGTTTATAGAGATGTTGGTGTAGTTATTTCCATGTTTATTCAGATAGCGGTGTACATATTTCCATGCTTATACAGATAGTGGTGGTGATATTTCCAAGTTTATACACATAGCGGTGTAGACATTTCCATGTTTATTCAGCTTGCGGTGCAGGTATTTCCATGTTTATACAGATGGCAGTGTTGGTATTTCCATGTTTATGCAGATATCGGCGTAGATATTTCCATGTTTATAGAGATAGCAGTTTAGACCTTCCATGTTTATAGAGATAGCGGTGTAGGTATTTCCATGTGTATTCAGATACCGGTGCAGATGTTTCCAAGTTTATACTGATGGCTGTGTAGATATTTCCATGTGTATACACATGGCAGTGTAGATATTTCCATGTTTATAGACATGGTGGTGTAGATATTTCCATGTATATACAGATGACTGTGTAGATATTTCCATGTTTATACAGATGGCGGTGTAGATATTTCCATGTTGATAGAGACAGCGGTGTAGATATTTCCATGTTTATAGAGATACCGGTGCAGATATTTCCATGTTTACAGACATAGCTGTGTAAATATTTCCATGTTTGCACAGATTGCGGTGCAGATATTTCCATCTTTAAAAAAATAGCGGTGTATATATTTCCATGTATACACAGATAGCTGTGTAGACATTTCCATGTTTACACAGATAGCGTTGTAGATATTTCCATGTTTATATTGATTGCGGTGTAGATATTTCCATGATTATATAGATAGCTGTGTATATGTCACCATGTTTATACAGATGATTGTGTAGGTATTTACTTGTTTATACAGATTGCGGTGTAGATATTTCCATGTTTTAACAGATGGCGGCGTAGATATTTCCATGAATATACAGATGGCATTGTGGATATTTCCATGTTTATGCAGACAGTGGGGTAGATATTACGATGTTTACTCAGATAGCGGTTTAGATATTTCCATCTTTGCACAGATTGCGGTGTAGATATTTCCATCTTTACAAAGATAGCGGTGTAGATATTTCCAAGTTTACACAGATTGCGGTGTAGATATTTCCATGTATACACAGATAGTGGTGTAGATGTTTCCATGTTTATACAGATAACTGTGTAGGTATTTCCATGTTTATACAGATGACAGGGTAGATATTTCTATGTTTATACAGATGGCGGTGCAGATATTTCCATGTTTATACAGATGGCGGTGAAGATATTTCCATTTTTATACAGATCGTGGTGTATATGTTTCCATGTTTATACAGATAGCGGTGTAGATATTTCCATGTTTACACAGATAGTGTTGTAGATATTTCCATGTTTATACAGACAGCGGTGTAGATATTTCCATGTTTATACAGATAGCGGTTTAGATGTTTCCATGTTTATACAGATCTTGGTGTATATATTTCCATGTTTATGCAGATGGCGGTGTAGATATTTCCATGTTTATAGAGATGGCGTTGTAGACATTTCTATGTGTATAGAGATAGCGGTGTAGATAATTCCATGTTTATAGGGATGGTGGTGTAGGTATTTCCACGTTTATAAAGATAGTGGTGTAGATATTTCCAAGTTTATTCAGATAGCGGTTTAGATATGTCCATGTTTATACAGGTAGAGGTGTAGATATTTCCATGTTTATGCAGATCTCGGTGAAGATATTTCCATCTTTCTACAGATGGTATTGTAGATATTTCTATGTTTATAGTGATGGCGCTGTAGATAATTCCATATTTATACAGATGGCGGTGTAGTTATTTCCATGTTTATGCTGATGGCGGTGTAGATCTTTCCATGTTTGTAGAGATAGCCATGTAGATATTTCTATGTTTACACAGATAGCGGTGTAGACATTTCCATGTTTATAGAGATAGCAGTGTATATATTTCCATATTTATACAGATAGCGGTGTATATATTTCCATGTTTATACAGGTAGCAGTGGAGATACTTAAATGTTTATACAGATAGCGGTGTAGATATTTCCATGTTTACACAGATGGTGGTGTAGATATTTCCATGTTTACACAGATAGCATTGTAGATTTTCCATGTTTATACAGATAGCGGTGTACATATTTCCATGTTTAGACAGATAATGGCTTAGATGTTTCCATGTTTATACAGACACCAGTGGAGATATTTCCATGTTTATACCGATAGCTTTGTATATATTTCCATATTTATAGAGATAGCGGTGTAGATAATTCCATATTTATACAGATAGCGGTGTAGAGAATTCCATGTTTATTCAGATGACGGTGTAGATATTTCCATGTTTATACAGATGGCGGTGTAGATATAACCATGTTTATACTGATAGCGGTGTAGATATTTCCAAGTTTAAACAGATAGTGGTGTAGATATTTCCATGTTTATACAGATAGCGTTGTAGATATTGTCATGTTTACACAGACCGTGGTGTCGATATTTCCATGTTTATACAGATAGCGGTGTAGATATTTCCATGTTTATAGAGATTGCTTTGTAGATATTTCCATGTTTATACAGATGGCAGTGTAAATATTTCCCTGTTTATACATATAGTGGTGTAGATATTTCCATGTTTATACAGATGACTGTGTAGTTATTTAGATGTTTATACAGATGGCGGTTTAGATATTTCCATGTTTATAAAGATAGCAATGTAGGCATTTCCATGTTCATAGAGATAGTGGTGTAGATATATCCATATTTATACAGATAGCTGCGTAGATATTTCCACGTTTATACAGATAGAGCTGTAGATTTTCCATGTTTATGCAGATTTCGGTGTAGATATTTCCATCTTTCTACAGATGGCAGTGTAGATATTTCAATGTTTATAGAGATGGCAGTGTTGATAATTCCATGTTTATACAGAAGGCGGTGAAGTTATTTCCATGTTTATGCTGATGGCGGTGTAGATATTTAAATGTTCATTGAGATGGCGGTGTAGATGTTTCAAGGTTTGTAGAGATAGCGTTGTAGATAATTCCATGTTTATAGAGATGGCGGTGTAGGTTTTTCCATGTTTATAGAGATAGTGGTGTAGATATTTCCATGTTTATACAAATAGAGCTGTAGATATTTCCATGTTTATACAGATAGTGGTGTTGGTATTTCCATGTTTATACAGATAGCGGTGTACTAATTTCCATGTTTCCACAGATGGCAGTGTAGACTGTTCCATGTTTATGGAGATGGCTGTGTAGATATTTCCATGTTTATAGAGATGGCGGTGTAGATATTTCTATGTTTATAGAGATAGCGGTGTAGATAATTCCATGTTTATAGAGATGGTGGAGTAGGTATTTCCATGTTTATTCAGATAGCGGTGTACATATTTCCATGCTTATACAGATATTGGTGTTGATATTTCCATGTTTATACACATAGCGGTGTAGACATTTCCATGTTTATTCAGTTCACGGTGCAGGTATTTCCATGTTTATACAGACGGCAGTGTAGGTATTTCCATGTTTATGCAGATAGCAGTTTAGATCTTTCCATGTTTATAGAGATAGCGGTGTAGGTATTTCCATGTATATTCAGATAGCGGTGCAGATGTTTCCAAGTTTATACTGATGGCTGTGTAGATATTTCCATGTGTATAAACATGGAAGTGTAGATATTTCCATGTGTATACACATGGCAGTGTAGATATTTCCATGTTTATAGAGATGGTGGTGTACATATTTCCATGTATATACAGATGACTGTGTAGATATTTCCATGTTTATACAGATACCGGTGCAGATATTTCCATGTTTATAGAGATAGCCGTGTAAATATTTCCATGTTTGCACAGATTGCGGTGCAAATATTTCCATCTTTACAAAAATAGCGGTGTAGATATTTCCATGTTTACACAGATAGCTGTGTAGACATTTCCATGTTTACACAGATAGCTGTGTAGACATTTCCGTGTTTACACAGATAGTGTTGTAGATATTTCCATGTTTATACTGATAGCGGTGTAGATATTGCCATGACTATACAGACAGCTGTGTAGGCGTCACCATGTTTATACAGATGATTGTGTAGGTATTTCCATGTTTATACAGATTGCGGTGTAGATATTTCCATGTTTTTATAGATGGCTGTGTAGATATTTCCATGTATATACAGATAGTGGTGTGGATATTTCCATGTTTATACAGACAGTGGTGTAGATATTACCATGTTTACACAGATAGCGGTTTAGATATTTCTATCTTTGCACAGATTGCGGTGTAGTTATTTCCATCTTTACAAAGATAGCGTTGTAGATATTTCCATGTTTACACTGATTGCGGTGTAGATATTTCCATGTTTACACAGATAGTTGTGTAGATATTTCCATGTTTATACAGATAACTGTGTAGGTATTTCCATGTTTATACAGATGACAGTGTAGATATTTCTATGTATATACAGATGGTGGTGAAGATATTTTCATGTTTATACAGATGGCGGTGTAGATATTTCCATTTTTATACAGATCGTGGTGTATATGTTTCCATGTTTATACAGATAGCGGCGTAGATATTTCCATGTTTACACAGATAGTGTTGTAGATATTTCCATGTTTATACAGACAGTGGTGTAGATATTTCCATGTTTATACAGATAGCGGTGTACATGTTTCCATGTTTATACAGATAGCGGTGGAGATATTTCCATGTTAATGGAGATAGCGGTGTAGATATTTCCATATTTATACAGATAGCGGTGTAGATATTTCCATGTTTATACACATGGCGGTGTAGATATTTCCATTTTTTCACAGATGGCGGTGTAGATATTTCCATGTTTATACAGATGACTGTGTAGTTATTTCCATGTTTACACAGAAGTCAGTTTAGATATTTCCATATTTATAGACTTAGCCATGTAGATATTTCCATGTTTATACAAATAGCGGTGTAGACATTTCCATGTTTATAGAGATAGCGGTGTAGATATTTCCATATTTATACAGATCGCGGTGTAGATACTTGCATGTTTATACAGATAGTGGTGTAGATATTTCCATGTTTATACAGATAGCGGTGTAGTTATTTCCATTTTTATACTGATCGTGGTGTAGATGTTTCCATGTTTATACAGATAGCGGTGTAGATATTTCCAGGTTTACACAGATAGCTGTGTAGATATTTCTAAGTTTATACAGATGGCGGCATAGATATTTCCATGTTTATACAGATGGCTTTGTAGATATTTCTATGTTTATAGAGATACCGGTGTAGATAATTCCATGTTTATAGAGATGGCGGTGTAGGTATTTCAATGTTTATAGACATAATGGTGTAGATATTTCCATGTTTATACAGATAGCGGTGTAGAGATTTCCATGTTTATACAGCTCATGGTGTAGATATTTCCATCTTTATGCAGATGGCAGTGTAGATATTTCCATGTTTATAGAGATAGCGGTTAAGATATTTCCATTTTTACACTGATGGTGGAGTAGATAGTTCCATGTTTATGGAGATGGCGGTGTAGATATTTTCATGTTAATAAAGATGGCGGTGTAGATCTTTCCAGGCTTATATAGATGGCGGTATTGATATTTCCATGTTTATAGAGATAGCTGTGTAATTTTTTCCATGTGTATAGAGAAAGCGGTGTAGGTATTTCCATCATTATACAGATGGCTGTGTAGGTATTTCCACGTTTATACATTGGCAGTCTAGATATTTCCAGGTTTATAGAGATGCTGGTGCAGTTATTTCCATGTTTATACAGATGACTGTTTAGATATTTCCACGTTTATACAGATGGCGGTGTAGATATTTCCATGTTTATAGAGATAGCAGTGTATATATTTCCATATTTACATTGATAGCGGTATAAATATTTCCATGTTTATTCAGATAGCAGTGTAGATATTTCCATGTTTATACAGATAGAGGTGTAGATTTTCCATGTTTATGCAGATTTCGGTGTAGATATTTCCATCTTTCTACAGATGGCAGTATAGATATTTCAATGTTTATAGAGATGGCAGTGTAGATAATTCCATGTTTATACAGAAGGCGGTGAAGTTATTTCCATGTTTATGCTGATGGCGGTGTAGATATTTAAATGTTCATTGAGATGGCGGTGTAGATGTTTCAAGGTTTGTAGAGGTAGCGTTGTAGATAATTCCATGTTTATAGAGATGGCGGTGTAGGTTTTTCCATGTTTATAGAGATAGTGGTGTAGATATTTCCATGTTTATACAAATAGAGCTGTAGATATTTCCATGTTTATACAGATAGTGGTGTTGTTAATTCCATGTTTATACAGATAGCGGTGTACTAAATTCCATGTTTCCACAGATGGCAGTGTAGACTGTTCCATGTTTATGGAGATGGCTGTGTAGATATTTCCATGTTTATAGAGATGGCGGTGTAGATATTTCTATGTTTATAGAGATAGCGGTGTAGATAATTCCATGTTTATAGAGATGGTGGAGTAGGTATTTCCATATTTATTCAGATAGCGGTGTACATATTTCCATGCTTATACAGATATTGGTGTTGATATTTCCATGTTTATACACATAGCGGTGTAGACATTTCCATGTTTATTCAGTTCACGGTGCAGGTATTTCCATGTTTATACAGACGGCAGTGTAGGTATTTCCATGTTTATGCAGATAGTGGCGTAGATATTTCATTGTTTATACAGATAGCAGTTTAGATCTTTCCATGTTTATAGAGATAGCGGTGTAGGTATTTCCATGTATATTCAGATAGCGGTGCAGATGTTTCCAAGTTTATACTGATGGCTGTGTAGATATTTCCATGTGTATACACATGGAAGTGTAGATATTTCCATGTGTATACACATGGCAGTGTAGATATTTCCATGTTTATAGAGATGGTGGTGTAGATATTTCCATGTATATACAGATGACTGTGTAGATATTTCCATGTTTATACAGATACCGGTGCAGATATTTCCATGTTTATAGAGATAGCCGTGTAAATATTTCCATGTTTGCACAGATTGCGGTGCAAATATTTCCATCTTTACAAAAATAGCGGTGTAGATATTTCCATGTTTACACAGATAGCTGTGTAGACATTTCCATGTTTACACAGATAGCTGTGTAGACATTTCCATGTTTACACAGATAGTGTTGTAGATATTTCCATGTTTATACTGATAGCGGTGTAGATATTTCCATGACTATACAGATAGCTGTGTAGGCGTCACCATGTTTATACAGATGATTGTGTAGGTATTTCCATGTTTATACAGATTGCGGTGTAGATATTTCCATGTTTTTATAGATGGCTGTGTAGATATTTCCATGTATATACAGATAGTGGTGTGGATATTTCCATGTTTATACAGACAGTGGTGTAGATATTACCATGTTTACACAGATAGCGGTTTAGATATTTCTATCTTTGCACAGATTGCGGTGTAGTTATTTCCATCTTTACAAAGATAGCGTTGTAGATATTTCCATGTTTACACTGATTGCGGTGTAGATATTTCCATGTTTACACAGATAGTTGTGTAGATATTTCCATGTTTATACAGATAACTGTGTAGGTATTTCCATGTTTATACAGATGACAGTGTAGATATTTCTATGTATATACAGATGGTGGTGAAGATATTTTCATGTTTATACATATGGCGGTGTAGATATTTCCATTTTTATACAGATCGTGGTGTATATGTTTCCATGTTTATACAGATAGCGGCGTAGATATTTCCATGTTTACACAGATAGTGTTGTAGTTATTTCCATGTTTATACAGACAGCGGTGTAGATATTTCCATGTTTATACAGATAGCGGTGTAAATGTTTCCATGTTTATACAGATAGCGGTGGAGATATTTCCATGTTAATGGAGATAGCGGTGTAGATATTTCCATATTTATACAGATAGCGGTGTAGATATTTCCATGTTTATACACATGGCGGTGTAGATATTTCCATTTTTTCACAGATGGCGGTGTAGATATATCCATGTTTATACAGATGACTGTGTAGTTATTTCCATGTTTACACAGAAGGCAGTTTAGATATTTCCATATTTATAGACTTAGCCATGTAGATATTTCCATGTTTATACAAATAGCGGTGTAGACATTTCCATGTTTATAGAGATAGCGGTGTAGATATTTCCATATTTATACAGATTGCGGTGTAGATACTTGCATGTTTATACAGATAGTGGTGTAGATATTTCCAAGTTTATACAGATAGCGGTGTAGTTATTTCCATTTTTATACTGATCGTGGTGTAGATGTTTCCATGTTTATACAGATAGCGGTGTAGATATTTCCAGGTTTACACAGATAGCTGTGTAGATATTTCTAAGTTTATACAGATGGCGGCATAGATATTTCCATGTTTATACAGATGGCTTTGTAGATATTTCTATGTTTATAGAGATACCGGTGTAGATAATTCCATGTTTATAGAGATGGCGGTGTAGGTATTTCAATGTTTATAGACATAATGGTGTAGATATTTCCATGTTTATACAGATAGCGGTGTAGAGATTTCCATGTTTATACAGCTCGTGGTGTAGATATTTCCATCTTTATGCAGATGGCAGTGTAGATATTTCCATGTTTATAGAGATAGCGGTTAAGATATTTCCATTTTTACACTGATGGTGGAGTAGATAGTTCCATGTTTATGGAGATGGCGGTGTAGATATTTTCATGTTAATAAAGATGGCGGTGTAGATCTTTCCAGGCTTATAAAGATGGCGGTATAGATATTTCCATGTTTATAGAGATAGCTGTGTAATTTTTTCCATGTGGATAGAGAAAGCGGTGTAGGTATTTCCATCATTATACAGATGGCTGTGTAGGTATTTCCACGTTTATACATTGGCAGTCTAGATATTTCCAGGTTTATAGAGATGCTGGTGCAGTTATTTCCATGTTTATACAGATGACTGTTGAGATATTTCCACGTTTATACAGATGGCGGTGTAGATATTTCCATGTTTATAGAGATAGCGGTGTATATATTTCCATATTTACACTGATAGCGGTGTAAATATTTCCATGTTTATTCAGATGGCAGTGTAGATATTTCCATGTTTATACAGATAGCAGAGTGGATATTTCTACGTTTATGCAGATAGCGGTGTAGATATTTCCATGTTTATACAGATGTCTTTGTAGATAATTCTATGTTTATACAGATGGCAGTGTAGATATTTCCATGTTTATACAGATAGTGGTGTAGATATTTCCATGTTCATACAGATGACTGTGTAGCTATTTCCATGTTTATACAGATGGCGGCGTAGATATTTCCATGTTTATATAGAAGGCCAAGTAGATAATTCCATGTTTTTACAGATAGCGGTGTAGACATTTTCATGTTTATAGAGATAGCTGTGTAGATATTTCCATGTTCATAATGATGGCGGTGTAGGTATTTCCGTGTTTATAGAGATAGCGGTATAGGTATTTCCATATTTATACAGATAGCGGTGTAGATATTTCCATGTTTATAGAGATAGTGGTGTTGGTATGTCCATGTATATACAGATAGCTTTGTAGATATTTCCATGTTTATACAGCTCGCGGGGTAGGTATTTCCATCTGTATAGATATGTCAGTGTAGGTATTTCCATGTTTATGCAGATATCGGTGTAGATACTTCCATGTTTATGCAGATAGCGTCATAGGTTTTCCATGTTTATAGAGATAGCGGTGTAGATATTTCCATGTTTATACAGATGACTGTGTACTCTTTTCCATGTGTATTCAGATGGCAGTGTAGATATTTCCATGTTTATACTGATGTAGGTGTAGATATTTCCATGTTTATACAGATATCGGTGTCGATATTTCCATGTTTATAGGGATAGCGGTGTAGATATTTCCATGTTAACAGAGATTGCTGTGAGGATATTTCCATGTTTATACAGATGGCAGTGTAGATATTTCCATGTTTATACAGATAGTGGTGTAGATATTTCCATGTTTATACAGATGACTGTGTAGGTATTTCCATGTATATACAGAAGGCAGTGTAGATATTTCCAAGTTCATACAGATAGCCATGTAGATATTTCCATGTTTATACAGATAGCCGTGTAGACATTTCCATGTTTATAGAGATAGCGGTGTGAATATTTCCATATTTATTCAGATAGCGGTGTAGCTATCTCCATGTTTATACAGAAAGAAGTGTGGATATCTCCATGTTTCTACAGATCACGGTGTGCATATTTCCATCTTTCTACAGATAGCAGTTTAGATATTTCTACGTTTATACAGATGGCGGTGTAGATATTTCCATTTTTACACAGATCGCGGTGTAGATATTTCCATGTTTATAGAGATAGCGGTGGAGATATTTCCATATTTATACAGATAGCAATGTAGATATTTGAATGTTTATACAGATAGCGGTCTAGATAATTCCATGTTTATACAGATAGCGGTGTAGTTATTTCCATGTTTATACAGATAGCGGTGTAGATATTTCCATGTTTATACAGATAGAGGTGGAGATATTTTCAAGTTTATACAGATAGCGGTGGACGTATTTTCATGTTTATTGTGATGGCGGTGTAGATATTTCCAAGTATATACAGATAGCGGTGTAGATATTTCCGTGTTTATACAGATAGCGGTGCAGGTATTTCCATGTTTATAGAGATAGCGGTGTAGATATTTGCATGTTTATACACATGGCTGTGTAGATATTTCCATGTGTATACAGGTGGCAGTGTAGATATTTCCATGTTTATACAGATGGGGTTGTAGATATTTCCATGTTAACAGATGAATGGGTAGATATTTCCATGTTTTTTACAGATGGCAGCGTAAAGATTTCCATGTTACACAGATAGCGGTGTGGATATTTCCATGTTTATACAGATAGCGATGTAGATATATCCATGTTTATAGAGATGGTTGTGTAGATATTTCCATGTTTATACAAATTGCAGTGTAGATATTTCCATGTTTATACAGATAGTGGGGTACATATTTCTATGTTTATGCAGATGATTGTGTAGGTATTTCCATGTTTATACATATGGCGGTGTAGATATTTCCAAGTTTAGAGAGATAGTCATGAAGATATTTCCATGTTTATACAGACAGCGGTGTAGACATTTCCATGTTTATAGAGATAGCAGTGTAGATATATCCATATTTATACAGATAGCGGTGTAGATATTTCCATGTTTATACAGAAAGCGGTGTAGATGTTTCATGTTTATACAGATAGCGGTGTAGATATATCCATCTTTATACAGATCGTGGTGGAGATATTTCTATGTTTATACAGATAGCGGTGTAGATATTTCCATGTTTATACAGATAGCCGTGTAGATATTTCCATATTTACAGAGATAGAGGTGTAGGTATTTCCATATTTGCACAGATTGCGGTGTACATATTTCCACGTTTATACAGATAGCGCTGTAGATATTTCCATGTTTATACAGATAGTAGTGTAGATATTTCCATGTTAATACAGATAGCGTGTAGATATTTCCATGTTTATACAGATAGTGGTGTAGATATTTCCATGTTTACAGAGGCAGAGATGTAGATATTTCCATATTTGCACAGATTGCAGTGTAGATATTTCCCTCCTCACACAGATTACGGTGTACATATTTCCATGTTTACACAGACAGCTGTGTAGATATTTCCTTGTTTACACAGATAGTGTTGTAGGTATTTCCATGTTTATAGAGATTGCGGTGTAGATATTTCCATGTTTATAAAGATAGCGGTGTAGATATTTCCATGTTTATACACATTGCGGTGGAGATATTTCCATTTTTATACAGATAGCGCTGTAGATATTTACATGTTATACAGATAGCGGTGTAGATATTTCCATGTTTATACAGATAGCGGTGTAGATATTGCCATGTTTATACAGATAACTTTGTAAGTATTTCTATGTTTATAAAGATGGTGGTGTAGATATTTCGATGTTTATAGAGATAGCACTGGAGATATTTCCATGTTTTTACACATAGCGGTGTAGATATTTCCATGTTTATACTGATCGCGGTGTAGTTATTTCCATGTTTATAGAGATGGCGGTGTAGATATTTCCATGTTCATAGAGATAGCGGTGTTGATTTTTCCACGTTTATAGATATAGCGGTGTGGATATTTCCATGTTTATACAGATAGGGGTGCAGATAATTCCATGTTTATAGAGATGGCGGTGTAGATATTTCCATGTTTATACAGATCACGGTGTTGATATTTCTATGTTTATACAGATCGCGATGTAGATATTTCCATGTTTATACAGATTGCGGTGTTGATATTACCATGTTTATAGGGATAGCGGTGCAAATATTTCCAAATTTATACAGATAGCGGTGTAGTTATTAGCATGTTTATACAGATAGCGGTGTAGATATTTCCATGTATAAACAGATGTCTGTGTAGATATTTCCATGTTTAAACAGATGGTGGTGTAGATATTTCCTTGTTTATACAAATAGCGGTGAATTTATTTCCATGTTTACAGATAGCTTTGTAGATATTTCCATGTATATACAGACGGCTGTGTAGATATTTCCATGTTTATAGAGATGGCTGTGTAGATATTTCCATGTTTATACAGATGACAGTGTAGGTATTTCCATGTTTAAACAGATAGCGGTGTAGATATTTCCATGTTTATAGAGATAGCTTTGTAGATATTTCCATGTTTATACAGATAGCGGTGTAGATATTTCCATGTTTACACAGATCGCGGTGTAGATATTTCCATGTTTATACAGATCGCGGTGTAGATATTTCCATGTTTATACAGATAGCGGTGTGGATATTTCCATGTTTTTACAGATATCGGTGTAGATATTTCCACGTTTACACAGCTTGCGGTGTAGATATTTCCAACTTTCTACAGATGGCATTGTAGATATTTCCATGTTTATACAGATGGCGGTGTAGATATTTCCATGTTTATATAGATGGTGGTGTAGATATTACCATGTTTATATAGATAGCGGTGTAGATATTTCCATGTTTATACAGATCGTGGTGGAGACATTTCCATGTTTATACAGATCGCGGTGTAGATATTTCCATGTTGATACAGATCGCGGTGTAGATATTTCCATGTTTATACAGATAGCAGGGTAGATATTTCCAGGTTTATACAGGTAGCGGTGTAGATATTTCCATGTTTATACAGATGGCGGTGTAGATAATTCCATGTTTATAGAGATGGCAGTGTAGATATTTCCATGTTTATTTAGATAGCGGTGTAGATATATCCATGTTCATAGAGATAGCAGTGAGGATATTTCCATGGATATGCAGATGGTGGTGTGGATGTTTCCATGTTTATAGAGATAGCGGCGTATGTATTTCCATGTTGATATAGATGGCGTTGTAGATATTTCAATGTTTATACCGATAGCGCTGTTGTTATTTCCACGTTTATACAGATAGTGATGTATATATTTCCATGTTTATACAGCCCGCGGTGCAGATATTTATATCTTTATACAGATGGCATTGTAGATATTTCCTTATTCACACAGATGGCGGTGTAGATGTTTCCATGTTTATACAGATGGGGGAGTAGATAGTTCCATGATTATGGAGAAGGCAGTGTAGATATTTTCATGTTTATAGAGATGGCCGTGTAGATATTTCCATGTTTATAGAGATAGCAGTTTAGGTATTTACATGTTTATACAGATGGCTGTGTAGATATTTCCATGTGTATACAGACGGCATTGTAGATACTTTCATGTTTATACACATGACTGTTTAGGTATTTCCATGTTTTTACAGATGGCAGTGCAGGTATTTTCATGTTTATAGAGATTGCGGTGTAGATATTTCCATGTTTATAGAGATAGCGGTGTAGATATTTTCAAGTTTATACAGATAGCGTTGTAGACATTTCCAAGTTTATACAGATAGCGGTGTTGGTATTTCCACGTTTATATATATAGCGGTGTAAATATTTCCATGTTTACATAGCTTACGGTGTAGATATTTACATCTTTATACAGATGGCAGTGTAGAGATTTCCATGTTTATAAAGATGGTGGTGTACATAGTTCCATGTTTATGGAAATGGCAGTGTAGATATTTCCATGTTTATAGAGATAGTGGTGCAGGTATCTCCATGTTTATAGAGATAACGGTGTAGATATTTCCATAATTATACGGATGGTTGTGTGGATATTTCCATGTGTATACAGATGGTAGTGTTGGTATTTCCATGTTTTTACAGATGGCAGTGTAGATATTTCCATGTTTATAAAGATAGCGATGTAGACTTATCCATGTTTATAGAGATTGCGGTGTAGCTATTTCCATGTTCATACAGATAGCGTTGTAGATCTGTATACGGTGAAGATATTTCCATGTTTTTAGTGATAGCCATGTAGATATTTCCATGAATATACAGATAGCGGTGTTGACATTTCCATGTTTATAGAGATAGCGGTGTAGATATTTCCATATTTATACAGATAGCGGAGTAGACATTTCCATTTTTATGCAGATAGCACTGAAGATATTTCCATGTTTATACAGATAGCGGTGTAGATATATCCATGTTTATACAGACTGTGGTGTAGATATTTCCATGTTTATACAGATAGCGGTGTAGATATTTCCATGTTTATACAGATAGTGGGGTAGATATTTCCATGTTTGCAGAGACAGAGGTGTAGATATTTCCATCTTCACACAGACTGCGGTGTACATATTTCCATGTTTACACAGACAGCTGTGTAGGTATTTCCAAGTTTACACAGATAGTGTTGTAGATATTTCCATGTTTATAGAGATTGCAGTGTAGATATTTCCAGGTTTATATATATAGCGGTCTAGGTATTTCCATGTTTATACAGATAGCGGTGGAGATATTTCCATGTTTATATTCATAGCGCTGTAGATATGTGCATCTTTATGCAGATAGCGGTGTAGATATTTCCATGTTAATACAGATAGCAGTGTAGATATTTCCATTTTTATAGAGATAGCAGTGGAGATATTTCCATATTTATACAGATAGCAATGTAGATATTTGAATGTTTATACAGATAGCGGTGTAGATATTTCCATGTTTATACAGATAGCAGTGTAGATATTTCCATGTTTATACAGATAGCGGTGTAGATATTTCCATGTTTATACAGATAGCGGTGGAGGTATTTTCAAGTTTATACAGATAGCGATGGACGTATTTTCATGTTTATAGAGATAGCGGTGTAGATATTTCCGTGTTTATACAGATAGTGGTGCAGGTATTTCAATGTTTACAGAGATAGCGGTGTAGATATTTCCAAGTTTATACAGATGGCTGTGTAGATATTTCCATGTGTATATAGGTGGCAGTGTAGATATTTCCATGTTTATACATAGGGGGGTGTAGATATTTCCATGTTTATACAGATGAATGTGTAGATATTTCCATGTTTTTTACAGATGGCGGAGTAAATATTTCCATGTTACACAGGTAGCGGTGTGGATATTTCCATGTTTATACAGACAGCGATGTAGATATATCCATGTTTATAGAGATGGCTGTGTAGATACTTCCATGTTTTTACAGATTGCAGTGTAGATATTTCCATCTTTATACAGATAGTGGGGTAGATATTTCTATGTTTATACAGAGGACTGTGTAGGTATTTCCATGTTTATACATATGGCGGTGTAGATATTTCCATGTTTAGAGAGATAGCCATGAAGATATTTCCATGTTTATACAGACAGCGGTGCAGACATTTCCATGTTTATAGAGATAGCGGTGTAGATATTTCCATATTTATACAGATGGCTGTGCAGATATTTCCATGTTTATACAAAGTTCTCTGTAGATATTTCCATGTTTATATAGATGACAGTGTAGATATTTCCAGGTTTATACAGATGACTGTGTAGATATTTCCATGTTAATACAGATGACGGTGTAGATATTTCCATGTTTATAGAGATAGCGGTGTAGATATTTCTGTGTCTATAGAGATAGCGGTGTAAATATTTCCATATTTATACAGATAGTGCTGTAGATATTTCCATGTTTATACAGATAGCGGTGTAGATATTTCCATCTTTATTCAGAGAGTGCTGTACATATTTCCATGTTTATAGAGATCACTGTGTAGATATTTCCATGTTTATACAGATGGCGGCACAGATATTTCCATGGATATGTAGATGGCCGTTTAGATATTTCCATGTTTATACAGATAGTGGTGTAGTTATTTCCATGTTTATATAGATAGCGGTGTAGATATTTCCATGTATATACACATGGCTGTATAGATATTTCCATGTTTATACAGATGGCGGTGTAGATATTGCCATGTTTATACCGATAATTTTGTAAGTATTTCCATGTTTATACAGATGGCGGTGTAGATATTTCGATGTTTATAGAGATAGCAGTGGAGATATTTCCATGTTTATAGAGATAGCGGTGTATATATTTCCACGTTTATACTGATCGCGGTGTAGATATTTCCATGTTTATAGAGATGGCGGTGTAGATATTTCCATGTACATAGAGATAGCGGTGTTGATTTTTCCATGTTTATAGAGATAGCGGTGTGGATATTTCCAGGTTTATACAGATAGGGGTGTAGGTATTTCCATGTTTATAGAGATGGCGGTGTAGATATTTCCATGTTTATACAGATGGCAGTGTAGATATTTCCATATTCCTACACATGACGGTGTAGGTATATCCATTTTTATACACATGGCTTTTTAGATATTCCCATGTTTATAGAGATAGCGGTGCAGATATTTCCATGTTTATACAGATAGCGGTGTAAACTTTTCCATGTTTATAGAATTCGTGGTGTAGGTATTTCCATGTTTCTACAGATCACGGTGTAGATATTTCCATGTTTATACAGACCGCAGTGTAGATATTTCCATGTTTATAGAGATAGCGGTGTAGATATTTCCATGTTTGTACAGATGGCGGTTTTGATGTTTCCATCTATACACAGATTTCCGTGTAGGTATTTCCATGTGAATACAGATGGCATTGTGGATATTTCCATGTTTATACAGATGGTGGTGTAGATATTTCCATGTTTATGCAGATGACAGTATAGGTAATTCCATGTTTTTACAGATGGCATTGTAGATATTTCCATGTTTATACAGATGGTGGTGTGGATATTTCCATGTTTATACTGGTGATTGTATAGGTATTTCCATGTTTTTACAGATGGCATTGTAGATATTTCCATGTTTATAGAGACAGCAGTGTAGATATTTCCATGTTTATACAGATGGCGGTTTAGATATTTCCATGTTTATAGAGATAGCGGTGTTGATATTTCCATATTTATACAGATAACGGTGTAGATATTTCCATGTTTATAAAGATAGCGGTGTAAATATTTCCATGTTTATACAGATCACGGTGTAGTTATTTCCATGTTTATAGATATAGCGGTGTAGATATTTCCATGTTTATACAGATAGCGGTTTAGATATTTCCATGTTTATACAGACCGCGGTGTAGATATTTCCATGTTTATACAGATAGCGGTGCAGTTATTTCCATGTTTGTACAGATGGCGGTGTTGATATTTCCATCTATACACAGATGACCGTGTAGATATTTCCATGTTTATACAGATGGCGGCGCAGGTATTTCCATGGATATGTAGATGGCGGTGTAGATATTTCCATGTTTATACAGATAGCGGTGTAGATATTTCCATGTTTATATAGATAGCGGTGTAGATATTTCCATGTATATACACATGGCTGTGTAGATAGTTCCATGTTTATACAGATGGCGGTGTAGATATTTCCATGTTTATACAGATAACTTTGTAAATTTTTCCATGTTTATACAGATGGCGGTGTAGATATTTCCATGTTCATAGAGATAGCGGTGTTGATTTTTCCATGTTTATAGAGATAGCGGTGTGGATATTTCCATGTTTATACAGATAGGGGTGTAGATATTTCCATGTTTATACAGATCATGGTGTAGATATTTTCATGTTTATACAGATCGCGGTGTTGATATTACCATGTTTATAGGGATAGCAGTGCAAATATTTCCATATGTATACAGATAGCGGTGTAGTTATTAGCTTGTTTATACAGATAGCGGTGTAGATATTTCCATGTATAAACAGATGTCTGTGTAGATATTTCCATGTTTAAACAGATGGTGGTGTAGAAATTTCCTTGTTTATAAAAAGAGCGGTGTATTTATTCCAATGTTTATACAGATAGCGGTGTAGATATTTCCATGTATATACAGATGGCGGTGTAGATATTTCCATGTTTATAGAGATAGCGGTGTAGGTATTTCCATGTTTATAGACATAGCGGTGTAGATATTTCCATGTTTATATAGATGGCGTTGTAGATATTTCCATGATTATACCGATAGCGGTGTTTTTATTTCCAGGTTTATACAGATAGCGATGTAGATATTTCCATGTTTATACAGCTCGCGGTGCAGATATTTATATCTTTATACAGATGGCATTGTAGATATTTCCTTATTCACACAGATGGCGGTGTAGATGTTTCCATGTTTATACAGATGGCGAAGTAGTTAGTTCCATGTTTATGGAGATGGCAGTGAAGATAATTTCATGTTTATAGAGATGGCGGTGTAGATATTTCCATGTTTATAGAGATAGCAGTGTAGATATTTCCATGTTTATACAGATGGCGGTGTAGATATTTCCATGATAATGCAGATGGCGGTGTAGATATTTCCATGTTTATACAGATAACGGTGTAGATATTTCCATGTTTACACAGATGGTGGTGTAGATATTTCCGTGTTTATACACATGGCGGAGTAGATACTTCCATCTTTATGGAGATGGCAGTGTAGATATTTTCATGTTTATAGAGATGGCGGTGTAGATATTTCCATATTTATAGAGATAGCGGTGTAGGTATTTCCATCTTTCTACAGATGGAAGTGTAGATATTTCCATGTTTATACAGATGGCCGTGTAGATATTTCCATATTTATACAGATGTCTGTGTAGATATTTCCATGTGTATACAGATTTTATTGTAGGTATATCCATGTTTATACAGATGATGGTGTATATATTTCCATGTTTATTCAGATGACTGCGTAGATATTTCCATGTTTTTAAAGATGGCAGTGTAGATATTTCAATGTTTATAGAGATGGCACTGTAGATATTTCCATGTTTAAACAGAAACCGATGTAGATATTTGCATGTTTATACAGACCGCAGTCTTGGTATTTCCAGGTTTATAGAGATAGCAGTGTAGATACTTCCATGTTTGTACAGATGGCGGTGATGATGTTTCCATCTATACACAGATTGCTGTGTAGGTATTTCCATGTGTATACAGATGGCAGTGTAGATATTTCCAAGTTTATACAGATGGTGGTGTACATATTTCCATGTTTACACTGATGACTGTATAGGTATTTCCATGTTTATACAGATGATGGTGTAGATATTTCCAAGTTTATAGAGATAGCGGTGTAGATATTTCCATATTTATACAGATAACGGCGTAGAAGTTTCCATGTTTATACAGATGGAGGTGTAAATATTTCCATGTTTATACAGATCACGGTGTAGGTATTTCCATATTTATACAGATAGCGGTGTAGATATTTCCATGTTTATACAGATAGCGGTGTAGATATTTCATGTTTATACAGACCACGGTGTAGACATTTCCATGTTTATACAGATAGCGGTGCAGATATTTCTATGTTTGTACAGATGGCGGTGTTGAAATTTCCATCTATACACAGATGACCGTGTAGATATTTCCAAGTTTATACAGATGGCGGCGCAGATATTTCCATGGATATGTAGATGGCGGTGTAGATATTTCCATGTTTATACAGAGAGCGGTGTGGTTATTTCCATGTTTATATAGATAGCGGTGTAGATATTTTCATGTATGTACACATAGCTGTGTAGATATTTCCATGTTTATACAGATGGCAGTGAAGATATTTCCATGTTTATACAGATAACTTTGTAAGTATTTCCATGTTTATACAGATGGCGGTGTAGATATTTCGATGTTTATAGAGATAGCATTGGAGATATTTCCATGTTTATACAGATAGCGGTGTAGTTATTTCCATGTTTATACTGATCATGGTGTAGTTATTTCCATGTTTATAGAGATGGCGGTGTAGATATTTCCATGTTCATGGAGATAGCGGTGTTGATCTTTCCAAGTTTATAGAGATAGTGGTGTGGATATTTCCATGTTTATACAGATAGGGGAGTAGATATTTCCATGTTTATAGAGATGTTGGTATAGTTATTTCCATGTTTATACAGACCACGGTGTAGATATTTGCTTGTTTATACAAATAGCGGTGTAGTTATTTCCATGTTTATACAGATAGTGGTGTAGATATTTCCATGTATATACAGATGGCTGTGTAGATATTACTGTGTTTATACAGATGGCAGTGTAGATATTTAAATGTTCCTACACATGACTGTGTAGGTATTTCCATGTTTATACAGATATCTTTGTAGCTATTTCCATGTATATAGAGATAGCGGTGCAGATATTTCCATGTTTATACAGATAGCAGTGTATATATTTCCATGTTTATACAGATCATGGTGTAGATATTTCCATGTTTCTACAGATGGCGGTGTTGATGTTTCCATCTATACACAGATTGCCGTGTAGGTATTTCCATGTATATACAGATGGCATTGAAGATATTTCCATGTTTATACAGATGGTTTTGTAGATATTTCCATGTTTACACAGATGACTGTATAGTTATTTCCATGTTTATATAGATGGCGGTGTAGATATTTCCATGTTTATAGAGATAGCGGTGTAGATATTTCCATATTTATACAGATAACTTTGTAGAATTTTCCATGTTTATACAGATAACGTTGTAGGTATTTCCATGTTTATACAGATCACGGTGTAGATATTTCCATGTTTATACAGATCGCGGTGTAGATATTTCCATGTTTATACAGATAGCGGTGTAGACATTTCCATGTTTTTACACATATCGGTGTAGATATTTCCATGTTTACACAGATTGCGGTGTAGATATTTCCATCTTTCTACAGATGGCACTGTAGATATTTCCATGTTTAAACAGATGGCGGTGTAGATATTTCCATGTTTATATAGATGGTGGTATAGATACTACCATGTTTATACATATAGCGGTGTAGATATTTCCATGTTTATACAGATCGCGGTGTAGATATTTCCATGTATATACAGATCGCGGTGTAGATATTTCCATGTTTATATAGATCGCGGTGTAGATATTTCCATGTTTATACAGATAGCGGTGTAGATATTTCCATGTTTACACAGATGGTGGTGTAGATATTTCTGTGTTTAAACACATGGCAGAGTAGATAATTCCATCTTTATGGAGATGGCAGTGTAGATATTTTCATGTTTATAGAGATGGCCGTGTAGATATTTCCATATTTATACACATATCGGTGTAGATATTTCCATCTTTCTACAGATGGCAGTGTAGATATTTCCATGTTTATACAGCTGGCGGTGTAGATATTTCCATATTTATACAGATGTCTGTGTAGATATTTCCATGTGTATACAGATGGTATTGTAGGTATTTCCATGTTTATACAGTTGGTGGTGTAGATATTTCCATGTTTATTCAGATGACTGTGTAGATATTTCCATGTTTTTACAGATGGCAGTGTAGATATTTCAATGTTTATAGAGATGGCGCTGTAGATATTTCCATGTTTATACAGATAACGGTGGAGATATTTCCATGTTTATACAGACAGCAGTGGAGATATTTCCATGGTTATTCACATAGCAGTGTACATATTTCCATGTTTATAGAGACAGAGGTGTAGGTATTTCCATGTTTATACAGATAGCTGTGCAGATATTTCCATGTTTATACAGATGCCTATGCAGATATTTCCATATTTATACAGAGGGCGTTGTAGATATTTCTATGTTTATACAGATGGCAGTGTAGATATTTCCAAGTTCCTACACATGACTGTGTAGGTATTTCCATGTTTATACAGATGGCTTTGTAGATATTTCCATGTTTATAGAGATAGCGGTGCAGATATTTCCATGTTAATATAGATAGCAGTGTGTATATTTCCATGTTTATACAGATTGTGGTGTAGATATTTCCATGTTTATACAGATACCGGTGTAGATATTTCCATGTTGATACAGACCGCAGTGTAGATATTTCCATGTTTATAGAGATAGCAGTGTAGATATTTCCATGTTTGTACAGATGGCAGTGTTGATGTTTCCATCTATACACAGATTGCCGTGTAGGTATTTCCATGTGTATACAGATGGCATTGTGGATATCTCCATGTTTATACAGATGGTGGTGTAGATATCTCCATGTTTACACATATGACTGTATAGGTATTTCCATGTTAATACAGATGGCGGTGTAGATATTTCCAAGTTTATAGAGATAGCGGTGTAGATATTTCCATATTTATACAGATAACTGTGTAGAAGTTTTCATGTTTATACAGATAGCGCTGTACATATTTCCATGTTTATACAGATCACGGTGTAGATATTTCCAGGTTTATAGAGATAGCGGTGTAGATATTTCCATGTTTATACAGATAGCGGTGTAGATATTACCATGTTTATACAGACTGTGGTGCAGATATTTCCATGTTTGTACAGAGAGCGGTGCAGATATTTCCATGTTTGTACAGTTGGCGGTGTTGATATTTCCATCTACACACAGATGACCGTGAAGATATTTCCATGTTTATACAGATGGCGGCGCAGATATTTCCATGGATATGTAGATGGCGGTGTAGATATTTCCATGTTTATACAGATAGCGGTGTAGTTATTTCCATGTTTATATAGAGAGCGGTGTAGATATTTCCATGGATGTACACATGGCTGTGTAGATATTTCCATGTTTATACAGATGGCGGTGTAGATATTTCCATGTTTACACAGATAACTTTGTAAGTATTTCCATGTTTATGCAGATGGCGGTGTAGAGATTTCGATGTTTATAGAGATAGCAGTGGAGATATTTCCATGTTTATACAGGTAGCGGTGTAGATATTTCCATGTTTATACTGATCGTGGTGTAGATATTTCCATGTTTATAGAGATGGCGGTATAGATATTTCCATGTTCATAGAGATAGCAGTGTTGATTTTTCCATGTTTATAGAGATTGCAGTGTGGATATTTCCATTTTTATACAGATAGGGGTGTAGATATTTCCATGTTTATAG
The DNA here is from genome assembly GCF_028858775.2 of Pan troglodytes. Lineage (NCBI taxonomy): Eukaryota > Metazoa > Chordata > Mammalia > Primates > Hominidae > Pan > Pan troglodytes. The sequence goes on along the minus strand of NC_072410.2, from coordinate 5,817,183 downwards.
AGAGGGGTGTAGATATTTCCATGTTTATACAGATCACGGTGTAGATATTTCCTTGTTTATACAAATAGTGGTGTAGTTCTTTCCATGTTTATACAGATAGCGGTGTAGATATTTCCATGTATATAATTTTGGCTATGTAGATATTTCCATGTTTATACAGATGGATCTGTAGATATTTCCATGTTTATACAGATGACTTTGTAGGTATTTCCATGTTTATACAAATGGCGGTGTAGATATTTCCAAGTTTATAGAGATAGCTGTGTAGATATTTCCATGTTTATACAGAGAGCGGTGTAGATATTTCCATGTTTATACAGATTGCGGTGTAGATATTTCCATGTTTATACAGATCGCGGTGTAGATATTTCCATGTTTATACAGATAGCGATGTAGATATTTCCATGTTTTTACAGATATTGGTGTAGATATTTCCATGTTTACACAGATTGCGGTGTAGATATTTCCATCTTTCTACAGAAGGCATTGTAGATATTTCCATGTTTATACAGATGGCGGTGTAGATATTTCCATGTTAATATAGATGGTGGTGTAGATATTACCATGTTTATACAGATAGCGGTGCAGATATTTCCATGTTTATACAGATAGCGGTGTATATATTTCCATGTTTATACAGATCATGGTGTAGATATTTCCATGTTTATTCAGATGAGTGTGTAGATATTTCCATGTTTTTACAGATGGCATTGTAGATATTTCAATGTTTATAGAAATGGCGCTGTTGATATTTCCATGTTTATACAGATAACGGTGGAGATATTTCCATGTTTATACAGAGATCAGTGTAGATATTTCCATGTTTATACACATAGCGGTGTACATATTTCCATGTTTATAGAGACAGCGGTGTAGGTATTTCCATGTTTATACAGATAGCGGTGCAGATAATTCCATGTTTACACAGATGACTATGCAGATATTTCCATATTTATACAGAGGGCTGTGTAGATATTTCTATGTTTATACAGATGGCAGTGTAGATATTTAAATGTTCCTACACATCACTGTGTAGGTATTTCCATGTTTATACAGATATCTTTGTAACTATTTCCATGTTTATAGAGATAGCGGTGCAGATATTTCCATGTTTATACAGATAGCGGTGTATATATTTCCATGTTTATACAGATCATGGTGTAGATATTTCTATGTTTTTGCAGATACCGGTGTAGATATTTCCATGTTTATACAGACCGCAGTGTAGATATTTCCATGTTTATAGAGATAGCAGTGTAGATATTTCCATGTTTGTACAGATGGCGGTGTTGATGTTTCCATCTATACACAGATTGCCGTGTAGGTATTTCCATGTGTATACAGATGGCATTGAATATATTTCCATGTTTATACAGATGGTGGTGTAGATATTTCCATGTTTACACAGATGACTGTATAGTTATTTCCATGTTTATACAGATGGCGGTGTAGATTTTCCATGTTTATAGAGATAGCGGTGTAGATATTTCCATATTTATACAGATAACGGTGTAGAAATTTCCATGTTTATACAGATAGCGTTGTAGATATTTCCATGTTTATACAGATCACGGTGTAGATATTTCCATGTTTATAGAGATAGCAGTGTAGTTATTTCCATGTTTATACAGATTGCGGTGTAGATATTTCCATCTTTATACAGATGGCGGTGTAGATATTTCCATGTTTATACAGATGGAGGTGTAGATATTTCCAAGTTTGTAGAGACTGTGGTGTTGATATTTCCATGTTTACAGAAATAGCGCTGTAGGTATTTCCTTGATTATAGAGATAGTTGTGTAGATACATCCATGTTTATACAGATGGCTGTGTAGATATTTCCATGTGTATACAGATGACTCTGTAGATATTTGTATTTTTACACAAATGGGGGTGTAGATATTTCAATATTTATACAGATAGCGGTGTAGACATTTCCATGTTTATACAGATAACGGTGTAGATATATCCATGTTTATACAGATAGCGATGTAGATGTTTGCATATTTATACAGATAGAGCGTAGATATTTCCATGTTTACAGAGATAGCGGTGTAGATATTTCCAACTTTCCACAGATTGCGGTGTAGATATTTCCATCTTTACACAGATAGCGTTGTAGATATTTTCATATTTATTCAGATCGCGGTGTAGATATCTCCATCTTTCCACAGATGGCAGTTTAGATATTTCCAAGTTTATATAGATGACAGTGTAGATATTTCCATGTTTATACAGATAGCGGTGAAGATATTTCCACGTTTATAGAGATAGCTTTGTAGATAATGCCATGTTTATACAGATAGCGGTGTAGATATTTCCATGATTATACAGAACGCGGTGTAGATATTTCCATGTTTCTACAGATCGCGGTGTAGATATTTCCATGTTTGTACAGATAGCGGTGTAGATATTTCCATGTTTTTAAAGATATCAGTGTAGATATATCAATGTTTACACAGATTGCGGTGTAGATATTTCCATCTTTCTACAGATGGCATTTTAGATATTTCCATGTTTATACAGATGGGGGTGGAGATATGTCCATGTTTATACAGATAGCAATGGAGATATTTCCACGTAAATACACATAGCGTTGTAGATATTTCCATGTTTATACAGATAGCGGTGTAGATAATTCCATGTTTATACAGATATCGGTGTAGATAATTCCATGTTTATACAGATGGCTGTGCAGATATTTCCATGTTTATACAGAGATCTCTGTAGATATTTCCATGTTTATATAGATGACAGTGTAGATATTTTCAGGTTTATACAGATGACTGTGTAGATATTTCCATGTTAATACAGATGATGGTGTAGATATTTCCATGTTTATAGAGATAGCGGTGTAGATATTTCCATGTTTATACAGATAGCGGTGCAGATATTTCCATGTTTGTACAGATGGCGGTGTTGATATTTCCATGTCTACACAGATGACCGTGTAGATATTTCCATGTTTATATAGATAGCGGTGTAGTTATTTCCAAGTTTATATAGATAGTGGTGTAGATATTTCCATGTATATACACATGGCTGTGTAGATATTTCCATGTTTATACAGATGGCGGTGTAGATATTTCCATGTTTATACAGATAACTTTGTAAGTTTTTCCATGTTTATACAGACGGCGGTGTAGATATTTCGATGTTTATAGAGATAGCAGTGGAGATATTTCCATGTTTATACAGATAGCGGTGTAGATATTTCCATGTTTATACTGATCGCGGTGTAGATATTCCCATGTTTATAGAGATGGCGGTGTAGATACTTCCAAGTTCATAGAGATAGCGGTGTTGATTTTTCCATGTTTATAGAGATAGCGGTGTTGATATTTCCATGTTTATACTGATAGGGGTGTAGATATTTCCATCTTTATACAGATAGCAGTGTAGATATTACCATGTTTATACAGATAGCGGTGTACATATTTCCATGTTTATACAGATGTCGATGTAGATAATTCCATGTTTATAGAGATGGCAGTGTAGACATTCCCATGTTTTTTTAGATAGCGGTGTAGATATATCCATGTTCATAGAGATAGCAGTGAGGATACTTCCATGTTTATACAGATAGCAGTGTAGATATTTCCATTTTTATAGAGATAGCGGTTTAGATATTTCATATTTATACAGATAGCGGTATAGATATTTCCATGTTTATACAGATTGCGGTGTAGATATTTCCATGTTTATACAGATAGCGGTGTAGTTATTTCAACTTTTATACAGATGGCGCTGTAGATATTTCCATCTTTCTACAAATGGCAGTGTAGATATTTCCATGTTTATTGAGATGGCGGTGTAGATATTTCCATGTTTATATAGATGGCAGTGTAGATATTTTCTTGTTTATGTAGATGGCGTTGTAGATATCTCCATGTTTAAAGAGATGGCGGTGTATATATTTCCATGTTGATGGAGATAGCGGTGTAGATATTTCCATGTTTGTAGAGATAGCGGTGTAGTTATTTCCATGTTTATAGAGATAGCGGTGTTTATATTTCCATGTTTCTACAGATAACTGTGTAGATATTTCCATGTTTGTACAGATGTCATTGTAGATATTTCCATGTATATACAGATCGCGGTGTAGGTATTTCCATGTCTATACAGATTGCGGTGTAGATATTTCCATGTTTTTACAGATATCGGTTTAGATATTTCCATGTTTACACAGATTGCAGTGTAGATATTTCCATGTTTCTACAGATGGCATTGTAGATATTTCCATGTTTATACAGATGGCGGTGTAGATATTTCCATGTTTATATAGATGGTGGTGTAGATATTACCATGTTTATACAGATAGCGGTGTAGATATTTCCATGTTTATACAGATCGTGGTGAAGATATTTCCATGTTTATACAGATCGCGGTGTAGATATTTCCATGTTTATAAAGATCGTGGTGTAGATATTTCCATGTTTATACAGATAGCGGTGTAGATATTTCCATGTTTATACAGATAGCGGTGTAGATATTTCCATGTTTATACAGATAGCGGTGTAGGTATTTCCATGTTTATAGACAAAGCGGTGTAGATATTTCCATGTTTATATAGATGGCGTTGTAGATATTTCCAAGATTATACCGATAGCGGTGTTGGTATTTCCAGGTTTATACACATAGCGATGTAGATATTTCCATGTTTATACAGCTCGCGGTGCAGATATTTATATCTTTATACAGATGGCATTGTAGATATTTCCTTATTCACACAGATGGCGGTGTAGATGTTTCCATGTTTATACAGATGGCGAAGTAGTTAGTTCCATGTTTATGGAGATGGCAGTGTAGATAATTTCATGTTTATAGAGATGCCGGTGTAGATATTTCCATGTTTATAGAGATAGCAGTGTAGATATTTCCATGTTTATACAGATGGTGGTGTAGATATTTCCGTGGAAATGCAGATGGCGGTGTAGATATTTCCATGTTTATACAGATAACGGTGTAGATATTTCCATGTTTACACAGATGGTGGTGTAGATATTTCCGTGTTTATACACACGGCGGAGTAGATACTTCCATCTTTATGGAGATGGCAGTGTAGATATTTTCATGTTTATAGAGATGGCGGTGTAGATATTTCCATATTTATAGAGATAGCGGTGTAGGTATTTCCATCTTTCTACAGATGGCAGTGTACATATTTCCATTTTTATACAGATGGCCGTGTAGATATTTCCATATTTATACAGATGTCTGTGTAGATATTTCCATGTGTATACAGATGGTATTGTAGGTATTTCCATGTTTATACAGATGATGGTGTAGATATTTCCATGTTTATTCAGATGACTGCGTAGATATTTCCATGTTTTTACAGATGGCCGTGTAGATATTTCAATGTTTATAGAGATGGCGCTGTAGATATTTCCATGTTTATACAGACCGCAGTGTTGATATTTCCATTTTTATAGAGATAGCAGTGAAGATATTTCCATGTTTGTACAGATGGCGGTGATGATGTTTCCATCTATACACAGATTGCCGTGTAGGTATTTCCATGTGTATACAGATGGCATTGTAGATATTTCCAAGTTTATACAGATGGTGTTGTAGGTATTTCCATGTTTACACTGCTGACTGTATAGGTATTTCCATGTTTATACAGATGGCGGTGTAGATATTTCCATATTTATAGAGATAGCGGTGTAGATATTTCCATGTTTATACAGATGGCGATGTAGATAATTCCATGTTTATAGAGATGGCAGTGTAGATATTTCCATGTTTATTTAGATAGCGGTGTAGATATATCCATGTTCATAGAGATAGCAGTGAGGATATTTCCATGTTTATACAGATAGCAGTGTAGATATTTCCATTTTTATAGAGATAGCGGTTTTGATATTTCATATTTATACAGATAGCGGTGTAGATATTTCCATGTTTATACAAATTGCGGTGTAGATATTTCCATGTATATACAGATAGCGGTGTAGATATTTCCACGTTTATACAGAAGGCGGTGTAGATATTTCCAACTTTCTACAAATGGCAGTGTAGATATTTCCATGTTTATAGAGATGGCAGTGTAGATATTTCCATGTTTATAAAGATGGCAGTGTAGATATTTTCTTGTTTATGTAGATGGCGTTGTAGTTATCTCCATGTTTAAAGAGATGGCGGTGTATATATTTCCATGTTGATGGAGATAGCGGTGTAGATATTTCCATGTTTATAGAGATAGCGGTGTAGATATTTCCATGTTTATACAGATTGCGGTGTAGATATTTCCATCTTTATACAGAGGGCGGTGTAGATATTTCCATGTTTATACAGATGACAGTGAAGATATTTCCATATATATACTGATAGTGGTGTAGATATTTCCATGTTTATACAGATGGCGTGTAGATATTTCCATGTTTGTAGAGACTGTGGTGTTGATATTTCCATGTTTACAGAGATATCGCTGTAGGTATTTCCTTGTTTATAGAGATAGTTGTGTAGATACATCCATGTTTATACAGATGGCTGTGTAGATATTTCCATGTGTATACAGATGACTCTGTAGATATTTGTATGTTTACACAAATGGCGATGTAGATATTTTCATATTTATACAGATAGCGGTGTAGATATTTCCATGTTTATACAGATAACGGTGTAGATATATCCATGTTTATACAGATAGCGATATAGATATTTCCATGTTTATACAGATAGTGGCGTAGATATTTCCAAGTTTACAGAGATAGCGGTGTAGATATTTCCAACTTTGCACAGATTGCGGTGTAGATATTTCCATCTTTACACAGATAGCGTTGTAGATATTTTCATATTTATTCAGATCGTGGTGTAGATATTTCCATGTTCATAGAGATAGCGTTGTTGATTTTTCCATGTTTATAGAGATAGCAGTGACGATATTTCCATCTTTATACAGATAGGCGTGTGGATATTTCCATGTTTATAGAGATAGCTGTGTAGGTATTTCCATGTTTATAGAGATCACGGAGTAGTTATTTCCATGTTTATATAGGTGGCGTTGTAGGTATTTCCATGATTATACCAATAGCGGTGTTTTTATTTCCAGGTTTATACAGATAGCGATGTAGATATTTCCATGTTTATACAGCTTGCGGTGCAGATATTTCTATCTTTATACAGATGGCATTGTAGATATTTCCTTACTCACAGTGATGGCGGTGTAGATGTTTCCATGTTTATACAGGTGGCGAAGTAGTTAGTTCCATGTTTATGGAGATGGCAGTGTAGATATTTTCATATTTATACAGATGGCGGTGTAGATATTTCCATGGACATGCAGATGGCAGTGTAGATAATTCCTTGTTTATACAGATAACGGTGTAGATATTTCCATGTTTACACAGATGGTGGTGTAGATATTTCCGTGTTTATACACATGGCGGAGTAGATACTTCCATCTTTATGGAGATGGAAGTGTAGATATTTTCATGTTTATAGAGATGGCGGTGTAGATATTTCCATATTTATAGAGATAGCGGTGTAGATATTTCCATCTTTCTACAGATGGCAGTGTAGATATTTCCATGTTTATACAGATGGCCGTGTAGATATTTCCATATTTATACAGATGTCTGTGTAGATATTTCCATGTGTATACAGATGGTATTGTAGGTATTTCCATGTTTATACAGATGGTGGTGTAGATATTTCCATGTTTATTCAGATGACTGTGTAGATATTTCCATGTTTTTACAGATGGCAGTGTAGATATTTAAAAGTTTACAGAGATGGCGCTGTAGATATTTCCATTTTAAACAGATACCGGTGTAGATATTTCCATGTTTATACAGACCGCAGTGTAGATATTTCCATGTTTATAGAGATAGCAGTGTAGATATTTCCATGTTTGTACAGATGGCGGTATTGAGGATTCCATCTATACACAGATTGCCGTGTAGGTATTTCCATGTGTATACAGATGGCATTGTAGATATTTCCATGTTTATACAGATGGTGGTGTAGATATTTCCATGTTTACACAGCTGACTGTATAGGTATTTCCATGTTTATACAGATGGCGGTGTAGATATTTCCAAGTTTATAGAGATAGCTGTGTAGATATTCCCATGTTTATACAGATAGCGGTGTAGATATTTCCATGTTTATACAGACCACGGTGTAGATATTTCCATGTTTATACAGATAGTGGTGCAGATATTTCCATGTTTGTACAGATGGCGGTGTTGATATTTCCATCTATACAAAAATGACCGTGTGGATATTTCCATGTTTATACAGATGGCTGTGTAGATATTTCCATGTTTATACAGATGACTTTGTAGGTATTTCCATGTTTATACAGATGGCGGTGTAGATATTTCCATGTTTATGGAGATAGCTGTGTAGATATTTCCATGTTCATACAGATCGCGGTGTAGATATTTCCATGTTTATGCAGATCGCGGTGTATATATTTCCATGTTTATACAGATAGCGGTGTAGATATTTCCATGTTTTTACAGAAATCGGTGTAGATATTTCAATGTTTACACAGATTGCGGTGGAGATATTTCCATCTTTCTACAGATGGCATTGTAGATATATCCATGTTCATACAGATGGCGGACTAGATATTTCTATGTTTATATAGATGGTGGTGTAGATATTACCATGTTTATACAGATAGCGGTGTAGATATTTCCATGTTTATACAGATCGTTTTGAAGATATTTCCATGTTTATACAGATCGCGGTGTAGATATTTCCATGTTTATAAAGATCGTGGTGTAGATATTTCCATGTTTATACAGATAGCGGTGTAGATATTTCCATGTTTATACAGATAGCGGTGTAGATATTTCCATGTTTATACAGATAGCGGTGTAGGTATTTCCATGTTTATAGACAAAGCGGTGTAGATATTTCCATGTTTATATAGATGGCGTTGTAGATATTTCCAAGATTATACCGATAGCGGTGTTGGTATTTCCAGGTTTATACACATAGCGATGTAGATATTTCCATGTTTATACAGCTCGCGGTGCAGATATTTATATCTTTATACAGATGGCATTGTAGATATTTCCTTATTCACACAGATGGCGGTGTAGATGTTTCCATGTTTATACAGATGGCGAAGTAGTTAGTTCCATGTTTATGGAGATGGCAGTGTAGATAATTTCATGTTTATAGAGATGCCGGTGTAGATATTTCCATGTTTATAGAGATAGCAGTGTAGATATTTCCATGTTTATACAGATGGTGGTGTAGATATTTCCGTGGAAATGCAGATGGCGGTGTAGATATTTCCATGTTTATACAGATAACGGTGTAGATATTTCCATGTTTACACAGATGGTGGTGTAGATATTTCCGTGTTTATACACACGGCGGAGTAGATACTTCCATCTTTATGGAGATGGCAGTGTAGATATTTTCATGTTTATAGAGATGGCGGTGTAGATATTTCCATATTTATAGAGATAGCGGTGTAGGTATTTCCATCTTTCTACAGATGGCAGTGTACATATTTCCATTTTTATACAGATGGCCGTGTAGATATTTCCATATTTATACAGATGTCTGTGTAGATATTTCCATGTGTATACAGATGGTATTGTAGGTATTTCCATGTTTATACAGATGATGGTGTAGATATTTCCATGTTTATTCAGATGACTGCGTAGATATTTCCATGTTTTTACAGATGGCCGTGTAGATATTTCAATGTTTATAGAGATGGCGCTGTAGATATTTCCATGTTTATACAGACCGCAGTGTTGATATTTCCATTTTTATAGAGATAGCAGTGAAGATATTTCCATGTTTGTACAGATGGCGGTGATGATGTTTCCATCTATACACAGATTGCCGTGTAGGTATTTCCATGTGTATACAGATGGCATTGTAGATATTTCCAAGTTTATACAGATGGTGTTGTAGGTATTTCCATGTTTACACTGCTGACTGTATAGGTATTTCCATGTTTATACAGATGGCGGTGTAGATATTTCCATATTTATAGAGATAGCGGTGTAGATATTTCCAGGTTTATACAGATGGCGATGTAGATAATTCCATGTTTATAGAGATGGCAGTGTAGATATTTCCATGTTTATTTAGATAGCGGTGTAGATATATCCATGTTCATAGAGATAGCAGTGAGGATATTTCCATGTTTATACAGATAGCAGTGTAGATATTTCCATTTTTATAGAGATAGCGGTTTTGATATTTCATATTTATACAGATAGCGGTGTAGATATTTCCATGTTTATACAAATTGCGGTGTAGATATTTCCATGTATATACAGATAGCGGTGTAGATATTTCCACGTTTATACAGAAGGCGGTGTAGATATTTCCATCTTTCTACAAATGGCAGTGTAGATATTTCCATGTTTATAGAGATGGCAGTGTAGATATTTCCATGTTTATAAAGATGGCAGTGTAGATATTTTCTTGTTTATGTAGATGGCGTTGTAGTTATCTCCATGTTTAAAGAGATGGCGGTGTATATATTTCCATGTTGATGGAGATAGCGGTGTAGATATTTCCATGTTTATAGAGATAGCGGTGTAGATATTTCCATGTTTATACAGATTGCGGTGTAGATATTTCCATCTTTATACAGAGGGCGGTGTAGATATTTCCATGTTTATACAGATGACAGTGAAGATATTTCCATATATATACTGATAGTGGTGTAGATATTTCCATGTTTATACAGATGGCGTGTAGATATTTCCATGTTTGTAGAGACTGTGGTGTTGATATTTCCATGTTTACAGAGATATCGCTGTAGGTATTTCCTTGTTTATAGAGATAGTTGTGTAGATACATCCATGTTTATACAGATGGCTGTGTAGATATTTCCATGTGTATACAGATGACTCTGTAGATATTTGTATGTTTACACAAATGGCGATGTAGATATTTTCATATTTATACAGATAGCGGTGTAGATATTTCCATGTTTATACAGATAACGGTGTAGATATATCCATGTTTATACAGATAGCGATATAGATATTTCCATGTTTATACAGATAGTGGCGTAGATATTTCCAAGTTTACACAGATAGCGGTGTAGATATTTCCAACTTTGCACAGATTGCGGTGTAGATATTTCCATCTTTACACAGATAGCGTTGTAGATATTTTCATATTTATTCAGATCGTGGTGTAGATATTTCCATGTTCATAGAGATAGCGTTGTTGATTTTTCCATGTTTATAGAGATAGCAGTGACGATATTTCCATCTTTATACAGATAGGCGTGTGGATATTTCCATGTTTATAGAGATAGCTGTGTAGGTATTTCCATGTTTATACAGATCACGGAGTAGTTATTTCCATGTTTATATAGATGGCGTTGTAGGTATTTCCATGATTATACCAATAGCGGTGTTTTTATTTCCAGGTTTATACAGATAGCGATGTAGATATTTCCATGTTTATACAGCTTGCGGTGCAGATATTTCTATCTTTATACAGATGGCATTGTAGATATTTCCTTACTCACAGTGATGGCGGTGTAGATGTTTCCATGTTTATACAGGTGGCGAAGTAGTTAGTTCCATGTTTATGGAGATGGCAGTGTAGATATTTTCATATTTATACAGATGGCGGTGTAGATATTTCCATGGACATGCAGATGGCGGTGTAGATAATTCCTTGTTTATACAGATAACGGTGTAGATATTTCCATGTTTACACAGATGGTGGTGTAGATATTTCCGTGTTTATACACATGGCGGAGTAGATACTTCCATCTTTATGGAGATGGAAGTGTAGATATTTTCATGTTTATAGAGATGGTGGTGTAGATATTTCCATATTTATAGAGATAGCGGTGTAGATATTTCCATCTTTCTACAGATGGCAGTGTAGATATTTCCATGTTTATACAGATGGCCGTGTAGATATTTCCATATTTATACAGATGTCTGTGTAGATATTTCCATGTGTATACAGATGGTATTGTAGGTATTTCCATGTTTATACAGATGGTGGTGTAGATATTTCCATGTTTATTCAGATGACTGTGTAGATATTTCCATGTTTTTACAGATGGCAGTGTAGATATTTAAAAGTTTACAGAGATGGCGCTGTAGATATTTCCATTTTAAACAGATACCGGTGTAGATATTTCCATGTTTATACAGACCGCAGTGTAGATATTTCCATGTTTATAGAGATAGCAGTGTAGATATTTCCATGTTTGTACAGATGGCGGTATTGAGGATTCCATCTATACACAGATTGCCGTGTAGGTATTTCCATGTGTATACAGATGGCATTGTAGATATTTCCATGTTTATACAGATGGTGGTGTAGATATTTCCATGTTTACACAGCTGACTGTATAGGTATTTCCATGTTTATACAGATGGCGGTGTAGATATTTCCAAGTTTATAGAGATAGCTGTGTAGATATTCCCATGTTTATACAGATAGCGGTGTAGATATTTCCATGTTTATACAGACCACGGTGTAGATATTTCCATGTTTATACAGATAGTGGTGCAGATATTTCCATGTTTGTACAGATGGCGGTGTTGATATTTCCATCTATACAAAAATGACCGTGTGGATATTTCCATGTTTATACAGATGGCTGTGTAGATATTTCCATGTTTATACAGATGACTTTGTAGGTATTTCCATGTTTATACAGATGGCGGTGTAGATATTTCCATGTTTATGGAGATAGCTGTGTAGATATTTCCATGTTCATACAGATCGCGGTGTAGATATTTCCATGTTTATGCAGATCGCGGTGTATATATTTCCATGTTTATACAGATAGCGGTGTAGATATTTCCATGTTTTTACAGAAATCGGTGTAGATATTTCAATGTTTACACAGATTGCGGTGGAGATATTTCCATCTTTCTACAGATGGCATTGTAGATATATCCATGTTCATACAGATGGCGGACTAGATATTTCTATGTTTATATAGATGGTGGTGTAGATATTACCATGTTTATACAGATAGCGGTGTAGATATTTCCATGTTTATACAGATCGTTTTGAAGATATTTCCATGTTTATACAGATCGCGGTGTAGATATTTCCATGTTTATAAAGATCGTGGTGTAGATATTTCCATGTTTATACAGATAGCGGTGTAGATATTTCCATGTTTATACAGATAGCGGTGTAGATATTTCCATGTTTATACAGATAGCGGTGTAGGTATTTCCATGTTTATAGACAAAGCGGTGTAGATATTTCCATGTTTATATAGATGGCGTTGTAGATATTTCCAAGATTATACCGATAGCGGTGTTGGTATTTCCAGGTTTATACACATAGCGATGTAGATATTTCCATGTTTATACAGCTCGCGGTGCAGATATTTATATCTTTATACAGATGGCATTGTAGATATTTCCTTATTCACACAGATGGCGGTGTAGATGTTTCCATGTTTATACAGATGGCGAAGTAGTTAGTTCCATGTTTATGGAGATGGCAGTGTAGATAATTTCATGTTTATAGAGATGCCGGTGTAGATATTTCCATGTTTATAGAGATAGCAGTGTAGATATTTCCATGTTTATACAGATGGTGGTGTAGATATTTCCGTGGAAATGCAGATGGCGGTGTAGATATTTCCATGTTTATACAGATAACGGTGTAGATATTTCCATGTTTACACAGATGGTGGTGTAGATATTTCCGTGTTTATACACACGGCGGAGTAGATACTTCCATCTTTATGGAGATGGCAGTGTAGATATTTTCATGTTTATAGAGATGGCGGTGTAGATATTTCCATATTTATAGAGATAGCGGTGTAGGTATTTCCATCTTTCTACAGATGGCAGTGTACATATTTCCATTTTTATACAGATGGCCGTGTAGATATTTCCATATTTATACAGATGTCTGTGTAGATATTTCCATGTGTATACAGATGGTATTGTAGGTATTTCCATGTTTATACAGATGATGGTGTAGATATTTCCATGTTTATTCAGATGACTGCGTAGATATTTCCATGTTTTTACAGATGGCCGTGTAGATATTTCAATGTTTATAGAGATGGCGCTGTAGATATTTCCATGTTTATACAGACCGCAGTGTTGATATTTCCATTTTTATAGAGATAGCAGTGAAGATATTTCCATGTTTGTACAGATGGCGGTGATGATGTTTCCATCTATACACAGATTGCCGTGTAGGTATTTCCATGTGTATACAGATGGCATTGTAGATATTTCCAAGTTTATACAGATGGTGTTGTAGGTATTTCCATGTTTACACTGCTGACTGTATAGGTATTTCCATGTTTATACAGATGGCGGTGTAGATATTTCCATATTTATAGAGATAGCGGTGTAGATATTTCCAGGTTTATACAGATAGCGGTGTAGATATTTCATGTTTATACAGACCGCGGTGTAGATATTTCCATGTTTATACAGATAGCGGTGCAGATATTTCCATGTTTGTACAGATGGCGGTGTTGATATTTCCATCTATACACAGATGACCGTGTAGATATTTCCAAGTTTATACAGATGGCGGCGCAGATATTTCCATGGATATGTAGATGGCGGTGTAGATATTTCCATGTTTATACAGATAGCGGTGTAGTTATTTCCATGTTTATATAGATAGCGGTGTAGATATTTCCATGTATGTACACATGGCTGTGTAGATATTTCCATGTTTATACAGATGGCGGTGTAGATATTTCCATGTTTATACAGATAACTTTGTAAGTATTTCCATGTTTATACAGATGGCGGTGTAGATATTTCGATGTTTATAGAGATAGCAGTGGAGATATTTCCATGTTTATACAGATCGTGGTGTAGATATTTCCATGTTTATACAGATAGCGGTGTAGATATTTCCATGTTTATACAGACAGCAGTGGAGATATTTCCATGTTTATACACATAGCGGTGTACATATTTCCATGTTTATGGAGACAGCGGTGTAGGTATTTCCATGTTTATACAGATAGCGTTGCAGATATTTCCATGTTTACACAGATGCCTATGCAGATATTTCCATATTTATACAGAGGGCTGTGTAGATATTTCTATGTTTATGCAGATGGCAGTGTAGATATTTCCATGTTCCTACACATGACTGTGTAGGTGTTTCATGTTTACACAGATGGATTTGTAGATATTTCCATGTTTATAGAGACAGCGGTGCAGATATTTCCATGTTTATACAGATAGCGCTGTACATATTTCCATGTTTTTACAGATCGTGGTGTAGATATTTCCATGTTTATACAGATACCGTTGTAGATATTTCCATGTTTATACAGACCGCAGTGTAGATAATTCCATGTTTATAGAGATAGCAGTGTAGATATTTTCATGTTTGTACAGATGGCGGTGTTGATGTTTCCATCTATACACAGTTTGTCTTGTAGTTATTTCCATGTGTATACAGATGGCATTGTAGATATTCTCATGTTTATACAGATGGTGGTGTAGATATTTCCATGTTTACACATATGACTGTATAGGTATTTCCATGTTTTTAAAGATGGCGGTGTAGATATTTCCATGTTTATAGAGATAGCAGTGTAGATACTTCCATATTTATACAGATAGCGGTGTAGAAATTTCCATGATTATACAAATAGCGGTGTAAATATTTCCATGTTTATGCAGTTCACGGTGTAGATATTTCCATGTTTATACAGAACGCAGTGTAGATATTTCCATGTTTATAGAGATAGCAGTGTAGATATTTCCATGTTTGTACAGATGGCGGTGTTGATGTTCCATCTATACACAGATTGCCGTGTAGGTATTTCCGTGTGTATACAGATGGCATTGTAGATATTTCCATGTTTATACAGATGGCGGTGTAGCTATTTCCATGCTTTTACAGATGGCGGTGTAGATGTTTCCATGTTTATAGGGATAGCGGTGTAGATATTTCCATATTTATTCAGATAACGGTGTAGAGATTTCCATGTTTATACAGATAGCGATGTAAATATTTCCATGTTTATACAGATCACGGTGTAGATATTTGCTTGTTTATACAAATAGCGGTGTAGGTATTTCCATGTTTATACAGATAGCGGTGTAGATATTTCCATGTATATGCAGATGGCTTTGTAGATATTTCCATGTGTATACAGATGGCGGTGTAGATATTTCCATGTTTATACAGATGACTTTGTAGGTATTTCCATGTTTATACAGATGGCGGTGTAGATATTTCCATGTTTATAGAGATAGCTGTGTAGATATTTCCATGTTTATACAGATAGCAGTGTAGATATTTCCGTGTTTATACAGATCGTGGGGTAGATATTTCCATGTTTACACAGCTGACTGTATAGGTATTTCCATGTTTATACAGATGGCGGTGTAGATATTTCCAAGTTTATAGAGATAGCTGTGTAGATATTCCCATGTTTATACAGATAGTGGTGTAGATATTTCCATGTTTATACAGACCACGGTGTAGATATTTCCATGTTTATACAGATAGTGGTGCAGATATTTCCATGTTTGTACAGATGGCGGTGTTGATATTTCCATCTATACAAAAATGACCGTGTGGATATTTCCATGTTTATACAGATGGCTGTGTAGATATTTCCATGTTTATACAGATGACTTTGTAGGTATTTCCATGTTTATACAGATGGCGGTGTAGATATTTCCATGTTTATGGAGATAGCTGTGTAGATATTTCCATGTTCATACAGATCGCGGTGTAGATATTTCCATGTTTATGCAGATCGCAGTGTATATATTTCCATGTTTATACAGATAGCGGTGTAGATATTTCCATGTTTTTACAGAAATCGGTGTAGATATTTCAATGTTTACACAGATTGCGGTGGAGATATTTCCATCTTTCTACAGATGGCATTGTAGATATATCCATGTTCATACAGATGGCGGACTAGATATTTCTATGTTTATATAGATGGTGGTGTAGATATTACCATGTTTATACAGATAGCGGTGTAGATATTTCCATGTTTATACAGATCGTTTTGAAGATATTTCCATGTTTATACAGATCGTTTTGAAGATATTTCCATGTTTATACAGATCGCGGTGTAGATATTTCCAGGTTTATAAAGATCGTGGTGTAGATATTTCCATGTTTATACAGATAGCGGTGTAGATATTTCCATGTTTATACAGATAGCGGTGTAGGTATTTCCATGTTTATAGACAAAGCGGTGTAGATATTTCCATGTTTATATAGATGGCGTTGTAGATATTTCCAAGATTATACCGATAGCGGTGTTGGTATTTCCAGGTTTATACACATAGCGATGTAGATATTTCCATGTTTATACAGCTCGCGGTGCAGATATTTATATCTTTATACAGATGGCATTGTAGATATTTCCTTATTCACACAGATGGCGGTGTAGATGTTTCCATGTTTATACAGATTGCGAAGTAGTTAGTTCCATGTTTATGGAGATGGCAGTGTAGATAATTTCATGTTTATAGAGATGCCGGTGTAGATATTTCCTTGTTTATAGAGATAGCAGTGTAGATATTTCCATGTTTATACAGATGGCAGTGTAGATATTTCCATGGAAATGCAGATGGCGGTGTAGATATTTCCATGTTTATACAGATAACGGTGTAGATATTTCCATGTTTACACATATGGTGGTGTAGATATTTCCGTGTTTATACACACGGCGGAGTAGATACTTCCATCTTTATGGAGATGGCAGTGTAGATATTTTCATGTTTATAGAGATGGCGGTGTAGATAATTCCATATTTATAGAGATAGCGTTGTAGGTATTTCCATCTTTCTACAGATGGCAGTGTACATATTTCCATTTTTATACAGATGGCCGTGTAGATATTTCCATATTTATACAGATGTCTGTGTAGATATTTCCATGTGTATACAGATGGTATTGTAGGTATTTCCATGTTTATACAGATGATGGTGTAGATATTTCCATGTTTATTCAGATGACTGCGTAGATATTTCCATGTTTTTACAGATGGCAGTGTAGATATTTCAATGTTTATAGAGATGGCGCTGTAGATATTTCCATGTTTATACAGACCGCAGTGTTGATATTTCCATGTTTATAGAGATAGCAGTGTAGATATTTCCATGTTTGTACATATGGCGGTGATGATGTTTCCATCTATACACAGATTGCCGTGTAGGTATTTCCATGTGTATACAGATGGCATTGTAGATATTTCCAAGTTTATACAGATGGTGTTGTAGGTATTTCCATGTTTACACTGATGACTGTATAGGTATTTCCATGTTTATACAGATGGCGGTGTAGATATTTCCATATTTATAGAGATAGCGGTGTAGATATTTCCATGTTTATACAGATAGCGGTGTAGATATTTCATGTTTATACAGACCGCGGTGTAGATATTTCCATGTTTATACAGATAGCGGTGCAGATATTTCCATGTTTGTACAGATGGCGGTGTTGATATTTCCATCTATACACAGATGACCGTGTAGATATTTCCAAGTTTATACAGATGGTGGCGCAGATATTTCCATGGATATGTAGATGGCGGTGTAGATATTTCCATGTTTATACAGATAGCGGTGTAGTTTTTTCCATGTTTATATAGATAGCGGTGTAGATATTTCCATGTATGTACACATGGCTGTGTAGTTCTTTCCATGTTTATACAGATGGCGGTGTAGATATTTCCATGTTTATACAGATAACTTTGTAAGTATTTCCATGTTTATACAGATGGCGGTGTAGATATTTCGATGTTTATAGAGATAGCAGTGGAGATATTTCCATGTTTATACAGATCGTGGTGTAGATATTTCCATGTTTATACAGATAGCGGTGTAGATATTTCCATGTTTATACAGACAGCAGTGGAGATATTTCCATGTTTATACACATAGCGGTGTACATATTTCCATGTTTATGGAGACAGCGGTGTAGGTATTTCCATGTTTATACAGATAGCGTTGCAGATATTTCCATGTTTACACAGATGCCTATGCAGATATTTCCATATTTATACAGAGGGCTGTGTAGATATTTCTATGTTTATACAGATGGCGGTGTAGATATTTCCATGTTCCTACACATGACTGTGTAGGTGTTTCATGTTTACACAGATGGCTTTGTAGTTATTTCCATGTTTATAGAGACAGCGGTGCAGATATTTCCATGTTTATACAGATAGCGCTGTACATATTTCCATGTTTTTACAGATCGTGGTGTAGATATTTCCATGTTTATACAGATACCGTTGTAGATATTTCCATGTTTATACAGACCGCAGTGTAGATAATTCCATGTTTATAGAGATAGCAGTGTAGATATTTTCATGTTTGTACAGATGGCGGTGTTGATGTTTCCATCTATACACAGTTTGCCTTGTAGTTATTTCCATGTGTATACAGATGGCATTGTAGATATTCTCATGTTTATACAGATGGTGGTGTAGATATTTCCATGTTTACACATATGACTGTATAGGTATTTCCATGTTTATAAAGATGGCGGTGTAGATATTTCCATGTTTATAGAGATAGCAGTGTAGATATTTCCATATTTATACAGATAGCGGTGTAGAAATTTCCATGATTATACAAATAGCGGTGTAAATATTTCCATGTTTATGCAGTTCACGGTGTAGATATTTCCATGTTTATACAGAACACAGTGT
This sequence comes from Pan troglodytes, assembly GCF_028858775.2. Taxonomy (NCBI): domain Eukaryota; kingdom Metazoa; phylum Chordata; class Mammalia; order Primates; family Hominidae; genus Pan; species Pan troglodytes. The sequence goes on along the minus strand of NC_072410.2, from coordinate 5,797,571 downwards.
AGATATTTCCATGTTTATAGAGATAGCAGTGTAGATATTTCCATGTTTGTACAGATGGCGGTGATGATGTTCCTTCTATACACAGATTGCCGTGTAGGTATTTCCGTGTGTATACAGATGACATTGTAGATATTTCCATGTTTATACAGATGGCGGTGTAGCTATTTCCATGTTTTTACAGATGGCGGTGTAGATGTTTCCATGTTTACAGAGATAGCGGTGTAGATATTTCCATATTTACTCAGTTAACGGTGTAGAGATTTCCATGTTTATACAGATAGCGATGTAAATACTTCCATGTTTATACAGATCACGGTGTAGATATTTGCTTGTTTATACAAATAGCGGTGTAGGTATTTCCATGTTTATACAGATAGCGGTGTAGATATTTCCATGTATATGCAGATGGCTGTGTAGATATTTCCATGTGTATACAGATGGCGGTGTAGATATTTCCATGTTTATACAGATGACTTTGTAGGTATTTCCATGTTTATACAGATGGCGGTGTAGATATTTCCATGTTTATAGAGATAGCTGTGTAGATATTTCCATGTTTATACAGATAGCAGTGTAGATATTTCCATGTTTATACAGATCGTGGGGTAGATATTTCCATGTTTACACAGCTTACTGTATAGGTATTTCCATGTTTATACAGATGGCGGTGTAGATATTTCCAAGTTTATAGAGATAGCTGTGTAGATATTCCCATGTTTATACAGATAGCGGTGTAGATATTTCCATGTTTATACAGACCACGGTGTAGATATTTCCATGTTTATACAGATAGTGGTGCAGATATTTCCATGTTTGTACAGATGGCGGTGTTGATATTTCCATCTATACAAAAATGACCGTGTGGATATTTCCATGTTTATACAGATGGCTGTGTAGATATTTCCATGTTTATACAGATGACTTTGTAGGTATTTCCATGTTTATACAGATGGCGGTGTAGATATTTCCATGTTTATGGAGATAGCTTTGTAGATATTTCCATGTTCATACAGATCGTGGTGTAGATATTTCCATGGTTATACAGATCACGGTGTATATATTTCCATGTTTATACAGATAGCGGTGTAGATATTTCCATGTTTTTACAGATATCGGTGTAGATATTTCAATGTTTACACAGATTGCGGTGGAGATATTTCCATCTTTCTACAGATGGCACTGTAGATATATCCATGTTTATACAGATGGCGGACTAGATATTTCCATGTTTATATAGATGGTGGTGTAGATATTACCATGTTTATACAGATAGCGGTTTAGATATTTCCATGTTTATACAGATCGTTTTGAAGATATTTCCATGTTTATACAGATCGCGGTGTAGATATTTCCATGTTTATAAAGATCGTGGTGTAGATATTTCCATGTTTATACAGATAGCGGTGTAGATATTTCCATGTTTATACAGATAGCGGTGTAGATTTTTCCATGTTTATAGAGATAGCAGTGTAGGTATTTCCATGTTTATAGACAAAGCGGTGTAGATATTTCCATGTTTATATAGATGGCGGTGTAGATATTTCCATGTTTATAAAGATCGCGGTGTAGATATTTCCATGTTTATACAGATAGCGGTGTAGATATTTCCATGTTTATACAGATAGCGGTGTAGATATTTCCATGTTTATAGAGATAGCGGTGTAGGTATTTCCATGTTTATAGACAAAGCGGTGTAGATATTTCCATGTTTATATAGATGGCGTTGTAGATATTTCCAAGATTATACCGATAGCGGTGTTGGTATTTCCAGGTTTATAAACATAGCGATGTAGATATTTCCATGTTTATACAGCTCGCGGTGCAGATATTTATATCTTTATACAGATGGCATTGTAGATATTTCCTTATTCACACAGATGGCGGTGTAGATGTTTCCATGTTTCTACAGATGGCGAAGTAGTTAGTTCCATGTTTATGGAGATGGCAGTGTAGATAATTTCATGTTTATAGAGATGCCGGTGTAGATATTTCCATGTTTATAGAGATAGCAGTGTAGATATTTCCATGTTTATACAGATGGCGGTGTAGATATTTCCATGGAAATGCAGATGGCGGTGTAGATATATCCATGTTTATACAGATAACGGTGTAGATATTTCCATGTTTACACAGATGGTGGTGTAGATATTTCCGTGTTTATACACACGGCGGAGTAGATACTTCCATCTTTATGGAGATGGCAGTGTAGATATTTTCATGTTTATAGAGATGGCGGTGTAGATATTTCCATATTTATAGAGATAGCGGTGTAGGTATTTCCATCTTTCTACAGATGGCAGTGTACATATTTCCATTTTTATACAGATGGCCGTGTAGATATTTCCATATTTATACAGATGTCTGTGTAGATATTTCCATGTGTATACAGATGGTACTGTAGGTATTTCCATGTTTATACAGATGATGGTGTAGATATTTCCATGTTTATTCAGATGACTGCGTAGATATTTCCATGTTTTTACAGATGGCAGTGTAGATATTTCAATGTTTATAGAGATGGCGCTGTAGATATTTCCATGTTTATACAGACAGCAGTGGAGATATTTCCATGTTTATACACATAGCGGTGTACATATTTCCATGTTTATGGAGACAGCGGTGTAGGTATTTCCATGTTTATACAGATAGCGTTGCAGATATTTCCATGTTTACACAGATGCCTATGCAGATATTTCCATATTTATACAAAGGGCTGTGTAGATATTTCTATGTTTATACAGATGGCAGTGTAGATATTTCCATGTTCCTACACATGACTGTGTAGGTGTTTCATGTTTACACAGATGGCTTTGTAGATATTTCCATGTTTATAGAGACAGCGGTGCAGATATTTCCATGTTTATAAAGATAGCGCTGTACATATTTCCATGTTTTTACAGATCGTGGTGTAGATATTTCCATGTTTATACAGATACCGTTGTAGATATTTCCATGTTTATACAGACCGCAGTGTAGATAATTCCATGTTTATAGAGATAGCAGTGTAGATATTTTCATGTTTGTACAGATGGCGGTGTTGATGTTTCCATCTATACACAGTTTGCCTTGTAGTTATTTCCATGTGTATACAGATGGCATTGTAGATATTCTCATGTTTATACAGATGGTGGTGTAGATATTTCCATGTAACACATATGACTGTATAGGTATTTCCATGTTTATAAAGATGGCGGTGTAGATATTTCCATGTTTATAGAGATAGCAGTGTAGATATTTCCATATTTATACAGATAGCGGTGTAGAAATTTCCATGATTATACAAATAGCGGTGTAAATATTTCCATGTTTATGCAGTTCACGGTGTAGATATTTCCATGTTTATACAGAACACAGTGTAGATATTTCCATGTTTATAGAGATAGCAGTGTAGATATTTCCATGTTTGTACAGATGGCGGTGTTGATGTTCCATCTATACACAGATTGCCGTGTAGGTATTTCCATGTGTATACAGATGGCATTGTAGATATTTTCATGTTTATACAGATGGCGGTGTAGCTATTTCCATGTTTTTACAGATGGCGGTGTAGATATTTCCATGTTTATAGAGATAGCGGTGTAGATATTTCCATATTTACTCCGATAACGGTGTAGAGATTTCCATGTTTATACAGATAGCGATGTAAATATTTCCATGTTTATACAGATCACGGTGTAGATATTTGCTTGTTTATACAAATAGCGGTGTAGGTATTTCCATGTTTATACAGATAGCGGTGTAGATATTTCCATGTATATGCAGATGGCTGTGTAGATATTTCCATATGTATACAGATGGCGGTGTAGATATTTCCATGTTTATACAGATGACTTTGTAGGTATTTCCATGTTTATACAGATTGCGGTGTAGATATTTCCATGTTTATAGAGATAGCTGTGTAGATATTTCCATGTTTATACAGATAGCAGTGTAGATATTTCCATGTTTATACAGATCGTGGGGTAGATATTTCCATGTTTACACAGCTGACTGTATAGGTATTTCCATGTTCATACAGATGGCGGTGTAGATATTTCCAAGTTTATAGAGATAGCTGTGTAGATATTCCCATGTTTATACAGATAGCGGTGTAGATATTTCCATGTTTATACAGACCATGGTGTAGATATTTCCATGTTTATACAGATAGTGGTGCAGATATTTCCATGTTTGTACAGATGGCGGTGTTGATATTTCCATCTATACAAAAATGACCGTGTGGATATTTCCATGTTTATACAGTTGGCTGTGTAGATATTTCCATGTTTATACAGATGACTTTGTAGGTATTTCCATGTTTATACAGATGGCGGTGTAGATATTTCCATGTTTATGGAGATAGCTGTGTAGATATTTCCATGTTCATACAGATCGCGGTGTAGATATTTCCATGTTTATGCAGATCGCGGTGTATATATTTCCATGTTTATACAGATAGCGGTGCAGATATTTCCATGTTTTTACAGATATCGGTGTAGATATTTCCATGTTTACACAGATTGCGGTGGAGATATTTCCATCTTTCTACAGAAGGCATTGTAGATATATCCATGTTTATACAGATGGCGGACTAGATATTTCCATGTTTATATAGATGGTGGTGTAGATATTACCATGTTTATACAGATAGCGGTGTAGATATTTCCGTGTTTATACAGATCGTTTTGAAGATATTTCCATGTTTATACAGATCGCGGTGTAGATATTTCCATGTTTATAAAGATCGTGGTGTAGATATTTCCATGTTTATACAGATAGCGGTGTAGATATTTCCATGTTTATACAGATAGCGGTGTAGATTTTTCCATGTTTACAGAGATAGCGGTGTAGGTATTTCCATGTTTATAGACAAAGCGGTGTAGATATTTCCATGTTTATATAGATGGCGTTGTAGATATTTCCAAGATTATACCGATAGCGGTGTTGGTATTTCCAGGTTTATACACATAACGATGTAGATATTTCCATGTTTATACAGCTCGTGGTGCAGATATTTATATCTTTATACAGATGGCATTGTAGATATTTCCTTATTCACACAGACGGCGGTGTAGATGTTTCCATGTTTATACAGATGGCGAAGTAGTTAGTTCCATGTTTATGGAGATGGCAGTGTAGATAATTTCATGTTTATAGAGATGCCGGTGTAGATATTTCCATGTTTATAGAGATAGCAGTGTAGATATTTCCATGTTTATACAGATGGCGGTGTAGATATTTCCATGGAAATGCAGATGGCGGTGTAGATATTTCCATGTTTATACAGATAACGGTGTAGATATTTCCATGTTTACACAGATGGTGGTGTAGATATTTCCGTGTTTATACACATGGCGGAGTAGATACTTCCATCTTTATGGAGATGGCAGTGTAGATATTTTCATGTTTATAGAGATGGCGGTGTAGATATTTCCATATTTATAGAGATAGCGGTGTAGGTATTTCCATCTTTCTACAGATGGCAGTGTACATATTTCCATTTTTATACAGATGGCCGTGTAGATATTTCCATATTTATACAGATGTCTGTGTAGATATTTCCATGTGTATACAGATGGTATTGTAGGTATTTCCATGTTTATACAGATGATGGTGTAGATATTTCCATGTTTATTCAGATGACTGCGTAGATATTTCCATGTTTTTACAGATGGCAGTGTAGATATTTCAATGTTTATAGAGATGGCGCTGTAGATATTTCCATGTTTATACAGACCGCAGTGTTGATATTTCCATGTTTATAGAGATAGCAGTGTAGATATTTCCATGTTTGTACAGATGGCGGTGATGATGTTTCCATCTATACACAGATTGCCGTGTAGGTATTTCCATGTGTATACAGATGGCATTGTAGATATTTCCAAGTTTATACAGATGGTGTTGTAGGTATTTCCATGTTTACACTGATGACTGTATAGGTATTTCCATGTTTATACAGATGGCGGTGTAGATATTTCCATATTTATAGAGATAGCGGTGTAGATATGTCCATGTTTATACAGATAGCGGTGTAGATATTTCATGTTTATACAGACCGCGGTGTAGATATTTCCAATGTTATATAGATAGCGGTGCAGATATTTCCATGTTTGTACAGATGGCGGTGTTGATATTTCCATCTATACACAGATGACCGTGTAGATATTTCCAAGTTTATACAGATGGCGGCGCAGATATTTCCATGGATATGTAGATGGCGGTGTAGATATTTCCATGTTTATACAGATAGCGGTGTAGTTATTTCCATGTTTATATAGATAGCGGTGTAGATATTTCCATGTATGTACACATGGCTGTGTAGATATTTCCATGTTTATACAGATGGCGGTGTAGATATTTCCATGTTTATACAGATAACTTTGTAAGTATTTCCATGTTTATACAGATGGCGGTGTAGATATTTCGATGTTTATAGAGATAGCAGTGGAGATATTTCCATGTATATACAGATCGTGGTGTAGATATTTCCATGTTTATACAGATAGCGGTGTAGATATTTCCATGTTTATACAGACAGCAGTGGAGATATTTCCATGTTTATACACATAGCGGTGTACATATTTCCATGTTTATGGAGACAGCGGTGTAGGTATTTCCATGTTTATACAGATAGCGTTGCAGATATTTCCATGTTTACACAGATGCCTATGCAGATATTTCCATATTTATAGAGAGGGCTGTGTAGATATTTCTATGTTTATACAGATGGCAGTGTAGATATTTCCATGTTCCTACACATGACTGTGTAGGTGTTTCATGTTTACACAGATGGCTTTGTAGATATTTCCATGTTTATAGAGACAGCGGTGCAGATATTTCCATGTTTATACAGATAGCGCTGTACATATTTCCATGTTTTTACAGATCGTGGTGTAGATATTTCCATGTTTATAGAGATACCGTTCTAGATATTTCCATGTTTATACAGACCGCAGTGTAGATAATTCCATGTTTATAGAGATAGCAGTGTAGATATTTTCATGTTGGTACAGATGGCGGTGTTGATGTTTCCATCTATACACAGTTTGCCTTGTAGTTATTTCCATGTGTATACAGATGGCATTGTAGATATTCTCATGTTTATACAGATGGTGGTGTAGATATTTCCATGTTTACACATATGACTGTATAGGTATTTCCATGTTTATAAAGATGGCGGTGTAGATATTTCCATGTTTATAGAGATAGCAGTGTAGATATTTCCATATTTATACAGATAGCGGTGTAGAAATTTCCATGATTATACAAATAGCGGTGTAAATATTTCCATGTTTATGCAGTTCACGGTGTAGATATTTCCATGTTTATACAGAACACAGTGTAGATATTTCCATGTTTATAGAGATAGCAGTGTAGATATTTCCATGTTTGTACAGATGGCGGTGTTGATGTTCCATCTATACACAGATTGCCGTGTAGGTATTTCCGTGTGTATACAGATGGCATTGTAGATATTTCCATGTTTATACAGATGGCGGTGTAGCTATTTCCATGTTTTTACAGATGGCGGTGTAGATATTTCCATGTTTATAGAGATAGCGGTGTAGATATTTCCATATTTACTCCGATAACGGTGTAGAGATTTCCATGTTTATACAGATAGCGATGTAAATATTTCCATGTTTATACAGATCACGGTGTAGATATTTGCTTGTTTATACAAATAGCGGTGTAGGTATTTCCATGTTTATACAGATAGCGGTGTAGATATTTCCATGTATATGCAGATGGCTGTGTAGATATTTCCATGTGTATACAGATGGCGGTGTAGATATTTCCATGTTTATACAGATGACTTTGTAGGTATTTCCATGTTTATACAGATGGCGGTGTAGATATTTCCATGTTTATAGAGATAGCTGTGTAGATATTTCCATGTTTATACAGATAACAGTGTAGATATTTCCATGTTTATACAGATCGTGGGGTAGATATTTCCATGTTTACACAGCTGACTGTATAGGTATTTCCATGTTTATACAGATGGCGGTGTAGATATTTCCAAGTTTATAGAGATAGCTGTGTAGATATTCCCATGTTTATACAGATAGCGGTGTAGATATTTCCATGTTTATACAGACCACGGTGTAGATATTTCCATGTTTATACAGATAGTGGTGCAGATATTTCCATGTTTGTACAGATGGCGGTGTTGATATTTCCATCTATACAAAAATGACCGTGTGGATATTTCCATGTTTATACAGATGGCTGTGTATATATTTCCATGTTTATACAGATGACTTTGTAGGTATTTCCATGTTTATACAGATGGCGGTGTAGATATTTCCATGTTTATGGAGATAGCTGTGTAGATATTTCCATGTTCATACAGATCGCGGTGTAGATATTTCCATGTTTATGCAGATCGCGGTGTATATATTTCCATGTTTATACAGATAGCGGTGCAGATATTTCCATGTTTTTACAGATATCGGTGTAGATATTTCCATGTTTACACAGATTGCGGTGGAGATATTTCCATCTTTCTACAGATGGCATTGTAGATATATCCATGTTTATACAGATGGCGGACTAGATATTTCCATGTTTATATAGATGGTGGTGTAGATATTACCATGTTTATACAGATAGCGGTGTAGATATTTCCATGTTTATACAGATCGTTTTGAAGATATTTCCATGTTTATACAGATCGCGGTGTAGATATTTCCATGTTTATAAAGATCGTGGTGTAGATATTTCCATGTTTATACAGATAGCGGTGTAGATATTTCCATGTTTATACAGATAGCGGTGTAGATTTTTCCATGTTTATAGAGATAGCGGTGTAGGTATTTCCATGTTTATAGACAAAGCGGTGTAGATATTTCCATGTTTATATAGATGGCGTTGTAGATATTTCCAAGATTATACCGATAGCGGTGTTGGTATTTCCAGGTTTATACACATAACGATGTAGATATTTCCATGTTTATACAGCTCGCGGTGCAGATATTTATATGTTTATACAGATGGCATTGTAGATATTTCCTTATTCACACAGACGGCAGTGTAGATGTTTCCATGTTTATACAGATGGCGAAGTAGTTAGTTCCATGTTTATGGAGATGGCAGTGTAGATAATTTCATGTTTATAGAGATGCCGGTGTAGATATTTCCATGTTTATAGAGATAGCAGTGTAGATATTTCCATGTTTATACAGATGGCGGTGTAGATATTTCCATGGAAATGCAGATGGCGGTGTAGATATTTCCATGTTTATACAGATAACGGTGTAGATATTTCCATGTTTACACAGATGGTGGTGTAGATATTTCCGTGTTTATACACATGGCGGAGTAGATACTTCCATCTTTATGGAGATGGCAGTGTAGATATTTTCATGTTTATAGAGATGGCGGTGTAGATATTTCCATATTTATACAGATAGCGGTGTAGGTATTTCCATCTTTCTACAGATGGCAGTGTACATATTTCCATTTTTATACAGAAGGCCGTGTAGATATTTCCATATTTATACAGATGTCTGTGTAGATATTTCCATGTGTATACAGATGGTATTGTAGGTATTTCCATGTTTATACAGATGATGGTGTAGATATTTCCATGTTTATTCAGATGACTGCGTAGATATTTCCATGTTTTTACAGATGGCAGTGTAGATATTTCAATGTTTATAGAGATGGCGCTGTAGATATTTCCATGTTTATACAGACCGCAGTGTTGATATTTCCATGTTTATAGAGATAGCAGTGTAGATATTTCCATGTTTGTACAGATGGCGGTGATGGTGTTTCCATCTATACACAGATTGCCGTGTAGATATATCCATGTGTATACAGATGGCATTGTAGATATTTCCAAGTTTATACAGATGGTGTTGTAGGTATTTCCATGTTTACACTGATGACTGTATAGGTATTTCCATGTTTATACAGATGGCGGTGTAGATATTTCCATATTTATAGAGATAGCGGTGTAGATATGTCCATGTTTATACAGATTGCGGTGTAGATATTTCATGTTTATACAGACCGCGGTGTAGATATTTCCAATGTTATACAGATAGCGGTGCAGATATTTCCATGTTTGTACAGATGGCGGTGTTGATATTTCCATCTATACACAGATGACCGTGTAGATATTTCCAAGTTTATACAGATGGCGGCGCAGATATTTCCATGGATATGTAGATGGCGGTGTAGATATTTCCATGTTTATACAGATAGCGGTGTAGTTATTTCCATGTTTATATAGATAGCGGTGTAGATATTTCCATGTATGTACACATGGCTGTGTAGATATTTCCATGTTTTATACAGATGGCGGTGTAGATATTTCCATGTTTATACAGATAACTTTGTAAGTATTTCCATGTTTATACAGATGGCGGTGTAGATATTTCGGTGTTTATAGAGATAGCAGTGGAGATATTTCCATGTTTATACAGATCGTGGTGTAGATATTTCCATGTTTATACAGATAGCGGTGTAGATATTTCCATGTTTATACAGACAGCAGTGGAGATATTTCCATGTTTATACACATAGCGGTGTACATATTTCCATGTTTATGGAGACAGCGGTGTAGGTATTTCCATGTTTATACAGATAGCGTTGCAGATATTTCCATGTTTACACAGATGCCTATGCAGATATTTCCATATTTATACAGAGGGCTGTGTAGATATTTCTATGTTTATACAGATGGCAGTGTAGATATTTCCATGTTCCTACACATGACTGTGTAGGTGTTTCATGTTTACACAGATGGCTTTGTAGATATTTCCATGTTTATAGAGACAGCGGTGCAGATATTTCCATGTTTATACAGATAGCGCTGTACATATTTCCATGTTTTTACAGATCGTGGTGTAGATATTTCCATGTTTATACAGATACCGTTGTAGATATTTCCATGTTTATACAGACCGCAGTGTAGATAATTCCATGTTTATAGAGATAGCAGTGTAGATATTTTCATGTTTGTACAGATGGCGGTGTTGATGTTTCCATCTATACACAGTTTGCCTTGTAGTTATTTCCATGTGTATACAGATGGCATTGTAGATATTCTCATGTTTATACAGATGGTGGTGTAGATATTTCCATGTTTACACATATGACTGTATAGGTATTTCCATGTTTATAAAGATGGCGATGTAGACATTTCCATGTTTATAGAGATAGCAGTGTAGATATTTCCATATTTATTCAGATAGCGGTGTAGAAATTTCCATGATTATACAAATAGCGGTGTAAATATTTCCATGTTTATGCAGTTCACGGTGTAGATATTTCCATGTTTATACAGAACACAGTGTAGATATTACCATGTTTATAGAGATAGCAGTGTAGATATTTCCATGTTTGTACAGATGGCGGTGTTGATGTTCCATCTATACACAGATTGCCGTGTAGGTATTTCCGTGTGTATACAGATGGCATTGTAAATATTTCCATGTTTATACAGATGGCGGTGTAGCTATTTCCATGTTTTTACAGATGGCGGTGTAGATATTTCCATGTTTATAGAGATAGCGGTGTAGATATTTCCATATTTACTCCGATAACGGTGTAGAGATTTCCATGTTTATACAGATAGCGATGTAAATATTTCCATGTTTATACAGATCACGGTGTAGATATTTGCTTGTTTATACAAATAGCGGTGTAGGTATTTCCATGTTTATACAGATAGCGGTGTAGATATTTCCATGTATATGCAGATGGCTGTGTAGATATTTCCATGTGTATACAGATGGCGGTGTAGATATTTCCATGTTTATACAGATGACTTTGTAGGTATTTCCATGTTTATACAGATGGCGGTGTAGATATTTCCATGTTTATAGAGATAGCTGTGTAGATATTTCCATGTTTATACAGATAACAGTGTAGATATTTCCATGTTTATACAGATCGTAGGGTAGATATTTCCATGTTTACACAGCTGACTGTATAGGTATTTCCATGTTTATACAGATGGCGGTGTAGATATTTCCAAGTTTATAGAGATAGCTGTGTAGATATTCCCATGTTTATACAGATAGCGGTGTAGATATTTCCATGTTTATACAGACCACGGTGTAGATATTTCCATGTTTATACAGATAGTGGTGCAGATATTTCCATGTTTGTACAGATGGCGGTGTTGATATTTCCATCTATACAAAAATTACCGTGTGGATATTTCCATGTTTATACAGATGGCTGTGTAGATATTTCCATGTTTATACAGATGACTTTGTAGGTATTTCCATGTTTATTCAGATGGCGGTGTAGATATTTCCATGTTTATGGAGATAGCTGTGTAGATATTTCCATATTCATACAGATCGCGTTGTAGATATTTCCATGTTTATGCAGATCGCGGTGGAGCTATTTCCATCTTTCTACAGATGGCATTGTAGATATATCCATGTTTATACAGATGGCGGACTAGATATTTCCATGTTTATATAGATGGTGGTGTAGATATTACCATGTTTATACAGATAGCGGTGTAGATATTTCCATGTTTATACAGATCGTTTTGAAGATATTTCCATGTTTATACAGATCGCGGTGTAGATATTTCCATGTTTATAAAGATCGTGGTGTACATATTTCCATGTTTATACAGATAGCGGTGTAGATATTTCCATGTTTATACAGATAGCGGTGTAGATATTTCCATGTTTATAGAGATAGCGGTGTAGGTATTTCCATGTTTATAGACAAAGCGGTGTAGATATTTCCATGTTTATATAGATGGCGTTGTCGATATTTCCAAGATTATACCGATAGCGGTGTTGGTATTTCCAGGTTTATACACATAGCGATGTAGATATTTCCATGTTTATACAGCTCGCGGTGCAGATATTTATATCTTTATACAGATGGCATTGTAGATATTTCCTTATTCACACAGATGGCGGTGTAGATGTTTCCATGTTTATACAGATGGCGAAGTAGTTAGTTCCATGTTTATGGAGATGGCAGTGTAGATAATTTCATGTTTATAGAGATGCCGGTGTAGATATTTCCATGTTTATAGAGATAGCAGTGTAGATATTTCCATGTTTATACAGATGGCGGTGTAGATATTTCCATGGAAATGCAGATGGCGGTGTAGATATTTCCATGTTTATACAGATAACGGTGTAGACATTTCCATGTTTACACAGATGGTGGTGTAGATATTTCCGTGTTTATACACATGGCGGAGTAGATACTTCCATCTTTATGGAGATGGCAGTGTAGATATTTTCATGTTTATAGAGATGGCGGTGTAGATATTTCCATATTTATAGAGATAGCGGTGTAGGTATTTCCATCTTTCTACAGATGGCAGTGTACATATTTCCATTTTTATACAGATGGCCGTGTAGATATTTCCATATTTATACAGATGTCTGTGTAGATATTTCCATGTGTATACAGATGGTATTTTAGGTATTTCCATGTTTATACAGATGATGGTGTAGATATTTCCATGTTTATTCAGATGACTGCGTAGATATTTCCATGTTTTTACAGATGGCAGTGTAGATATTTCAATGTTTATAGAGATGGCGCTGTAGATATTTCCATGTTTATACAGACCGCAGTGTTGATATTTCCATGTTTATAGAGATAGCAGTGTAGATATTTCCATGTTTGTACAGATGGCGGTGATGATGTTTCCATCTATACACAGATTGTCGTGTAGGTATTTCCATGTGTATACAGATGGCATTGTAGATATTTCCAAGTTCATACAGATGGTGTTGTAGGTATTTCCATGTTTACACTGATGACTGTATAGGTATTTCCATGTTTATACAGATGGCGGTGTAGATATTTCCATATTTATAGAGATAGCGGTGTAGATATGTCCATGTTTATACAGATAGCGGTGTAGATATTTCATGTTTATACAGACCGCGGTGTAGATATTTCCATGTTTATACAGATAGCGGTGCAGATATTTCCATGTTTGTACAGATGGCGGTGTTGATATTTCCATCTATACACAGATGACCGTGTAGATATTTCCAAGTTTATACAGATGGCGGCGCAGATATTTCCATGGATATGTAGATGGCGGTGTAGATATTTCCATGTTTATACAGATAGCGGTGTAGTTTCTTCCATGTTTATATAGATAGCGGTGTAGATATTTCCATGTATGTACACATGGCTGTGTAGATATTTCCATGTTTATACAGATGGCGGTGTAGATATTTCCATGTTTATACAGATAACTTTGTAAGTATTTCCATGTTTATACAGATGGCGGTGTAGATATTTCGATGTTTATAGAGATAGCAGTGGAGATATTTCCATGTTTATACAGATCGTGGTGTAGATATTTCCATGTTTATACAGATAGCGGTGTAGATATTTCCATGTTTATACAGACAGCAGTGGAGATATTTCCATGTTTATACACATAGCGGTGTACATATTTCCATGTTTATGGAGACAGCGGTGTAGGTATTTCCATGTTTATACAGATAGCGTTGCAGATATTTCCATGATTACACAGATGCCTATGCAGATATTTCCATATTTATACAGAGGGCTGTGTAGATATTTCTATGTTTATACAGATGGCAGTGTAGATATTTCCGTGTTCCTACACATGACTGTGTAGGTGTTTCATGTTTACACAGATGGCTTTGTAGATATTTCCATGTTTGTACAGATGGCGGTGTTGATGTTCCATCTATACACAGATTGCCGTGTAGGTATTTCCGTGTGTATACAGATGGCATTGTAGATATTTCCATGTTTATACAGATGACTCTATAGGTATTTCCATGTTTTTACAAATGGCATTTTAGATATTTCCATGTTTATAGAGTTAGCAGTGTAGATATTTCCATGTTTATACAGATGGCGGTGTAGATATTTCCATGTTTCTACATAGTGGTGTGGATATTTCCGTATTTATACAGATAACGGTGTAGATATTTCCATGTATATACAGATAGCCGTGTAAATATTTCCATGTTTATACAGATCACGGTGTAGATATTTCCATGTTTATTGAGATAGCGGTGTAGATATTTCCATGTTTATAGAGATAGCGGTGTAGATATTACCATGTTAATACAGACCGCGGTGTAAATATTTCCATGTTTATACAGATAGTGTTGCAGATATCTCCATGTTTGTACAGATGGCGGTGTTGATATTTCCATCTATACACTGATGACCGTGTAGATATTTCCATGTTTATACAGATGGCGGCTCAGATATTTCTATTGATATGTAGATGGCGGCGTAAATATTTCCATGTTTATACAGATAGCAGTGTAGTTATTTCCATGTTTATATAGATAGCGGTGTAGATATTTCCATGTATATACACATGGCTGTGTAGATATTTCCATGTTTATACTGATCGCTGTGTAGATATTTCCAAGTTTATACAGGTGGCTTTGTAGATATTTCCATGTTTATACATATGACTTTGTAGGTATTTCCATGTTTATACAGATGGCGGTGTAGGTATTTCCATGTTTATAGAGATAGCTTTGTAGATATTTCCATGTTTATACAGATAGCGGTGTAGATATTTCCATGTTTATACAGATCGCGGTGTAGATAATTTCAAGTTTATACAGATCGCGGTGTAGGTAATTTCAAGTTTATACAGACAGCAGTGGAGATATTTCCATGTTTATACACATAGCGTTGTACATATTTCCATGTTTATAGAGAGAGCGGTGTAGGTATTTCCATGTTTACACAGATAGCGGTGCAGATATTTCCATGTTTATACAGACGCCTATGCAGATATTTCCATATTTATACAGAGTGCTGTGTAGATATTTCCATGTGTATAAAGATGGCAGTGTACATATTTCCATGTTCCTACACATGACTGTGTAGGTATTTCCATGTATATACAGATGGCTTTGTAGATATTTCGATGTTTATAGAGATAGCGGTGTAGATATTTCCATGTTTATACAGATAGCGGTGCAGATATTTCCATGTTTATACAGACCGCGGTGTAGATATTTCCATGTTTATACAGATAGCGGTGCAGATATTTCCATGTTTGTACAGATGGCGGTGTTGATATTTCCATCTATACCCAGATGACCGTGTAGATATTTCCATGTTTATACAGATGGCAGCACAGACATTTCTATGGATATGTAGATGGCGATGTAGATATTTCCATGTTTATGCAGATAGCGGTGTAGTTATTTCCGTTTATATAGATAGCGGTGTAGATATTTCCATGTATATACACATGACTGTGTAGATATTTCCATGTTTATACAGATGGCGGTGTAGATATTTCCATGTTTATACAGATAACTTTGTAAGTATTTCCATGTTTATACTGATGGCGGTGTAGGTATTTCGATGTTTATAGAGATAGCAGTGGAGATATTTCCATGTTTTTACAGATAGCGGTGTAGATATTTCCTGTTTATACTGATCGTGGTGTAGATATTTCCTTGTTCATAGAGATAGCGGTGTTGATTTTTCCATGTTAATAGAGATAGCGGTGTGGATATTTCCATGTTTTACAGATATTTGTGTAGATATTTCCATGTTTATAGAGATGGTGGTGTCGATATTTCCATGTTTATACAGATCACGGTGTAGACATATCCTTGTTTATACAAATAGCAGTGTAGATATTTCCAAGTTTATACAGATAGCGGTGTAGATATTTCCATGTATATACAGATGGCTGTGTAGATATTTCCATGTTTATACAGATGGCTGTGTAGATATTTCCATGTTTATACAGATCGCTGTCTAGATATTTCCATGTTTATACAGATCACAGTGTAGATATTTCCTTGTTTATACAGATCGCGGTGTATATATTTCCATGTTTATACAGATAGCGGTGTAGATATTTCCATTTTTATACAGATGGCGGTGTAGATATTTCCATGTTTATAGAGATGACGGTGTAGATATTTCCATGTTTATAGAGATGTCGGTGTAGATATATCCATGTTTATACAGATTGTGGTGTAGATATTTCCATGTTTATGCAGATAGCGGTGTAGATATTTCCACGTTTATACAGATGGCGGTGTAGATATTTCCATCTTTCTACAAATGGCAGTGTAGATATTTCCATGTTTATAGAGACGGCGGTGTAGATATTTCCATGTTTATAAAGACGGCAGTGTAGATATTTTCTTGTTTATGTAGATGGCGTTGTACATACCTCCATGTTTAAAGAGATGGCGGTGTGTATATTTCCATGTTGATGGAGATAGCGGTGTAAATATTTCCATTTTTATAGATATAGCGGTGTAGTTATTTCCATGTTTTTAGAGATAGCGTTGTAGATACTTCCATGTTTCTACAGATGACTGTGTAGGTATTTCCAAGTTTGTACAGATGGCAGTGTAGATATTTCCATGTTTATAGAGATAGCTGTGTAGATATTTTCATGTTTATACAGATTCCTTTGGAGATATGTCCATGTATATACAGATTGCAAAGGAGATATTTCCACGTTAATACACATAGCGGTGTAAGTATTTCCATGTTTATACAGATGGCGGTGTAGATATTTCCATGTTTTTAGAGATAGCGGTGTAGATATTTCCATGTTTATAGAGATAGCGGTTTAAGTATTTCCATCTTTATTCAGATAGTGTGGTAGATATTTCCATGTTTATACAGATGGCAGTGTAGATACAGCCATGTTTCTGGATATGGCAGTGTAGATATTTTCATGTTTACATAGATGGCGGTGTAGATATTTCCATGTTTCCAGAGATTGCGGTGTAGATATTTCCATGTTTATAGTGCAAGTGGTGTAGGTATTTCCATGTTTATAGAGATAGCGGTGTAGACATTTTCATATTTATACAGGTAGCGGTGTAGTTATTTCCATGTTTATATAGATGGCGGTGTAGATATTTCCATGTTTATACAGATCACAGTGTAGATATTTGCTTGTTTATACAAATAGCGGTGTAGATATTTCAATGTTTATACACATAGCGGTGTAGATATTTCCATGTATATACAGATGGCTGCGTGGATATTTCCATGTTTATACAGATGGCTGTGTAGATATTTCCATGTTTATACAGATGACTTTGTAGGTATTTCCATGTTTATACAGATGGCGGTGTAGATATTTCCATGTTTATAGAGATAGCTGTGTAGATATTTCCATGTTTATACAGATAGCGGTGTAGATATTTCCTTGTTTATACAGATCGTGGTGTAGATATTTCCATGTTTATAGAGATAGCGGTGTAGGTATTTCCATGTTTATACAGATAGCGATGTAGATATTTCCATGTTTTTACAGATATCGGTGTAGATATTTCCATGTTTACACAGACTGTGGTGTAGATATTTCCATCTTTCTACAGATGGCATTGTAGATATTTCCATGTTTATATAGATGGTTGTGTAGATATTTCCATGTTTATACCGATAGCGGTGTTGGTATTTCCACGTTTATACAGAAAGCAATGTAGATATTTCCATGTTTATTCAGGTAACGGTGGAGATATTTCCATGTCTATACACATAGCGGTGTACATATTTCCATGTTTATACAGACAGCGGTGTAGATATTTCCATGTTTTTACAGATAGCGGTGCAGATATTTCCACGTATATACAGATGCCTATGCAGAAATTTCCATATTTATACAGAGGGCTGTGTAGATATTTCTATGTTTATACAGATGGCAGTGTAGATATTTCCATCTTCCTACACATGACTGTGTAGGTATTTCCATATTTATACAGATGGCTTTGTAGTTATTTCCATGTTTATAGAGATAGCGGTGCAGATATTTCCATGTTTATAGAGATCGTGGTGTAGATATTTCCATGTTTATACAGATACCGGTGTAGATATTTCCATGTTTATACAGACCGCAGTGTAGATATTTCCATGTTTATAGAGATAGCAGTGTAGATATTTCCAAGTTTGTACATATGTCGGTGTTGATGTTTCCATCTATACACAGATTGCCGTGTAGGTATTTCCATGTGTATACAGATGGCATTGTAGATATTTTCATGTTTATATAGATGGTGGTGTAGATATTTCCATGTTTACACAGATGACTGTATAGGTATTTCCATGTTTATACAAATGGCGGTGTAGATATTTCCAAGTAAATAGAGATAGCGGTGTAGATATTTCCATACTTTTACAGATAACGGTGTAGAAGTTTCCATGTTTATACAGATAGCGGTGTAAATATTTCCATGTTTATCCAGATCACGGTTTAGATATTTCCATGTTTACAGAGATAGCGGTGTAGATATTTCCATCTTTGCACTGATTGCGGTGTAGGTATTGCCAAATTTACACAGATTGCGGTGTAGGTTTTTCCAAGTTTACACAGATGGCTGTGTAGATATTTCCATGTTTGCAGAGATAGCATTGTAGATATTTCCATGTTTATACAGATTGCGGTGTAGTTATTTGCATGTTGATATAGATAGTGGTGTAGATATTTCCATGTTTATACAGGTAGCGGTGTAGAAATTCCCATGTTTATACAGATCGCTTTGTAGACATTTCCATCTTTCTACAGATGTCAGTGTAGATATTTCCAAGTTTATACAGATGTCAGTGTTGATATTTCCATGTTTATACAGATGTCGGTGTAGATATTTCCATGTTTATGCAGATGGCGGTGTAGATATTTCCATGTTTATAGGGATGGTGGTGAAGTTATTTCTATGTTTATAGAGATAGTGGTGTAAATATTTCCATGCTTATAGAGATGGTGGTGTAAGTATTTTCATGTTTATAGAGATAGCAGTGTAGATATTTCCATGTTTATACAGATAACTTTGTTGGTATTTCCATGTTTATACAGATAGCGGTGTAGATATTTCCATGTTTATACAGCTCGCGGTATAGATATTTCCATCTTTATACAGATGGCAGTGTAGATATTTCCATGTTTATACACATGGCAGTGAAGATATTTCCATGTTTATACAGATAGTGGTGTAGATATTTCCATGTTTATACAGATGGCGGTGTAGATACACCCATGTTTCTGAAGATGGCGGTGTAGATATTTTCATGTTTATAGAGATGGCGGTGTAGAAATTTCCATGTTTATAGAGATAGCAGTGTAGATATTTCCATGTTTATAGAGAAAGCGGTGTAGGTATTTCCATGTTTATAGAGATAGCGGTGTGGATATTTCCATATTTATACATATAGTGGTGTAGGTATTTCAATGTTTATACAGATGTCGGTGTAGATATTTCCTTGTTTATACAGATAGCGGTGTAGATATTTCCATGTTTATACAGATATCGGTGTAGATATTTCCAGGTTTATACAGAGAGCGGTGTAGATATTTCCACGTTTTACAGATAGTGGTGTAGATATTTCCATCTTTTTACAGATAGAGATGCACATATTTCCATGTTTACACAAATAGCCGTGTAGATATTTCTATGTTTACACAGATAGAGTTGCAGATATTTCCATGTTTATAAAGAGAGCGGTGCAGATATTTCCATCTTTATACAGATAGCGGTGTGATTATATCCATGTTTATAAAGATAGCGGTGTGGGTATTTCCATGTTTATACAGATAGCGGTATAGATATTTCCATGTTTATAGAGATGACTTTCTAGATATTTCCATGTTTATACAGCTATCCGTGTAGATATTTCCATCTTTATACCTATAGCGGTGTAGATATTTCCATGTTTATACAGATAGCTGTGTAGATATTTCCATGTTTATACAGACGGCAATGTAGATATTTCTATGTTTATAGAGATAGCGGTGTAGATATTTTCATGTTCATACGAACAACAGTGTATATATTTTCATGTTTATGGAGATAGCGGTGTAGATATTTCCATTTTTATAGACATAGCGGTGTAAATATTTCCAAGTTTTTACAGATAGCGGTGTAAATATTTCCATGATTATACAGATAGCGGTGTAAATATTTTCATGTTTATAGACATAGCGGTGAAGATATTTCCATGTTTTTAGAGATAGTGGTGTAAATATTTCCATGTTTATACAGATAGCCGTGTAAATGATTACACGTTTATAGGGATATTGGTGTAGATATTCCCACGTTTATACAGATAGTGGTGTAGATATTTCCCCGTTTATAGAGATAGCGGTGTAGATATTTCCACGTTTATACAGATAGCGGTGAAGACATTTCCACTTTTATACAGATTGCGGTGTAGAAATTTCCAAGTTTATACACATAGCGGTGCAGATATTTCCACGTTTATACACATACCGGTGTAGATATTTCCATGTTTATACAGATAGCGGTGTAGATATTTCCAAGTTTGTAGACATAGCGATGTAGATATTTCCACGTCTATACAGATAGCGGTGTAGGTATTTCCACATTAATACAGATAATGGTGTAGATATTTCCAGGTTTATAGAGACAGCGGTGTAGATATTTCCATGTTTCTACAGATAGCGGTGTAGATATTTCCATGTTTATAGAGACAGCGGTGTAGATATTTCCATGTTTATACAGATAGCGGTGTAGATATTTCCATGTTTATACTGTCAGTGGTGAAGATATTTCCATGTTTAAACAGATAGCCGTGTATATATTTCCATGTTTATACAGACAGCGGTGTAGATTTTTCCATGTTTTACAGATAGTTGTGTAGATATTTCCATGTTTATACAGATAGCGGTGTAGATATTTCCATGTTTATACAGATAGCTTTGTAGATATTTCCATGTTTATACAGACAGTAATGTAGATATTTCTATGTTTATAGAGATAGCGGTGTAGATATTTTCATGTTCATACAAACAGCAGTGTATTTTCATGTTTATGGAGATAGTGGTGTAAATATTTCCATTTTTATAGACATAGCGGTGTAAATATTTCCAAGTTTTTACAGATAGCGGTGTAAATATTTTCATATTTATAGACATAGCGGTGAAGATATTTCCATGTTTTTAGAGATAGCGGTGTAAATATTTCCATGTTTATACAGATAGCCGTGTAAATGTTTACACGTTTATAGGGATAGTGGTGTAGATATTCCCATGTTTATACAGATAACGGTGTAGATATTTCCCCGCTTATAGAGATAGCGGTGTAGATATTTCCACGTTTATACAGATAGCGGTGAAGACATTTCCACTTTTATACAGATTGCGGTGTAGAAATTTCCAAGTTTATACACATAGCGGTGCAGATATTTCCACGTTTATACACATACCGGTGTAGATATTTGCATGTTTATACAGATAGCGGTGTAGATATTTCCACGTTTGTAGTCATAGCGATGTAGATATTTCCACATCTGTACAGATAGCGGTGTAGTTATTTCCACATTAATACAGATAATGGTGTAGATATTTCCAGGTTTATAGAGACAGCGGTGTAGATATTTCCATGTTTCTACAGATAGCGGTGTAGATATTTCCATGTTTATAGAGACAGCGGTGTAGATATTTCCATGTTTATACAGATAGCGGTGTAGATATTTCCATGTTTATACTGTCAGTGGTGTAGATATTTCCATGTTTAAACAGATAGCCGTCTATATATATCCATGTTTATACAGACAGCGGTGTAGATATTTCCATGTTTTACAGATAGTGGTGTAGATATTTCCATGTTTATACAGGAAGCGGTGTAGAAATTCCCATGTTTATACAGATCGCTTTGTAGACATTTCCGTCTTTCTACAGATGTCAGTGTAGATATTTCCAAGTTTATACAGATGGCAGTGTAGATATTTCCATGTTTATACAGATGTCTGTGTAGATATTTCCATGTTTATGCAGATGGCGGTGTGGATATTTCCATGTTTATAGGGATGGCGGTGTAGTTATTTCTATGTTTATAGAGATAGCGGTGTAAATATTTCCATGCTTATTGAGATGGTGGTGTATGTATTTTCATGTTTATAGAGATAGCGGTGTAGATATTTCCATGTTTATACAGATAACGGTGTTGGTATTTCCATGTTTATACAGATAGCGGTGTAGATATTTCCATGTTTATACAGCTCGCGGTGTAGATATTTCCATCTTTATACAGACGGCAGTGTAGATATTTTCATGTTTATACAGATAGCGGTGTAGATATTTACATGTCTATAGAGGTAGCGGTGTAGGTATTTCCATATTTATACAGATTGCGGTGTAGATATTTCCATCTTTATACAGATGGCAGTGTAGATATTTCCATGTTTATACACATGGCAGTGAAGATATTTCCATGTTTATACAGATAGTGGTGTAGATATTTCCATGTTTATACAAATGGCGGTGTAGATACATCCATGTTTCTGAAGATGGCGGTGTAGATATTTTCATGTTTATAGAGATGGCGGTGTAGAAATTTCCATGTATATAGAGATTGCAGTGTAGATATTTCCATGTTTATAGAGAAAGCGGTGTAGGTATTTCCATGTTTATAGAGATAGCGGTGTGGATATTTCCATATTTATACAGATAGCGGTGTAGGTATTTCCATGTTTATACAGATGGCGGTGTAGATATTTCCTTGTTTATACAGATAGCGGTGTAGATATTTCCATGTTTATACAGATATCGGTGTAGATATTTCCAGGTTTATACAGAGAGCGGTGTAGATATTTCCACGTTTTACAGATAGCGGTGTAGATATTTCCATCTTTTTACAGATAGCGGTGCAGATATTTCCATGTTTACACAAATAGCCGTGTAGATATTTCTATGTTTACACAGATAGAGTTGCAGATATTTCCATGTTTATAAAGATAGCGGTGCAGATATTTCCATCTTTATACAGATAGCGGTGTGGGTATATCCATGTTTATACAGATAGCGGTGTGGGTATTTCCAAGTTTATACAGATAGCGGTATAGATATTTCCATGTTTATAGAGACGACTGTCTAGATATTTCCATGTTTATACAGCTTTCCGTGTAGATATTTCCATGTTTATACAGATAGCGGTGTAGATATTTCCATGTTTATACATATAGCTGTGTAGATATTTCCATGTTTATACAGACAGCAATGTAGATACTTCTATGTTTATAGAGATAGCGGTGTAGATATTTTCATGTTCATACAAACAACAGTGTAGATATTTTCATGTTTATTGAGATAGCGGTGTAGATATTTCCATTTTTATAGACATAGCGGTGTAAATATTTCCAAGTTTTTACAGATAGCGGTGTAAATATTTCCATGATTATACAGATAGCGGTGTAAATATTTTCATGTTTATAGACATAGCGGTGAAGATATTTCCATGTTTTTAGAGATAGCGGTGTAAATATTTCCATGTTTATACAGATAGCCGTGTAAATGTTTACACGTCTATAGGGATAGTGGTGTAGATATTCCCACGTTTATACAGATAGCGGTGTAGATATTTCCCCGTTTATAGAGATAGCGGTGTAGATATTTCCAGGTTTATACAGATAGCGGTGAAGACATTTCCACTTTTATACAGATTGCGGTGTAGAAATTTCCAAGTTTATACACATAGCGGTGCAGATATTTCCACATTTATACACATACCGGTGTAGATATTTCCATGTTTATATAGGTAGTGGTGTAGATATTTCCACGTTTGTAGACATAGCGAGGTAGATAATTCCACGTCTATACAGATAGCGGTGTAGGTATTTCCACATTAATACAGATAATGGTGTAGATATTTCCAGGTTTATAGAGACAGCGGTGTAGATATTTCCATGTTTCTACAGATAGCGGTGTAGATATTTCCATGTTTATAGAGACAGCGGTGTAGATATTTCCATGTTTATACAGATAGCGGTGTAGATATTTCCATGTTTATACTGTCAGTTGTGTAGATATTTCCATGTTTAAACAGATAACCGTGTATATATTTCCATGTTTATGCAGACAGCGGTGTAGATATTTCCATGTTTTACAGATAGTGGTGTAGATATTTCCATGTTTATAGAGATAGCGGTGTGGATATTTCCATGTTTATAGAGATAGCTTTGTAAATATTTCCATGTTTATACAGATAGCGGTGTAAGTATTTCCAAGTTGATAGAGATAGCGGTGTAGATATTTCCATGTTTATACAGAGAGCGGTGGACATATTTTCAAGTTTATACAGATAGCGGTGGACATATTTTCATGTTTATAGAGATGGCAGTGTAGCTATTTCCACGTTTATACAGCTCGCGGTGTAGATATTTCCATCTTTATACAGATGGCAGTGTAGATATTTCCATGTTTATACAGAGAGCGGTGAAGATATTTCCATGTCTCTAGAGATAGCGGTGTAGTTATTTCCATATTTATACATATTGTGGTGTAGATATTTCCATCTTTATACTGATGGCAGTGTAGGTATTTCCATGTTTATACAGATGGCAGTGAGGATATTTCCATGTTTATACAGATAGTGGTGTAGATATTTCCATGTTTATACACATGGCGGTGTAGATATATCCATGTTTCTGAAGATGGCGGTGTAGATATTTGCATGTTTATAGAGATGGCGGTGTAGATATTTCCATATTTATAGAGATGGCGGTGTAGTTATTTCTATGTTTATAGAGATAGCGGTGTAAATATCTCCATGTTTATTGAGATGGTGGTGTAAGCATTTTCATGTTTATATATATAGCGGTTTAGATATTTCCATGTTTATACAGATAACGGTGTTGGTATTTCCATGTTTATACAGATATTGGTGTAGATATTTCCATGTTTATACAGTTCGCGGTGTAGATATTTCCATCTTTATACAGATGGCAGTGTAGATATTTCCATGTTTATACAGATATCGGTTTAGATATTTCCATGTCTATAGAGACAGCAGTGTAGGTATTTCCATATTTATACAGATTGCGGTGTAGGTATTTCCATCTTTATACAGATGGCGGTGTAGATATTTCCATGTTTATACATATGGCACTGAAGATATTTCCATGTTTATACAGATAGTTGTGTAGACATTTCCATGTTTATACAGATGGCGGTGTAGATACGTCCATGTTTCTGAAGATGGCGGTGTAGGTATTTTCATGTTTATAGAGATGGCGGTGTAGATATTTCCATGTTTATACAGATGTCTGTGTAGATATTTCCATGTTTATGCAGATAGCGGTGTAGATATTTCCATGTTTATAGAGATGGCGGTCTAGTTATTTCTAAGTTTATAGAGATAGCTGTGTAAATATTTCCATGTTTATAGAGATGCTGGTGTAAGTATTTTCATGTTTATAGAGATAGCGGTGTTATTTCCAGGTTTATACAGATATCGGTGTTGGTATTTCCATGTTTATACAGATGGCATTGAGGATATTTCCATGTTTATACAGATAGTGGTGTAGATATTTCCATCTTTATACACATGGCGGTGTAGATACATCCATGTTTCTGAAGATGGCGGTGTAGATATTTGCATGTTTATAGAGATGGCGGTGTAGATATTTCCATGTTTTTACAGATGTCTGTGTGGATATTTCCATGTTTATGCAGATGGCGGTGTAGATACTTCCATATTTATAGAGATGGCGGTGTAGTTATTTCTATGTTTATAGAGATAGCGGTGTAAATATCTCCATGTTTATTGAGATGGTGGTGTAAGCATTTTCATGTTTATATATATAGCGGTTTAGATATTTCCATGTTTATACAGATAACGGTGTTGGTATTTCCATGTTTATACAGATAGCGGTGTAGATATTTCCATGTTTATACAGCTCGCGGTGTAGATATTTCCATCTTTATACAGATGGCAGTGTAGATATTTCCATGTTTATACAGATAGCGGTGTAGATATTTCCATGTCTATAGAGATAGCGGTGTAGTTATGTCCATATTTATACAGATGGCGGTGTAGATATTTCCATCTTTATACAGATGGCGGTGTAGTTATTTCCATGTTTATACAGATGGCAGTGAAGTTATTTCCATGTTTATACAGATAGTGGTGTAGATATTTCCATGTTTATACAGATGGCAGTGTAGATACATCCATGTTTCTGAAGATGGCGGTGTAGATATTTTCATGTTTATAGAGATGGAGGTTTAGATATTTACATGTATATAGAGATAGCAGTGTAGATATTTTCATGTTTATAGAGAAAGCGGTGTAGGTATTTCCATGTTTATAGAGATAGCGGTGTGGATATTTCCATATTTATACAGATAGCGGTGTAGGTATTTCCATGTTTATACAGATTGCGGTGTAGATATTTCCATGTTTCTACAGATGGCGGTGTAGAAATTTCCTTGTTTATACAGACAGCGATGTAGATATTTCCAAGTTTATACAGGTAGCGGTGTAGATATTTCCATGTTTATACAGATAGTGGTGTAGATATTTCCATGTTCATACAGATTGTGCTGTAGATATTTCCATGTTTATACAGATAGCGGTGTAGATATTTCCATGTTTATACAGATAGTGGTGCAGATATTTCCATGTTTACAGAGGCAGAGGTGTAGATATTTCCATATTCACACAGATTGCGGTGTACATATTTCCATGTTTACAAAGACAGCTGTGAAGGTATTTCAATGTTTACACAGATAGTGTTGTAGATATTTCCTTGTTTATAGAGATTACAGTGTAGATATTTCCATGTTTATAAAGATAGCGGTGCAGATATTTCCATGTTTATACAGATAGCGGTGGAGATATTTCCATGTTTATATAGATAGCGCTGTAGATATTTGCATGTTTATACAGATAGCGGTGTAGATATTTCCATGTTTATACAGATCGCGTTGGATATATTTCCATGTTTATACAGATAGCGGTGTAGATATTTCCATGTTTTTACAGATAGCGGTGTAGATATTTCCATATTTACAGAGATAGAGTTGTAGATATTTCCATATTTGCACAGATTGCGGTGTACATATTTCCACGTTTATACAGATAGTAGTGTAGATATTTCCATGTTTATACAGATAGCAGTGTAGATATTTCCATGTTTATACAGATAGCGGTGTAGATATTTCCATGTTTATACAGATAGCGGTGTACATAATTCCATGTTTATACAGATAGCGGTGGAGATATTTTCATGTTAATAGAGATGGCAGTGTAGATATTTCCAAGTTTACACAGAGAGCGGTGTCGATATTTCCGTGTTTATACAGATAGCGGTGCAGGTATTTCCATGTTTGTAGAGACAGCGGTGTAGATATTTCCATGTTTTTACAGATGGGGGTGTAAATATTTCCATGTTTATACAGATGACTGTGTAGATATTTCCATGTTCTTTACAGATGGCGGTGTAAATATTTCCATGTTACGCAGCTAGCGGTGTGGATATTTCCATGTTTATACCGATAGCAATGTAGATATTTCCATGATTATAGAGATGGCTCTGTAGTTATTTCCATGTTTATACAGACTGCAGTGTAGATATTTCCATGTTTAAACAGATAGTGGGGTAGATATTTCCATGTTTATACAGATGACTGTGTAAGTATTTGCATGTTTATACATATGGCGGTGTAGATATTCCCATGTTTAGAGAGTTAGCCATGAAGATATTTCCATGTTTCTACTGACAGCGTTGTAGACATTTCCATATTTATAGAGATAGCGGTGTAGATATTTCCATAGTTATACAGATATCAGTGTAGATATTTCCATGTTTATACAGATAGCGGTGTAGATGTTTCCATGTTTATACAGATAGCGGTGTAGATATATCCATGTTTATACAGATTGCGGTGCAGATATTTCCATGTTTATAAAGATTGCGGTGTAGATATTTCTACGTTTACACAGATTGCGGTGGAAATATTTCCATGTTTATGCAGATAGCAATGTAAATATTTCCATGTTTATACAGATAGCGGAGTAGATATATCCATGTTTATACAGATAGCGGTGTAGACATTTCCATGTATATACAGATAGCGGTGTAGATATTTCCATGTTTATACAGATAGCGGTGGAGGTATTTCGATGATTAGACAGATAGCGGTGGAGATATTTCAATGTTTATACAGATGACTGTGTAGATATTTCCATGTGTACACAGATAGCAGTGTAGATATTTCCATGTTTTTACAGATATTGGTGTATGTATTTCCATGTTTACACAGATTGTGCTGTAGATATTTCCATCTTTCTACAGATGGCATTGTAGATATTTCCATGTTTATACAGATGGCGGTGTAGATATTTCCATGTTTATACAGATGGCGGTGTTGATATTTCCATCTATGCACAGATTGCCGTGTAGGTATTTCAATGTGTATACAGATGGCATTGTAGATGTTTCCATGTTTATACAGATGGTGGTGTAGTTATTTCCATGTTTACACAGATGACTGTATAGGTATCTCCACGTTTATACAGATGGCGTTGTAGATATTTCCATGTTTATAGAGATAGCGGTGTAGATATTTCCATATTTATACAGATAACGGTGTAGAAATTTCCATGTTTATACAGATAGCGGTGTAAATATTTCCATGTTTTTACAGTTCACGGTGTAGATATTTCCATGTTTATAGAGATAGCGGTGTATATATTTCCATGTTTATACAAATAGCGGTGTAGATATTTCCATGTTTATACAGACCGCGGTGAAGATATTTCCATGTTTATACAGATAGCGATGCAGATATTTCCATGTTTGTACAGATGGCGGTGTTGATATTTCCATCTATTCACAGATGACTGTGTAGATAATTCCATGTTTATAATGATGGCGGCGCAGATAGTTCTATGGATATGTAGATGGCGGTGAAGATATTTCCATGTTTGTACAGATGGCGGTGTTGATATTTCCATCTATACACAGATGACCGTGTAGATATTTCCATGTTTATACAGATGGCGGTGCAGACATTTCTATGGATATGTAGATGGCGGTGTAGATATTTCGATGTTTATAGAGATAGCAGTGGAGATATTTCCATGTTTATGCAGATAGCGGTGCAGATATTTACATGTTTATACAGATAACGGTGTAGATATTTCCATGTTTACACAGATGTTGGTGTAGATATTTCCGTGTTTATACACATGGCGGAGTAGATACTTCCATTTTTATGGAGATGGCAGTGTAGATATTTTCATGTTTATAGAGATGGCGGTGTAAATATTTCCACATTTATAGAGATAGCGGTGTAGATATTTCCATTTTTCTACAGATGGCAGTGTAGATATTTCCATGTTTATACAGATGGTGGTGTAGATATTTTCTTGTTTATACAAATAGCGGTGTAGTTATTTCCATGTTTATACAGATAGCGGTGTAGATATTTCCATGTATATACAGATGGCAGTGTAGATATTTCCATGTTTATACAGATGGCTGTGTAGATATTTCCATGTTTATAGAGATAGCTCTGTAGATATTTCCATGTTTATACAGAAAGCGGTTTAGATATTTCCATGTTCATAGAGATAGCGGTGTTGATTTTTCCAAGTTTATAGAGATAGCTGTGTGGATATTTCCATGTTTATACAGACAGGGGTGTAGATATTTCCGTGTTTATAGAGATGGCTGTGTAGATATTTCCATGTTTATACAGATCACGGTGTAGATATTTCCATGTTTATACAGATCGTGGTGTAGATATTTCCATGTTTATACAGATCATTGTGTAGATATTTCCATGTTTATACAGATCGCGGTGCTGATATTAGCATGTTTATAGCGATAGCAGTGCAAATATTTACACATTTATACAGATAGCGGTGTAGTTATTAGCATGTTTATACAGAGAGCGGTGTAGATATCTCCATGTATAAACAGATGTCTGTGTATATATTTCCATGTTTAAACAGATGGTGTTGTAGATATTTCCTTGTTTATACAAATAGCGGTGTAGTTATTTCCATGTTTATACAGATAGCGGTGTAGATATTTCCATGTATATACAGGTGGCTGTGTAGATATTTCCATGTTTATACAGATGGCTGCGTAGATATTTCCATGTTTATACAGATGACTTTGTAGGTATTTCCATGTTTATACAGATGGCGGTGTAGGTATTTTCATGTTTATAGAGATAGCTGTGTAGATATTTCCATGTTTATACAGATAGCTGTGTAGATATTTCCATGTTTATACAGATTGCGGTGCAGATATTTCCAAGTTTATACAGACAGCAGTGGAGTTATTTCCATGTTTATACACATAGCGGTGTACATATTTCCATGTTTATAGAGGCAGCGGTGTAGGTATTTCCATTTTTTATACAGATAGCGGTGCAGATATTTCCATGTTTATACAGATGCCTATGCAGATATTTCCATATTTATACAGAGGGCTCTGTAGATATTTCCGGGTTTATACAGATGGCAGTGTAGATTTTTCCATGTTCCTACACATGACTGTGTAGGTATTTCCATGTTTATACAGATGGCTTTGAAGTTATTTCCATGCTTATAGAGATAGCGGTGTAGATATTTCCATGTTTATACAGATAGCGGTGTAAATATTTCCATGTTTATACAGATCGTGGTTTAGATATCTCCATGTTTATACAGATACCGGTGTGGAAATTTCCATGTTTATACTGACCGCAGTGTAGATATATCCATGTTTATACAGATAGCGGTGTAGATATTTCCATCTTTGTACAGATGGCGGTGTTGATGTTTCCATCTATACACAGGTTGCCGTGTAGGTATTTCCATGTGTATACAGATGGCATTGTAGATATTTCCATGTTTATACAGATGGTGGTGTAGATATTTCCATGTTTACACAGATGACTGTATAGGTATTTCCATGTTTTTAAAGATGGCATTGTAGATATTTCCATGTTTGTACAGATAGCAGTGTAGATATTTCCATGTTAATACAGATGACGGTGTAGATATTTCCATGTTTATAGAGATAGCGGTGTAGATATTTCCATATTTATACAGATAATGGTGTAGATATTTCCATGTTTATACAGATAGCAGGGTAAATATTTCCATGTTTATACAGATAGCGGTGCAGATATTTCCATGTTTGTACAGATGGCGGTGTTGATATTTCCATCTATACACAGATGACCGTGTAGATATTTCCATGTTTATACAGATGGCCGCGCAGATATTTCTATGGATATGTAGATGGCAGTGTAGATATTTCCATGTATATACAGATAGCAGTGTAGATATTTCCATGTTTATATAGAGAGTGGTGTATATATTTCCATGTATGTACACATGGCTGTGTAAATATTTCCATGTTTATACAGATAGCGGTGTAGATATTTCCATGTTTACACAGATGTTGGTGTAGATATTTCCGTGTTTATACACATGGCGGAGTAGATACTTCCATTTTTATGGAGATGGCAGTGTAGATATTTTCATGTTTATAGAGATGGCGGTGTAAATATTTCCACATTTATAGAGATAGCGGTGTAGATATTTCCATTTTTCTACAGATGGCAGTGTAGATATTTCCATGTTTATACAGATGGTGGTGTAGATATTTTCTTGTTTATACAAATAGCGGTGTAGTTATTTCCATGTTTATACAGATAGCGGTGTAGATATTTCCATGTATATACAGATGGCAGTGTAGATATTTCCATGTTTATACAGATGGCTGTGTAGATATTTCCATGTTTATAGAGATAGCTCTGTAGATATTTCCATGTTTATACAGAAAGCGGTTTAGATATTTCCATGTTCATAGAGATAGCGGTGTTGATTTTTCCAAGTTTATAGAGATAGCTGTGTGGATATTTCCATGTTTATACAGACAGGGGTGTAGATATTTCCGTGTTTATAGAGATGGCTGTGTAGATATTTCCATGTTTATACAGATCACGGTGTAGATATTTCCATGTTTATACAGATCGCGGTGTAGATATTTCCATGTTTATACAGATCATTGTGTAGATATTTCCATGTTTATACAGATCGCGGTGCTGATATTAGCATGTTTATAGCGATAGCAGTGCAAATATTTACACATTTATACAGATAGCGGTGTAGTTATTAGCATGTTTATACAGAGAGCGGTGTAGATATCTCCATGTATAAACAGATGTCTGTGTATATATTTCCATGTTTAAACAGATGGTGTTGTAGATATTTCCTTGTTTATACAAATAGCGGTGTAGTTATTTCCATGTTTATACAGATAGCGGTGTAGATATTTCCATGTATATACAGGTGGCTGTGTAGATATTTCCATGTTTATACAGATGGCTGCGTAGATATTTCCATGTTTATACAGATGACTTTGTAGGTATTTCCATGTTTATACAGATGGCGGTGTAGGTATTTTCATGTTTATAGAGATAGCTGTGTAGATATTTCCATGTTTATACAGATAGCTGTGTAGATATTTCCATGTTTATACAGATTGCGGTGCAGATATTTCCAAGTTTATACAGACAGCAGTGGAGTTATTTCCATGTTTATACACATAGCGGTGTACATATTTCCATGTTTATAGAGGCAGCGGTGTAGGTATTTCCATTTTTTATACAGATAGCGGTGCAGATATTTCCATGTTTATACAGATGCCTATGCAGATATTTCCATATTTATACAGAGGGCTCTGTAGATATTTCCGGGTTTATACAGATGGCAGTGTAGATTTTTCCATGTTCCTACACATGACTGTGTAGGTATTTCCATGTTTATACAGATGGCTTTGAAGTTATTTCCATGCTTATAGAGATAGCGGTGTAGATATTTCCATGTTTATACAGATAGCGGTGTAAATATTTCCATGTTTATACAGATCGTGGTTTAGATATCTCCATGTTTATACAGATACCGGTGTGGAAATTTCCATGTTTATACTGACCGCAGTGTAGATATATCCATGTTTATACAGATAGCGGTGTAGATATTTCCATCTTTGTACAGATGGCGGTGTTGATGTTTCCATCTATACACAGGTTGCCGTGTAGGTATTTCCATGTGTATACAGATGGCATTGTAGATATTTCCATGTTTATACAGATGGTGGTGTAGATATTTCCATGTTTACACAGATGACTGTATAGGTATTTCCATGTTTTTAAAGATGGCATTGTAGATATTTCCATGTTTGTACAGATAGCAGTGTAGATATTTCCATGTTAATACAGATGACGGTGTAGATATTTCCATGTTTATAGAGATAGCGGTGTAGATATTTCCATATTTATACAGATAATGGTGTAGATATTTCCATGTTTATACAGATAGCAGGGTAAATATTTCCATGTTTATACAGATAGCGGTGCAGATATTTCCATGTTTGTACAGATGGCGGTGTTGATATTTCCATCTATACACAGATGACCGTGTAGATATTTCCATGTTTATACAGATGGCCGCGCAGATATTTCTATGGATATGTAGATGGCAGTGTAGATATTTCCATGTATATACAGATAGCAGTGTAGATATTTCCATGTTTATATAGAGAGTGGTGTATATATTTCCATGTATGTACACATGGCTGTGTAAATATTTCCATGTTTATACAGATAGCGGTGTAGATATTTCCACGTTTATACAGATGGCGGTGTAGATATTTCCATCTTTCTACAAATGGCAGTGAAGTTATTTCCATGTTTATAGAGATGGCAGTGTAGATAATTCCATGTTTATATACATGGCAGTGTAGATATTTTCTTGTTTTTGTAGATGGCGTTGTAGTTACCTCCATGTTTAAAGAGATGGCGGTGTATATATTTCCATGTTGATGGAGATAGCGGTGTAGATACTTCCATGTTTATAGAGATAGCGGTGTAGTTATTTCCATGTTTATACAGATTGCGGTGTAGATATTTCCATCTTTATACAGATGGCGGTGTAGATATTTCCATGTTTATACAGATGTCAGTGAAGATATTTCCATATATATACAGATAGTGGTGTAGATATTTCCATGTTTATACAGATGGCGGTGTAGATATTTCCATGTTTGTAGAGACTGTGGTGTTGATATTTCCATGTTTACAGAGATAGCGCTGTAGGTATTTCCTTGTTTATAGAGATAGTTGTGTAGATACATCCATGTTTATACAGATTGCTGTGTAGATATTTCCATGTGTATAGAGATGACTCTGTAGATATTTGTATGTTTACACAAATGGCGGTGTAGATATTTCCACATTTATACAGATAGCGGTGTAGATATTTCCATGTTTATACAGATAACGGTGTAGATATATCCATGTTTATACAGATAGCGATGTAGATATTTCCATGTTTATACAGATAGTGGCGTAGATATTTCCATGTTTACTGAGATAGCGGTGTAGATATTTCCAACTTTGCACAGATTGTGGTGTGGATATTTCCATCTTTACAGAGATAGCGTTGTAGATATTTTCATATTTATTCAGCTCGTGGTGTAGATATTTCCATCTTTCCACAGATGGCAGTTTAGATATTTCCAAGTTTATACAGATGACAGTGTAGATATTTCCATGTTTATACAGGTAGCGGTGTAGATATTTCCACGTTTATAGAGATAGCTTTGTAGATATTTCCATGTTTATACAGATAGCGGTGTAGATATTTCCATGTTTATACAGAACGCGGTGTAGATATTCCCATGTTTATGCAGATCGCGGTATAGATATTTCCATGTTTTTACAGATAGCGGTGTAGATATTTCCATATTTTAACAGATATCGGTGTAGATATTTCCATGTTTACACAGATTGCAGTGTAGATATTTCCATCTTTCTACAGATGGCATTGTAGATATTTCCATGTTTATACAGATGGCGGTGTAGATATTTCCATGTTTATATAGATGGTGGTGTAGATATTACCATGTTTATACAGATAGTGGTGTAGATACTTCCATGTTTATACAGATCGTGGTGAAGATATTTCCATGTTTATACAGATCGCGGTGTAGATATTTCCATGTTTATACAGATCGCGGTGTAGATATTTCCATGTTTATACAGATAGCGGTGTAGTTATTTCCACGTTTATACAGATGGCAGTGTAGATATTTCCATCTTTCTACAAATGGCAGTGTAAATATTTCCATGTTTATAGAGATGGCGGTGTAGATATTTCCATGTTTATATAGATGGCAGTGTAGATATTTTCTTGTTTATGTAGATGGCGTTGTAGATATCTCCATGTTTAAAGAGATGGCGGTGTATACATTTCCATGTTGATGGAGATAGCGGTGAAGATATTTCCATGTTTATAGAGATAGCGGTGTAGTTATTTCCATGTTTATAGAGATAGCGGTGTAGATATTTCCATCTTTCTACAGATAACTGTGTAGATATTTCCATGTTTGTACAGATGGTATTGTAGATATTTCCCTGTTTATAGAGATAACGGTGTAGATATTTTCATGTTTATACAGATTGCGGTGGAGATATGCCCATGTTTATGCAGATAGCAATGGAGATATTTCCACGTTAATACACATAGCGGTGTAGATATTTCCATGTTTATACAGATAGCGGTGTAGATATTTCCATGTTTATACAGATGGCTGTGCAGGTATTTCCATGTTTATACAGAGTTCTCTGTAGATATTTCCATGTTTATATAGATGACATTGTAGATATTTTCAGGTTTATACAGATGACTGTGTAGATTTTTACATATTAATACAGATGACGGTGTAGATATTTCCATGTTAATAGAGATAGCGTTGTAGATATTTCCATGTTTAAACAGATAGCGGTGCAGATATTTCCATGTTTTTACAGATGGCGGTGTTGATATTTCCATGTCTACACAGATTACCGTGTAGATATTTCCATGTTTATACAGATGGCGGCACAGATATTTCCATGGATATGTAGATGGCGGTGTAGATATTTCCATGTTATTACAGATAGCGGTGTAGTTATTTCCATGTTTATATAGATAGCGGTGTAGATATTTCCATGCATATACACATGGCTGTGTAGATATTTCCATGTTTATACAGATGGCGATGTAGATATTTCCATGTTTATACACATAACTTTGTAAGTTTTTCCATGTTTATACAGATGGCGTTGTAGATATTTCGATGTTTATAGAGATAGCATTGGAGATATTTCCATGTTTATACAGACAACAGTGTAGATATTTCCATGTTTATACTGATCGCGGTGTAGATATTCCCATGTTTATAGAGATGGCGGTGTAGATATTTCCATGTTCATAGAGATAGCGGTGTTGATTTTTCAATGTTTATAGAGATAGCGGTGTGGATATTTCCATGTTTATACAGATAGGGGTGTAGATATTTCCATCTTTATTCAGATAGCAGGGTAGATATTACCATGTTTTTAGATATAGCGGTGTAGATATTTCCATGTTTATACAGATGGCGATGTAGATAATTCCATGTTTATAGAGATGGCAGTGTAGATATTTCCATGTTTATTTAGATAGCGGTGTAGATATATCCATGTTCATAGAGATAGCAGTGAGGATATTTCCATGTTTATACAGAGAGCAGTGTAGATATTTCCATTTTAATAGAGATAGCGGTTTTGATATTTCATATTTATACAGATAGCGGTGTAGATATTTCCATGTTTATACAGATTGCGGTGTAGATATTTCCATGTTTATACAGATAGCGGTGTGATTATTTCCACGTTTTTACAGATGGCGGTGTAGATATTTCCAACTTTCTACAAATGGCAGTGTAGATATTTCCATGTTTATAGAGATGGCGGTGTAGATATTTCCATGTTTATATAGATGGCAGTAGAGATATTTTCTTGTTTATGTAGATGGCATGGTAGATATCTCCATGTTTAAAGAGATGGCGGTGTATATATTTCCATGTTGATGGAGATAGCGGTGTAGATATTTCCATGTTTATAGAGATAGCGGTGTAGTTATTTCCATGTTTATAGAGATAGCGGTGTAGATATTTCCATGTTTCTACAGATAACTGTGTAGATATTTCCAAGTTTATACAGATGGCATTGTAGATATTTCCATGTTTATACAGATCATGGTGTAGATATTTCCATCTTTCCACAGATGGCAGTTTAGATATTTCCAAGTTTATACAAATGACAGTGTAGATACTTCCATGTTTATACTGATAGCAGTGTAGACATTTCCACATTTATAGAGATAGCTTTGTAGATATTTCCATGTTTATACAGATAACGGTGTAGATATTTCCATGTTTAAACAGATAGCGGTGTAGATATTTCCATGTTTTTACAGATAGCGGTGTAGATATTTCCATGTATATACAGATAGCGGTGTAGATATTTCCATGTTTATACAGATTGCGGTGTAGATATTTCCATGTTTATACAGATCGCGGTGTAGATATTTCCATGTTTATACAGATCGCGGTGTAGATATTTCCATGTTTATACAGATAGCGGTGTAGATATTTCCATGTTTATACAGATAGCGGTGTAGATATTTCCATGTTTATAGAGATAGCGGTGTAGGTATTTCCATGTTTATAGACATAGCGGTGTAGATATTTCCATGTATATATAGAAGCAGTTGTAGATATTTCCATGATTATACCGATAGCGGTGTATTTATTTCCAGGTTTATACAGATAGCGATGTAGATATTTCCATGTTTATACAGCTCGCGGTGCAGATATTTATATCTTTATACAGATGGCATTGTAGTTATTTCCTTAATCACAGAGATGGCGGTGTAGATGTTTCCATGTTTATACAGATGGCGAAGTAGTTAGTTCCATGTTTATGGAGATGGTAGTGTAGATATTTTCATGTTTACACAGATGGCGGTGTACATATTTCCATGGACATGCAGATGGCGGTGTAGATATTTCCATGTTTATACAGACAACGGTGTAGATATTTCCATGTTTACACAGATGGTGGTGTAGGTATTTCCGTGTTTATACACATGGCGGAGTAGATACTTCCATCTTTATGGAGATGGCAGTGTAGATATTTTCATGTTTATAGAGATGGCGGTGTAGATATTTCCATATTTATAGAGATAGCGGTGTAGATATTTCCATCTTTCTACAGATGGCAGTGAAGATATTTCCATGTTTATACATATGGACGTGTAGATATTTCCATATTTATACTGATGTCTGTGTAGATATTTCCATGTGTATACAGATGGAATTGTAGGTATTTCCACGTTTATACAGATGGTGGTGTAGATATTTCCATGTTTATTAAGATGACTGTGTAGATATTTCCATGTTTTTACAGATGGCAGAGTAGATATTTAAAAGTTTAAAGAGATGGCGCTGTAGATATTTCCATGTTTAAACAGATACCAGCGTAGGTATTTCCATGTTTATACAGACCGCAGTGTAGATATTTCCATGTTTATAGAGATAGCAGTGTAGATATTTCCATGTTTGTACAGATGGCGGTGTTGATGTTTCCATCTATACACAGAATGTCGAGTAGGTATTTCCATGTGTATACAGATGGCATTGTAGATATTTCCATGTTTATACAGATGGTGGTGTAGATATTTCCATGTTTATA
Organism: Pan troglodytes; assembly: GCF_028858775.2. Classification (NCBI taxonomy): domain Eukaryota; kingdom Metazoa; phylum Chordata; class Mammalia; order Primates; family Hominidae; genus Pan; species Pan troglodytes. The sequence continues at coordinate 5,758,285 of NC_072410.2, read as the reverse complement.
CAGATGACTGTATAGGTATTTACATGTTTATACAGATGGCGGTGTAGATTTTCCATGTTTATAGAGATAGCGGTGTAGATATTTCCATATTTATACAGATAACGGTGTAGAAATTTCCATGTTTATACAGATAGCGTTGTAGGTATTTCCATGTTTATACAGATCACGGTGTAGATATTTCCATGTTTATACAGATCGCGGTGTAGATATTTCAATGTTAATACAGATATCGGTGTAGATATTTCCATGTTTTTACACATATCGGTGTAGATATTTCCATGTTTACACAGATTGCGCTGTAGATATTTCCATCTTTCTACAGATGGCATTGTAGATATTTCCATGTTTAAACAGATGGCGGTGTAGATATTTCCATGTTTATATAGATGGTGGTGTAGATATTACCATGTTTATACAGATAGCGGTGTAGTTATTTCCATGTTTATACAGATCGTTTTGAAGATATTTCCATGTTTATACAGATCTCGGTGTAGATATTTCCATGTTTATAGAGATAGCGGTGTAGGTATTTCCATGTTTACAGACAAAGCGGTGTAGATATTTCTATGTTTATACAGATAGCGGTGTGGTTATTTCCTTGTTTCTATAGATAGCGTTGTAGATATTTTCATGTATGTACACATAGCTGTGTAGATATTTCCATGTTTCTACAGATGGCAGTGTAGATATTTCCATGTTTATACAGATAACTTTGTAAGTATTTCCATGTTTATACAGATGGCGGTGTAGATATTTCGATGTTTATACAGATAGCGGTGTAGTTATTTCCATGTTTATACTGATCATGGTGTAGATATTTCCATGTTTATAGAGATGGCGGTGTAGATATTTCCATGTTCATGGAGATAGCGGTGTTGATATTTCCAAGTTTATACAGATAGCGGTGTGGATATTTCCATGTTTATACAGATAGGGGTGTAGATATTTCCATGTTTATAGGGATGTTGGTATAGATATTTCCATGTTTATACAGATCACGGTGTAGATATTTGCATGTTTATACAAATAGCGGTGTAGTTATTTGCAGGTTTATACAGATAGCGGTGTAGATATTTCCATGTATATACAGATGGCTGTGTAGATATTTCCATGTTTATACAGATGGCAGTGTAGATATTTCCATGTTTATAGAGATAGCTTTGTAGATATTTCCATGTTTACACTGATAGCGGTGTAGATATTTCCATGTATATACAGATCGTGGTGAAGATATTTCCATGTTTATACAGATCGCGGTGTAGATATTTCCATGTTTATACAGATCGCGGTGTAGATATTTCCATGTTTTACAGATACCGGTGTAGGTATTTCCATGTTTATGTAGATAGCGGTGTAGATATTTCCATGTATGTACACGTGGCTGTGTAGATATTTCCACGTTTATACAGATGGCGGTGTAGATATTTCCATGTTTATACATATAACTTTGTAAGTATTTCCATGTTTATACAGATGGCGGTGTAGATATTTCGATGTTTATACAGATAGCAGTGGAGATATTTCCATCTTTATACAGACAGCAGTGTAGATATTTCCATGTATATACAGATGGCTGTGTAGATATTTCCATGTTTATACAGATGGCTGTGTAGATATTTCCATGTTTATACAGATGGCTGTGTAGATATTTCCATGTTTATACAGATCGCGGTGTAGATATTTCCATGTTTATACAGATAGCGGTGTAGGTATTTCCATGTTTATACAGACGGCGGTGTAGATATTTACATGTTTATGGAGATAGCTTTGTAGATATTTCCATGTTCATACAGATCGCGGTGTAGATATTTCCATGTTTATGCAGATCGCGATGTATATATTTCCATGTTTATAGGGATAGCGGTGCAAATATTTCCACATTTATACAGATAGCGGTGTAGTTATTATCATGCTTATACAGATAGCGGTGTAGATATTTCCATGTATATGCACATGGTTGTGTAGATATTTCCATGTTTATACAGATGGCGGTGTAGATATTTCCATGTTTATACAGATAACTTTGTATTTCCATGTTTATACAGATGGTGGTGTAGATATTTCGATGTTTATAGAGATAGCAGTGGAGATATTTCCATGTTTATACAGATAGCGGTGTAGATATTTCCATGTTTATACAGATGGCGGTGTAGATATTTCCAGGTTTATACAGATAACTTTGTAAGTATTTCCGTGTTTATACAGATGGCGGTGTAGATATTTCGATGTTTATAGAGATAGCAGTGGAGATATTTCCATGTTTATACAGATAGCGGTGTAGATATTTCCATGTTTACACTGATCGTGGTGTAGATATTTCCATGTTTATAGAGATGGCGGTGTAGATATTTCCATGTTCATAGAGATAGCGGTGTTGATTTTTCCATGTTTATAGAGATAGCTGTGTGAATATTTCCATGTTTATACAGATAGGGTGTAGATATTTCCATGTTTATAGAGATGGCGGTGTAGATATTTCCATGTTTATATAGATCACGGTGTAGATATTTCCATGTTTATACAGATTGCGTTGTCGATATTTCCATGTTTATACAGATCATGGTGTATATATTTCCATGTATATACAGATCGCGGAGTTGATATTACTATGTTTATATTGATAGCGGTGCAAATATTTCCACATTTATACAGATAGCGGTGTAGTTATTAGCATGTTTATACAGATAGCGGTGTAGATATTTCCATGTATAAACAGATGTCTGTGTATATATTTCCATGTTTAAACAGATGGCGGTGTAGATATTTCCTTGTTTATACAAATAGCGATGTTGTTATTTCCATGTTTTTACAGATAGCGGTGTAGATATTTCCATGTATATACAGATGGCTGTGTAGATATTTCCATGTTTATACAGATGGCTGTGTAGATATTTCCATGTTTATACAGATGACTTTGTAGGTATTTCCATGTTTATACAGATGGCGGTGTAGGTATTTCCATGTTTATAGAGATAGATGTGTAGATATTTCCATGTTTATACAGATAGCGGTGTAGATATTTCCATGTATATACAGATGGCTGTGTAGATATTTCCATGTTTATACAGATGGCTGTGTAGATATTTCCATGTCTACACAGATGACTTTGTAGTTATTTCCATGTTTATACAGATGGCGGTGTATGTATTTCCATGTTTATAGAGATAGATGTGTAGATATTTCCATGTTTATGCAGATGGCAGTGTAGATATTTCCATGTTCCTACACATGACTGTGTAGGTATTTCCATGTTTATACAGATGGCTTTGTAGATATTTCCAAGTTTATAGAGATAGCGGTGCGGATATTTCCATGTTTGTACAGATAGCGATGTAAATATTTCCATGTTTATACAGATAGTGGTGTAGATATTTCCATGTTTATACAGATACCGGTGTAGATATTTCCATGTTTATACAGACCGAATTTTAGATATTTCCATGTTTATAGAAATAGCAGTGTAGATATTTCCATGTTTGTACACATGGCGGTGTGGATGTTTCCATCTATACACAGATTGCCGTGTAGGTATTTCCATGTGTATACAAATGGCATTGTAGATATTTCCATGTTTTTACAGATGGCGGTGTAGATATTTCCATGTTTACACAGATGACTGTATAGGTATTTCCATGTTTATACATATGGAGGTGTAGATATTTCCATGTTTATAGAGATAGCGGTTTAGATATTTCATATTTATACAGATAGCGCTGTAGATATTTCCATGTTTATACAGATAGCGGTGTAGATATTTACACGTTTATAGAGATAGCTTTGTAGATATTTCCATGTTTATAGCGATATCGGTGTAGGTATTTCCATGTTTATACAGATAGCGTTGTAGATATTTCCATGTTTATACAGACCGCGGTGTAGGTATTTCCATGTTTGTACAGATAGTGGTGTAGATATTTCCATGTTTATACAGCCCGCGGTGTAGATATTTCCATGTTTGTACAGATAACGGTTTAGATATTTCCTTGTTTATACAGACAGCGGTGTAGATATTTCCATGTTTATACAGGTAGCGGTGTAGATATTTCCATGTTTACAGAGATAGCAGTGTAGTTATTTCCATCTTTGCACAGATTGCCGTGTAGATATTTCCATGTTTACGTAGATAGCTGTGTAGATATTTCCAAGTTTACACAGATAGCTGTGTAGATATTTCCATCTTTATACAGATAGCGGTGTAGATATTTCCATGTTTATACTGATGGCGGTGTAGATATTTCCATGTTAATACAGATGGCGGTGTAGATATTTCCTTGTTCATACAGATAGCGGTGTAGATATTTCCATGTTTGTACAGATAAAGGTGTAGATATTTCCATGTTTATACAGATGGCTGTGTAGATATTTCCATGTGTGTACAGATGGCGGTGTAGTTATTTCAATGTTTACATAGATAGCGGTGTAGGTATTTCCATCTTTGCACAGATTGCTGTGTAGATATTGCCAAATTTACACAGATAGCGGTGTAGATATTTCCAACTTTACACAGATAGCTGTGAAGATATTTCCATGTTTACAGAGATAGCTTTGTAGATATTTCCGTGTTTGTACAGATTGCGGTGTAGTTATTTCCATGTGGATACAGATAGCGGTGTAGATATTTCCATGTTTATACAGATAGCGGTGTAGATATTTCCATGTTTATACAGGTAGCGGTGTAGACATTCCCATGTTTATACAGATCGCTTTGTAGACATTCCCATTTTTCTACAGATGTCAGTGTAGATATTTCCAAGTTTATACAGATGGCAGTGTAGATATTTCCATGTTTATACAGATGTCTGTGTAGATATTTCCATGATAATTCAGATGGCGGTGTAGATATTTCCAAGTTTATAGAGATTGCGGTGTAGTTATTTCTATGTTTATAGAGATAGCGGTGTAAATATCTCCATGTTTATAGAGATGGTGGTGTAAGTATTTTCATGTTTATAGAGATAGCAGTGTAGATATTTCCATGTTTATACAGATAACGGTGTTGTTATTTCCATGTTTATACAGATATCGGTGTAGATATTTCCATGTTTATACAGCTCGCGGTGTACATATTTCCATCTTTATACAGATGGCAGTGTAGATATTTCCATGTTTATACAGATAGCGGTGTAGATATTTCCATGTCTATAGGGATAGCGGTGTAGGTATTTCCATATTTATACAGATTGCGGTGTAGATATTTCCATCTTTATACAGATGGCGGTGTAGATATTTCCATGTTTATACAGATGGCAGTGAAGATATTTCCATGTTTATACAGATAGTGGTGTAGATATTTCCATGTTTATACAGATACCGGTGTAGATATTTCCATGTTTATACAGACCGAATTTTAGATATTTCCATGTTTATAGAAATAGCAGTGTAGATATTTCCATGTTTGTACACATGGCGGTGTGGATGTTTCCATCTATACACAGATTGCCGTGTAGGTATTTCCATGTGTATACAAATGGCATTGTAGATATTTCCATGTTTTTACAGATGGCGGTGTAGATATTTCCATGTTTACACAGATGACTGTATAGGTATTTCCATGTTTATACATATGGAGGTGTAGATATTTCCATGTTTATAGAGATAGCGGTTTAGATATTTCATATTTATACAGATAGCGCTGTAGATATTTCCATGTTTATACAGATAGCGGTGTAGATATTTACACGTTTATAGAGATAGCTTTGTAGATATTTCCATGTTTATAGCGATATCGGTGTAGGTATTTCCATGTTTATACAGATAGCGTTGTAGATATTTCCATGTTTATACAGACCGCGGTGTAGGTATTTCCATGTTTGTACAGATAGAGGTGTAGATATTTCCATGTTTATACAGCCCGCGGTGTAGATATTTCCATGTTTGTACAGATAACGGTTTAGATATTTCCTTGTTTATACAGACAGCGGTGTAGATATTTCCATGTTTATACAGGTAGCGGTGTAGATATTTCCATGTTTACAGAGATAGCGGTGTAGTTATTTCCATCTTTGCACAGATTGCCGTGTAGATATTTCCATGTTTACGCAGATAGCTGTGTAGATATTTCCAAGTTTACACAGATAGCTGTGTAGATATTTCCATCTTTATACAGATAGCGGTGTAGATATTTCCATGTTTATACTGATGGCGGTGTAGATATTTCCATGTTAATACAGATGGCGGTGTAGATATTTCCTTGTTCATACAGATAGCGGTGTAGATATTTCCATGTTTGTACAGATAACGGTGTAGATATTTCCATGTTTATACAGATGGCTGTGTAGATATTTCCATGTGTGTACAGATGGCGGTGTAGTTATTTCAATGTTTACATAGATAGCGGTGTAGGTATTTCCATCTTTGCACAGATTGCTGTGTAGATATTGCCAAATTTACACAGATAGCGGTGTAGATATTTCCAACTTTACACAGATAGCTGTGAAGATATTTCCATGTTTACAGAGATAGCTTTGTAGATATTTCCGTGTTTGTACAGATTGCGGTGTAGTTATTTCCATGTGGATACAGATAGCGGTGTAGATATTTCCATGTTTATACAGATAGCGGTGTAGATATTTCCATGTTTATACAGGTAGCGGTGTAGACATTCCCATGTTTATACAGATCGCTTTGTAGACATTTCCATTTTTCTACAGATGTCAGTGTAGATATTTCCAAGTTTATACAGATGGCAGTGTAGATATTTCCATGTTTATACAGATGTCTGTGTAGATATTTCCATGATAATTCAGATGGCGGTGTAGATATTTCCAAGTTTATAGAGATTGCGGTGTAGTTATTTCTATGTTTATAGAGATAGCGGTGTAAATATCTCCATGTTTATAGAGATGGTGGTGTAAGTATTTTCATGTTTATAGACATAGCAGTGTAGATATTTCCATGTTTATACAGATAACGGTGTTGTTATTTCCATGTTTATACAGATATCGGTGTAGATATTTCCATGTTTATACAGCTCGCGGTGTACATATTTCCATCTTTATACAGATGGCAGTGTAGATATTTCCATGTTTATACAGATAGCGGTGTAGATATTTCCATGTCTATAGGGATAGCGGTGTAGGTATTTCCATATTTATACAGATTGCGGTGTAGATATTTCCATCTTTATACAGATGGCGGTGTAGATATTTCCATGTTTATACAGATGGCAGTGAAGATATTTCCATGTTTATACAGATAGTGGTGTAGGTATTTCCATCTTTATACAGATGGCTGTGTAGATACATCCATGTTTCTGAAGATGGCGGTGTAGATATTTTCATGTTTATAGAGATGGAGGTGTAGATATTTCCATGTATATAGAGATAGCAGTGTAGATATTTTCATGTTTATAGAGAAAGCGATGTAGGTATTTCCATGTTTATACAGATGGCAGTGTAGATATTTCCATGTTTATACAGATATCGGTGTAGATATTTCCATGTTTACAGAGATAGCGGTGTAGGTATTTCCATCTTTGCACAGATTGCGATGTAGTTATTGTCAAATTTACACAGATAGCGGTGTAGATATTTCCAGGTTTACGCAGATAGCTGTGTAGATATTTCCATGTTTACAGAGATAGCATTGTATATATTTCCATGTTTATACAGATTGCGGTGTAGTTATTTCCATGTTGATAGAGATAGCGGTGTAGATATTTCCATGTTTATACAGGTAGCGGTGTAGAAATTCCCATGTTTATTCAGATCACTTTGTAGACATTTCCATCTTTCTACAGATGTCTGTGTAGATATTTCCAAGTTTATACAGATGGCAGTGTAGATATTTCCATGTTTATACAGATGTCTGTGTAGATATTTCCATGTTTATGCAGATAGCGGTGTAGATATTTCCATGTTTATACGGATGGTGGTGTAGTTATTTCTATGATTATGGAGATAGCCGTGAAAATATCTCCATGTTTATAGTGATGGTGGTGTAAGTATTTTCATGTTTATAGAGATAGCGGTGTAGATATTTCCATGTTTATACAGATAACGGTGTTGTTATTTCCATGTTTACACAGATAGCATTGTATATATTTCCATGTTTATACAGATAGCAGTGTAGATATTTCCATGTTTATACAGATAGCGGTGTAGATATTTCCTGGTTTATACAGATAGCGGTGGAGATATTTCCCTGTTTATACAGATAGCGATGTAGATATTTCCATGTTTATACAGATAGCGGTGTAGATATATCCATGTTTATAGAGATAGCGGTGTAGATATTTCCATGTTTATACAGATGGCTGTGTAGATATTTCCATGTGTGTACAGATGGCAGTGTAGATATTTCCATGTTTATACAGATGGCGCTGTAGATATTTCCATGTTTATACAGATGGCAGTGTAGATATTTCCATGTTTATACAGATAGCGGTGTAGATATTTCCATGTTTACAGAGATAGCGGTGTAGATATTTCCATCTTTGCACAGATTGCGGTGTAGGTATTGCCAAATTTACACAGATAGCGGTGTAGATATTTACATGTCTATAGAGGTAGCGGTGTAGGTATTTCCATATTTATACAGATTGCGGTGTAGGTATTTCCATCTTTATACAGATGGCGGTGTAGATATTTCCATGTTTATACACATGGCAGTGAAGATATTTCCATGTTTATACAGATAGTGGTGTAGATATTTCCAGGTTTATACAGAGAGCGGTGTAGATATTTCCACGTTTTACAGATAATGGTGTAGATATTTCCATCTTTATACAAATAGCAGTGCAGATATTTCAATGTTTATAAAAATAGCCTTATAGATATTTCTATGTTTACACAGATAGAGTTGCAGATATTTCCATGTTTATAAAGATAGCGGTGTGGGTATATCCATGTTTATACAGATAGCGGTGTGGGTATTTCCATGTTTATACAGATAGTGGTACAGGTATTTCCATGTTTATAGAGATGACTGTCTAGATATTTCCATGTTTATACAGCTTTCCGTTTAGATATTTCCATGTTTATATAGATAGCGATGTAGATATTTCCATGTTTATACAGATAGCTGTGTAGATATTTCCATGTTTATACAGACAGCAATGTAGATATTTCTATGTTTATAGAGATAGCGGTGTAGATATTTTCAGGTTCATACAAACAACAGTGTAGATATTTTCATGTTTATGGAGATAGCGGTGTAGTTATTTCCATTTTTATAGACATAACGGTGTAAATATTTCCAAGTTTTTACAGATAGCGGTGTAAATATTTCCATGATTATACAGATAGCGGTGTAAATATTTTCATGTTTATAGACATAGCAGTGTAGATATTTCCATGTTTTTAGAGATAGCAGTGTAAATATTTCCATGTTTATACAGATAGCCGTGTAAATGTTTACACGTTTATAGGGATAGCGGTGTAGATATTCCCACATTTATACAGATAGCGGTGTAGATATTTACCCGTTTATAGAGATAGCGGTGTAGATATTTCCACGTTTATACAGATAGCGGTGTAGATATTTCCACTTTTGTACAGATTGCGGTGTAGAAATTTCCAAGTTTATACACATAGCGGTGCAGATATTTCCACGTTTATACACATACCGGTGTAGATATTTCCATGTTTATGCAGATACCGGTGTAGATATTTCCACGTTTGTAGACATAGCGATGTAGATATTTCCACGTCTATACAGATAGCGGTGTAGGTATTTCCACGTTAATACAGATAACGGTGTAGATATTTCCAGGTTTATAGAGACAGCGGTGTAGATATTTCCATGTTTCTACAGATAGCGGTGTAGATATTTCCAAGTTTATAGAGACAGCGGTGTAGATATTTCCATGTTTATACAGATAGTGGTGTAGATATTTCCATGTTTATACAGTCAGTGGTGTAGATATTTCCATGTTTAAACAGATAGCCGTGTATATATTTCCATGTTTATACAGACAGCGGTGTAGATATTTCCATGTTTTACAGATAGTGGTGTAGATATTTCCATGTTTATAGAGATAGCGGTGTAGATATTTCCATGTTTATAGAGATAGCTTTGTAAATATTTCCATGTTTATACAGATAGCGGTGTAATTATTTCCATGTTCATAGAGGTAGCGGTGTAGATATTTCCATGTTTATACAGATAGCGGTGTAGATATTTCCACATTTATACTTATAGCGGTGTAGATATTTCCAGGTTTATAGAGTTAGCGGTGTACATGTTCCCACGTTTATAGAGATAGCGGTGTAGATATTTCCATGTTTTTAGAGATAGCGGTGTAGATATTTCCACTTTTATACTTATAGCGGTGTAGATATTTCCATGTTTCTAGAGACAGCGGTGTAGATATTTCCATGTTCATAGAGATAGCGGTGTAGATATTTCCATGTTTATAGAGACAGTGATGTAGATATTTGCGTGTTTATAGAGATAGTATTGTAGATATTTCCATGTTTATGGAGACAGTGGTGTAGATATTTCCATGTTTATACAGATAGAGGTGTAGATATTTCCATGTTTATAGAGACAGCAGTGTAGATATTTCCGTGTTTATACAGATAGCGGTGTAGGTATTTCCATGTTTATAGAGATAGCGGTGTAGATATTTCCATGTTTATAGAGATAGCGGTGTAGATATTTCCATGTTTATAGAGACGGCGGTGTACATAGTTCCATGTTTATACAGATAGCGTTGTAAATGTTTACACATTTACAGAGATAGCGGTGTAGATATTTCCACGTTTACAGAGATTTTATGAAAAGTTATTTTATGAAGACCAAACAAGTCATTGGTGTACCTACCTTATGTCATTTTTTACATGGAGAGTATTAAAAATGCTCCTACCCTAACCAAAACCCTGACATATAGAGCCAGGAAAGGCCATGCAATAAAGGATTCTTGAGCTTGTATGCCTGATAACAAAAACTTATAACAGAAGACTGCAAAAAACACAATCTTGCACAAAGCCCATTGCAACTTTGCACACAACAATGCTTTTGAAGGATATTTGCCCAACAACTGCCTGTCCAACCTGTGCCTGGCATCACCATTGTTATTGATCTTTGTAGCCAAGGATAGTCATTTCCAAATGATCATATAATCTTCCTCATTTTTTCTTTTGTCTTCCTTTACCTCCGTGAATATGCATATAGTTTACTCTGGCTTGCCTGTTTCTTTTGCAAGGCTCTGTTTCCAAACGAATATCTTTTACTTGTGGAGAGCCTCTCTCTGTTTGTTATTTAGGTTGATAAGAGAAATGTGAACATTTGAGAGCTCAGGTAAAAGGCCTTAGTCTACAGTGAAACTTTTTTGCACCCTTAGATGCTTACTTCCACTACAACTTGCAGGTGGTCCTTGAAAAGTTCTTGGAATAAGTTTGAGTTTGGTCTTCTCTGATTCATTTAGCATAGATTCTCAAAATGTGGTCCCTGGACCCACAGCATCAGCATCACCTGGAGATTGTTAGAAATGCAAATCATCGGGCCTCATTCCAGACCCTCAGCTGGAAACTCTAGGGGCATGGCCAGACCCTCTGTAGCTGAACAAGCCATCCAGGTGGTTTTGATGCAGCTAAAGTTTTGGAACAACTAATGTAGCCCCATTTGGAAAACTTGCCTCTACAGGCCTCCCTAGCTGGTAAGCTGCTAGCATTTTTTGTTTGTTTGTTTGTTTGTTTTGATACAGGGTCTTGCTCTGTTGACCAGACCGTGACCTCCTGGGTTGAAGCGAGGATTCAGCCTCCTGAGTAGCCGGGACTTCAGGTATGTGCCACCACCATGCCCAACTACTTTTTGTACTTTTTTTTTGTAGGGATGGGGTTTTAGCCCAGGCTAGTCTCAAACTCCTGGACTCAAGCAATCTGCCCACTTTGGCCTCACGAAGTTCTGGGATTATAGGCATGGGCCACCACTCCTGGCCCAAAGTTCATATTTTAACTACTAACCTAAATTATTTTAAAAACAAAATTCTCCTTGGACTCAAACCAGGTCAGAGTGACATGATCATGTGCCTGTTTTGTGCAGGGTGAAGTGAGATTATTATCTAGGAAATAGCTGAAATGTCCTGAGGGTGACAAAGAGGAGCTGTGTTTTCAGCCAAATATCAGAACCAGGGCCACTGCCTGCCGCTGAACCCCAGCCGGGACCCCTACTTTGTGTTTATCTGTGGTGGCTACGCTTGCCCACCTGGGTGGGAACCCCGAGAATTACTCCAGACTTTTCCAGGGACTGCATGCCAGGGTATTTTTACAATTTATGTGTAGACTTTGTGCGGGTGGAAAAGTTATTTTATGAAGACGAAACAAGCAATTGGGGTATCTACCTTATGGCATTTTTTACATTGAGAGTGTTAAAAATACCCCTCCCCTAACCAAAACCCTGACAAATAGAGCCACGGAAGGCCATGCAATAAAGGATTCTTGGGCTTGTATGCCTGATAACAAAAACTTATCACAGAAGACTGCAAAAAACACAATCTTGCACAAAGCCCATTGCAACTTTGCACACAACAATGCTTCTGAAGGATATTTGCCCAACAACTGCCTGTCCAACCTGGGCCTGGCATCACCTTTGTTATTGATCTTTGTAGCCAAGGATAATCATTTCCAAATGATCATATAATCTTCCTCATTTTTTCTTTTGTCTTCCTTTACCTCCGTGAATATGCATATAGTTTACTCTGGCTTGCCTGTTTCTATTGCAAGGCTCTGTTTCCAAACGAATATCTTTTTCTTGTGGAGAGCCTCTCTCTGTTTGTTATTTAGGTTGATAAGAGAAATGTGAACATTTGAGAGCTCAGGTAAAAGGCCTTAGTCTACAGTGAAACTTTTTTGCACCCTTAGATGCTTACTTCCACTACAACTTGCAGGTGGGCCTTGAAAAGTTCTTGGAATAAGTTTGAGATTTGGTCTTCTCCGATTCATTTAGCATAGATTCTCAAAATGTGGTCCCTGGACCCACAGCATCAGCATCACCTGGAGATTGTTAGAAATGCAAATCATCGGGCCTCATTCCAGACCCTCAGCTGGAAACTCTAGGGGCATGGCCAGACCCTCTGTAGCTGAACAAGCCATCCAGGTGGTTTTGATGCAGCTAAAGTTCTGGAACAACTAATGTAGCCCCATTTGGAAAACTTGGCTCTACAGGCCTCCCTAGCTGGTAAGCTGCTAGCATTTTTTGTTTGCTTGTTTGTTTTGATACAGGGTCTTGCTCTGTTGACCAGACCGTGACCTCCTGGGTTGAAGTGAGGACTCAGCCTCCTGAGTAGCCGGGACTACAGGTATGTGCCACCACCATGCCCAACTACTTTTTGTATTTTTTTTTTTTGTAGGGATGGGGTTTTAGCCCAGGCTAATCTCAAACTCCTGGACTCAAGCAATCTGCCCACTTTGGCCTCACGAACTGCTGGGATTATAGGCATGAGCCACTGTGCCCGGCCCTGCCAGCTTTGTATAAGCTGAGGAGTTTTTAAAAATACCTAGACTCAGGGCAAACCCCAGACACTTAAGTCAGATTCTCTGGGAGGTGAAGCCCAGGCACTGGTATTTTTAAAGTCTCTACAGATGGTTCTAATGTGCTGCTAAGTTAGAGAACCGCTGATCTAGACCAGGCCTTTTCAAACTTAATGTGCACGTGAATTACCTGGACCTTGTTAAAATGCAGATTCAGTCTGCATAGGCCTGGGGTGGAGCCTGAGCTTCTGCATTTTTAACAAGTCTCTAGAGGATGCTGCTGCATCTGGGCTGCTAACTACACTTGGAGATAGAAGGTTCTGGAGAGCAGAGGAAAGAGCATGAACCATAACCTAGGGGCTGGTAGTCCTGACTTCCGAGCCAAGGTTTGCCTTTATGTGGCTGGCAACTTGCTTGGACTCCTACCTCAATTCTTTGGGCCCAAGGTTTGTCCTGCCTCAGAAGGATGTCAAGAAAATTGAGTGAGTAATGCAGAATTGTTTCTTAAAGTGTGTGCAGATGCTCCATGAATTTAGAGAGTATGTGGATGCACATTAGTAAATTTTAATAGTTGTGACCATCTTGTTATGAGTACTTAGAACAAGTAATAATGGCTTTTGATGTATAGTAGTAAGAAAGCTTCCTTTTAAAAGGCGTGTATTTAAGTTTCAAAAGTGAGGCTATTTAAAAATATATGAAATAAATAATAGTAGAGGTAATTGACAGATCAAAATTAGGAAGGCAGGATGAGAATGACTCAAGTTTGGGAAATGCTGAGAAAGCAGATGCCCAAGGGCTATGAAAACTTAAAAAAAATAGGTAGCACTTGATTTTGATTGGCTGAATGAGATGATGTGTTTGATTATTTATGGGGTTGGCATTTGGCAACATGCACTAGGTGGCTGGGATCACTGTTTATTAAAAAATATTTGAGTCTCCACTTTGCACTAGATACTCTTTTAGTCTCTTGGAAAAGGGATTGGGGGGCAGGCAGGATAAAAACAAATCATTTATGCCCACAAGAAAATTGCAGGAAGATAAAAGTCATGAAATAAACTCTATGCTTCTAATTTAATATTTTTTATAGATTATGAGAAAAAAGTTTTGCTCACTATCAGCTAGGAAAGCTGTCTTAGCACAACCATTCATTCTTGCACAAATCAAAATCAAGACGAGCCAGATTTAATTTAATATTTTTTCACAGATTTTGAGAAAAAAGTTCTAATTTAATTTTTTTATAGATTATGAGAAAAAAGTTTCGCTCTCTATCAGCTAGGAAAGCTGTCTTAGCACAACCATTCATTCTTGCACAAATCAAAATCAAGATGAGCCAGAAGGCTCCATTCTGACAGCTTCTAATGGAGAAGCTACATTTACTGGACATGGGGAAAGTTGCTGGGCTCTAAGGACTGTGCATTTCTTGAACTAGATAAATGGTCTTGGTGTAGCATAATACCAAAACTTCTTGTCGCTGCCTGTAAGGACAGAACTCAATCAGCCTGAAAACGAAGTCAGTGATTCCGACTCAACACAGGAATGTTCTGTGATTCCTAAAGAAGGATGTAGGAGTGTGGCACAATTCAACCACAGTCTGTGGCCCTGTGCCTCTGCCTTGACATGAGTGGGATTTCCCAGCTGGTCATTTTCTTCTTATCTAAGACATTGGGAACAAATTACTTGACCTCCTCTGGGCTTCAGTACTCCCACTCATCAAATTAGAGGACTGGGCAGTCGCTAGGCTCTCTTTAGGCATCATATTTTAGTTTCTGTGATTTTAAATTTCAGAAGGGGTGTCTAAGGGAGAATACATAGGGGAGGGGGAAAGGCTTATTAAAAGTGTAGTTAGACACTGAAGTTTTAAGAATTGCATTTTGTAATAATACCTTTACCTAATCAGGACTGACAATCTTACCTGATGACAGCACATGGAGGAATGGCTGCATTCAAAAATAAAAATGAAATAAAACAAGACCTTATTTGTACTTAGCAATAATGCTGATTCCTCTTTTTGATTTGAGGAGGTTATAGCTGTTGTAAATGCTTGAATTGGGTCTGCCCAGGCAAAACGGAGTCAAGAGTCCATGTTGGATGAATTTTAACAATGTAGACAATAGAAAGGGTTGCTTAAACTGCCCCTCTTTTACCAAAACACATTTACAAATGAAAGAACAACACTTCCATTTTTAAAAAACATTTTTTGAGATGAAGTCTTCCTTTGTCACCCAGAGTGGAGTGCAGTGGTGCGATCTTGGCTCACTGCAAACTTTGCCTCCCGGGTTCAAGTGATTCTCCTGCCTCATCCTCCCGAGTAGCTGGGACTACAGGCGCCCACCACCATTCCTAGCTAATTTTTGTATTTTTAGTAGAGACAGGGTTTCACCATGTTGGCCAGGCTGGTCTCGAACTCCTGACCCCAGGTGATCCGCCGACCTCGGCCTCTGAAAGTGCTGGGATTACAGGCGTGAGCCAACAGGCGTGGCCAAAAAATTTCCATTTTTAATTGCAGGGTCTGGGGAATTAAAATGCATCCGTAATTTCTTGCATCTCTCCGCTCGGGCTTGCATGAATGCAGAGGGATGGGGAGGACTTCTTGAGGCAAGCATCCCCCTCTTGTCGCCTGCCATCTAGAGAGAGAGGGCTGTGATTTATCTCACTTTAATCAGGAAGGACCCGATGTGTGGATGGAGAGGTCTGACGGCTTTGTTGCTCCATGTGGGAAAGAAACGGACAGAGTGAATTTGTGTATGATCCCTAAGGAGAAAGCGTCTTTGTGCTCTATTTCTTTTTGACCTGGAGCCCCTGAAAGCAAGCTAGTTACAAGTTGAAATAGGCCGTTTCTAAAGTGTGATTTTGTTTGTGTATGAGCCTTGATTACAAAGGGGAAAAAAACCCGCTTAATTTACATACACCACATGTAGTGCAGGATCCCCTGGGCTGTCTTTTCAGGTATCAGGGAACTTTGATGAAAGTCGCTTGTCTCATCTAGGAGTCATTTCATATTGTTTAGCAGAGCCTGGTATTAACATTTCCTTCCAACTGTTTACTGGAATCTGTGTGTTCCCTTCAAGTGATGCATACTAGGTGCACAGGCTTCCTGCCACTGTCATCCTAATCTTTCCGTGCAGACAGGAGCAGAGGGGAGAGCGCTGAGCCAGGCCCCAGCTTGCTTTTCTTTCCTGACACAGCCCGGCTCCACTGCACTTCTCAGCTCTTGCTCTAGGTGGTGCTGTTTGACCATTTTCTTCATGTGAACCTCCACTCGGTAATATAAATTCATTCGGAGGATGACCTGATATCAAAAAAAATTCCTTTTGATTAGTAGAATCAACTTGTTTCTTCACACGATACTCTTCCCACTGAGACACATGGAGACAATTCTGACTCCAGGTTTGCAACCTTGAGATTTCTCTCAGATGCAATAAAAAAAACAAAAAAGGATTTTGAGTGGCACAGTGATGCCTAGTGCATGATCATGTTTGTCTGCTCAAACATTAAAGGGAAACTTGTGGGTTTGAGGATGCCCAGCAGCACGACAGCTGCCAATGTAAATGAGCCATACAGAGAGAGAGGGGGCGGGAGGGGACTACAAACTTCAGAATATGAGCTGATCGTTTATAAGTTAAAAAAAAAAAAAAAAAACAAGTCCAAAGGGAGCCCAGGATGGTGCAAGAAAGAGGAGAAAGGAAGACTTTCCTTGCAGCTAATCAGGAGAGTTCATAAGGGCTGATTACATGAGTGGAAGCCTTAAGTTCTTTTTTTAAAAAAATGTGAAAATTTGCATGTATGTATGTATGTATGTATGTATGTATGTATGTATAGCTTCGTGTATTACCATTATTATTGCAATCAGCAAATGGATTTACTTCCTTTATCTCATGGGCTCCTTCCCACTCACTTCTGGCAGCACATTTTCCTTTCTCCTTCATCCCAGAACACCAAAGAACAGATGCGCTTCCTAACCCTGGCTCCAGGGGACTTTATACAATGTAAACAGTGCACCTCTAACATGGTTCACTGCTTAGAGAACGTGTGTCCCATTTTAAAACTGTGACTCCTTTATATTTTGCAGTGCTTATTTTAATAAGAGACATTGGACTTGTGACATATTTTTCATGGAGGAGTGAGCTTAATGGTTGAAAGTAATCGATAAACTTGTTTTTCCTCTGATGCCATCAGCCAAGATCCTATGGCAATAGTAAGAGGATGACACTGGGCTGGCACCCCCTCCATAACATATTTGGACCATGTTTTCCCCCCAGAATGCACATGCAATAGCTTTGGTTTGGTAAGAGAGAGATGGTGTACTTGGTTTCCTTCTGTCACACTTTTGGTGAAATGAATTAGACTTTTAAATCAGGAAATTCAGCGAGATGAGTTAGATTTTTACACAAGAGCAGTGGAGGACTTTCAGCTGGTTGGGGGAATGATACGGAAATATCTTGCTAAATCAGGGTCTGGTGGAATGCTGCTCCCCTGGCAGGCTCCTCTTCACAGGGAGCAATCTGTGGGTTGCTTATAGAACAGAGCGAGCAGGAGGCATAGCATGGTCTTGCTCAGGGGAAGACCCGGTGTTCAGATGTTTGTCATTAGGAACTGGGTGTGGGCTTTTTCAAGTTAAACTGAAGCAGCAGTTCTATTAGGAAGAGCCTCCCAGATCAGCATCTTCTGTTTCTGGATACTCTCCCTTTGAAAAGCCAGATTTCAGCAAAAAGCTTTGCTAATGGTGAAATTGCACAACTGAAACCCTATGGGAGCAATGGGAAAGATGGAGAAAGAGGTGGTTATATCATGTACTTCAACAGTTTATTTAGAGGCTGTTGACGTTAGAATAACAAGCCAAGACAAACAAAAATACTCATTTTGGATGAAAATATTGTCTTTTCATGTTATTATAGATAGCTGAGTCCTAAGACTTCTACAGAAACACATTTTCCTAATGAGTGGCTGATTTTTCTGGTTGTGCAAGTAATATCCAAATTATTGTACAAATTTTTGGCTCAGGAGCAAACATTGTATTGTATATTGAGCTAATCACTTGCCCTTTCTAAGGTAAGCCCTTACCTCTGCTTTCCCTTCATCTTGTCATTTCTGTTTGTTGGGTACAGGTTTCCTGTTGGTTCTTTCTGTTGGCTCTGATGTAACATGAATGAAGTTCTTAACATCCTTTCAGACATAAACACAACTTAGCTCATTGTTTCTGAGTTCATATAGAGATTTTATTGCCCTTGAGACTTTCGTGTCAGACAGCTGGATGTTGCTGTGTTCAAGGCTCTATATGGTGATTTTGTATCCTACAACTTTACTGATTTCACCTATCAGTTCAGTTCTAACAGTTTTCAAATTTTATTTATTTGTTTTTGTTTTTTAAATATTGCATGTTTCATTTTAGAGTCAGGAGCGTAGATGTACAGGTTTCTTAAACAGGTATATTGCATGGTGCTGAGGTTTGGGCTTCTAATGATCCCACCACCCAAGCAGTGAGCATAGTAATCGATAGGTAGTTTTTCAACCCTTGCTCCCACCATCCTTCCCTCCCACCTTTGGAGTCCCCCAGTGTCTATTGTTCCCTTCTTTGTGTTGAGTTCTAACCTTTTTTTAGTGAAGTTTGTAGGGTTTTCTATATATAACAAGATCATGCCGTCAGTAGAGACAGTTTCACTTCTTCCTTTCCTATTAAGATGCCTTTTATTTCTGTCTTTTGCCTAATTACCCTGAGAAGTGGTGTCTGTGGGCATCCTTGTCTTGTTCCTGATGGTAGAGGAAAAGTTTCAACTTTTCACCATTGATCATGGTGTTAGCTATGGGTTTGTCATATATGGCCTTTATTTTGTTGGGATACAGTCCCTCAATACGTGATCTGTTGGGTGTTTTTTTTTTTCACCATGAAAGGGTTTCGAATTTTGTCAAAAGCTTTTTCTATATCTATTGCGATGGCCATATAGTTTCTATCCTTTATTTTTCTAATATGGTATATTATATGTATTGATTTGCTTATGTTGAACCATGACATGATCATGGTGAATGATTCTTTCAATGTGCTATTGAATTTGGTTTGCTAGGATTTTGTTGAGGATTTTTGCATCTATGTAGATCAAGGATATTGGCCTGTCATTTTCCTTTCTTGTAGTGTTCTTGTCTGGCTTTGGAATCAGGGTAATGCTGGCCCTGTAAGATGAGTTTGGAAGTATTCCCTCCACTTCAGCTTTTTGGAAGAGTTTGAGAAGGACTGGTATTAGTTCTTCTTAAAATATTTGGTAGAATTAATCTGGGAAGCCATCTGGTTTTGGGTTTTTCATTGATAGGAGACATTTTCTTACTGATTCAACCACCTTGCTTGCTATTAGTCTGTTCAGATTTTTAAATTTCTTCATGAGTCAATCTTGGTAGGTTTTATGTGTCTGGGAATTTATCCATTTCTTCTAGATGATCCAATTAGTTAGTGTGTAATTATACCTAGCAGTTTCTTAGGATCCTTTGTATTTCTGTGATATTGGCTATGATGTTTCATCTTTCATTTCTGATTTTATGCTCTATTGAAAACATGAGGCATAGCAGGTAGGGGGCACTGGTCAGGACTTGGGGTATAAACTGGCAGATGTTAAGGTGGGTGATTCTGGTTAACTCAGAAACTCCGAAGTCCCGTGTGGAAGAATTAACTGCCTGTACTCACCTAGTAATATATATCCTTGGTCAAAAAAGATCCAGCTGAGAATGTTGGATGAAGGGACCAAATCAATATTCATCATTATATTGAAAACAAGTCAGATTGGCTGTGGTCTTTTGACAGGAGGTCAGTGGCTAAGTCTATTTGAACAAAGTTAGGGCAGGTTCAAGGGAGAATCCTGAGATCGGTATTCTTTGTTCCGTACAAACTTGCCTTTCAGTTTCTTCTCCCCATGCCTCCAGGATGTCCCTGCACAGCCCGTAGGGCCCCCTCCTTCAGTACCTTGCCTTACGAAGGGGAGAAAATGAGTTTTCCAATGTTAGCATATATTTAGCCTTCCAAAATTTTCTATTTCTATTTTAGGGGAGCTCTAGGAAAACAGCAGATTACACTAAATCCCCAGGTAAAAATCTGAAATGGTGGAATTTCATATGATCAGGAGACATATTTTGGGGCAAGTGGGCTTTTCACAATCACTTGGACATGAAGGCATCTGCTTCTTCTATGCCTAAAATAGTCCTTCAATTTAGTAGTTTAATTCCTCTTCCTCTTTTTCAAATTTCAAGACAATACATGTAGTGACTGAACAATTTGGATCCAAGTTTCACTATTTAACTGCCAGTGTGACCTTGGACGAGTCACTTAATCTTTTCAAGGCTCAATTTCATCATGTAAAGTAGAAGTACAAACAATCCCTGACTTAGAATATTTTGACTTATGATTTTTCAACTTTAAGATAGTTTGAAAGCAATACACATTCAGCAGAAGCTGTACTTTGAGTACTCATACAACCATTCTGTTTTCCACTTTCAGTACAGTATTCATTATATTCCATGAGATATTCAAAGCCCACTTTATTATAAAATGGGCTTTCTGTTAGATGATTTTGCCTAACTGTAGGTTAATGTGAGTGTTTAAGGTAGGCCGAGCTAAGCTATGATGTTTAGTAGGTTAAGTGTATTAAATGCATTTTCAGCTTACAATATTTTCATAAGTTTATTGGAATATAACCCTATTGTAAATTGAGGGGTATTTGTAATAATGATATCTCTTCAAGGAGACTTTGTGAGCCTCTCATAGGAAAATGCATACACAGATGCATATAAATATATAATCTTTCTTTTCCATACATATGATATTCTTTAAGGATATTCAAAAATCTGGAAACAGTTGCCTCCAGGGAGATAAATGGTAGTGGGTTGGGAAACTTTTAACTGTATACGCTTTTGTACCTTTTGCATTTTGAATCAGATGAATGTATAATCTACATAAAATATTAAGATTAAAACATCACCGAATAACTTATCAGGAGTTTGGTGAACATAAGGGAAGGCCTCCTATGGTGGCTGTATTTTATTCAGTGTTGGTCACTGTTGGGCACTTCATAGAGCTTATTTCATTTCATCCTCACAAGCGCCGTAGGAGGAAGGGGCCCCAGAGGGATTCATGGTTAGAATAGCAGAGTAGGAGCATTTGGCAGCTATATTCTGTGTAGGTGATAACTTTAAAGATATTTTTGTTATAAAATGTTTCAAACATACAAAAAATATAGAGAAGCAGTTTTCTATAGTTATTAAATATTGTTAATGGGTAGTCACAGAAATTATCATCCAAAGTGGGATATTCTTGAGAGAAAAAGGAGGTTCTATTTATAATTATGGTGGGATAACAAACTTAAGATGAACAGCTCTGGACAAACTGGGTTGTATGGTCCCTGGAAAACAAGGATTACTGTAAATGTGAGTCCCGCCTTGTGCTTCTCTCTGTCCCACCAAGAAAATATGATCTTGATACAGATGTTCATTGTGTCAAGGCAACCATGGCAACCATGATCTAGATACACTGTTCAAGTTTTATGCTGATCCTACCTAGGTATGTCTCAGGAACTTTCCAGAGTTTCCTTTGAGTGCTTCTAAATTTTGCATAAATGGTATGTTGTCCCTTGTCTCTTTTTAAAACCAATAAGCCATTTTCCCTTCTTTTCCTGGAAAATTAAAGGAACAAAGACCAGGAAATAACAACGTATTAGCTAAGGTTCTGTTGATTGAAAGCAACAGAACCTAATTCTGGCTAGCTTAAACCATGCTAGGATTTAATGAAGAATACTGCAGAATCTTAGATATCTTATGACTGGGAAAGAGGAGGTTCAGGCAGTTCCTGGGATGTCAGCAACAGGTAGCTGTCAATTAACTGCCCCCACACCACCCACTGCTGCCGTCATCAATATAGCACACCACGATGGCTCCCAGCCTCTGTACGTCTGGGTTCCGGTGTTCAAATTCTAGAGACAGCAAGAGAAATCCCATTGAGTCAGGGATCCTTCCCTGGGTCACACTCCCTGCATATGGTCAGAAATGCAGGATTATGTACTAAAGACACAGCTAAAGAGGACCCACTTCACTGTTTTGGGACCATTTGCAGGGGAGGCAAAATTATGAGCTACTCACTTAAAGAGGTGATAACCATAAGTTTGCAGGAAAAAAAAATTGGAGAAGAGAAGGATAACACTATCCTACGGTTTCTTCTGAAAATGGACTAAGGGAACAGCATTTCCATTTGGAAATTCTCTCCTGGCATTTCAATATTTATGGATTCTGAATTCTGAGAAAAATCAGTTGAGAAATTAGGAAAATGGGAAGGAACATTCTAATTTTCCTGTGAAAATTACAGCTTAATAGTCAGTATAGAGAACTTACTGGCTTGAAGAAATGCACTGACTTCAAGTCAAGCAAGATGAGGAAGCACTGACATGTGGAGATGAAAGTTAAGGTGAACAGGACAGGAGCAGTAAAGGAGCCTCAGTCAGACTTTCTTGTATCTGTTGCTGTGTTACAAGTGTGTGTTCATGGCCTTGTCCACTGCTAACAGTGAACCATTTCTGCAAATAAATATTAATGTGTTCCTAGGCATAGTATATGTTTTACAAATCCTATGAGAGGTTTTCTAAGAAATGCCAAGTTTTAGAAACAAAATATGCCCTTAAATCGGCAATTTTGACAGTTGCTTCTTTCTAGTGCTATTCATCTTGCCAGGAGATCAGAATGTTATGTTATTTAAATGGTATTGGAGGGGATGATTGATGCCTTGTTTAACAATGTCATGTAAACAACGATTAAAGCATTAAGTATTTGTGGTGTTACCTTTCAATCTTTAAAGGACTTTTCTTTAGCATTTATTTTGTGATAATATTGATTTCTTTTTAATGTTTTCTCTATTAATGCTATTGGATTTTATAATCTTGTTACAATATGTTGGCTCCTAATAATAAGAAATCATCATTTGTTATCATATCTTTTAAAAACAGAAGACTACTAAAACTTTTCAATAATCCTGTTACAGAAAAAAACGACTATTTGCTTGTTATTATAGTCACTTATTATTTTTCAAAAACTTGTAAGTGAAGTGTTATGAAAATCATATGAATTTGGGAATTCCCAAGCATTCTCAGAAATTCTATTTCCTTGTTCCCAAATCCCAATGATTAATATCTGCCAGGAGTCGGAAAACAGTGAAAGGAAGTAACATCCTATGTTGGATACCTGGTAGGGTTAGTGAAGAAACGTTATTGCTGAGCTCTGTGTTACGCTCACGAATGATGCCATTGAGGAAGTCACGCTTGTTGAAAGGAACGCAGATACACAAAGAGTTTTGCTGCTGTCTGTTGGATAAGAACCCCCTGGTCGATTTCAGCTCCTACTGCAAGTTACAAAAATCAATCCAATGATAAATGAAAAGTGCCCAGTGTGCTGGGAAATAACTTATTTTTTGGCTTCAGAGGAAATTTTAGAAACAGTGCCAAGTGAAACGTAAAAACAAACTACGAAGACGTTCATGAATTTCCCTCTGAAGCTGACAGCCGTATTTTAGCAGATGGAACTCCTACTATTAGCCCAACTCTTGGGTTGAAACAGTGTGTCCAGGAAACCCTATGTTAAAATGCAATGTGTTGGGGATATTGTTCCTCTATTTGCTTGAGTTAATTTTCAAATTAGTGTACTCTTGCTTAGCTGTGCTCTGAGGGAATGAACAAAAGATTGGTAAACTCTGATGGAGAACACTGGTCAGGCAGGGCACATAGAATCCCTGGGGATGGTGGTTCCTGGCAAATGGGGGAGGAGGACATGAGCCAGGCTTGGGCTGGGCTGGAGGAACATGAAGATGGGATCTACTCACAACCCCCAAAACTGAGGGGTCCTGGTAACACATTATTTCACCCTCAGCCATGCAAATTTATTATTTTTATGGATAAAATAGCTTTAAAAAACTAATTTACATTGAAATGTTAAAATATTTATATAGAGATTAGAAATATTTCTATAGAGATTATTGGGAATCCCCTCCTAAAGCCCAAACATAAAAACTACCAAAAAAAGAAATTCCGTGTAGGCTAAGATTGCAAATGACTGATGGAATGTCATTTAAATTAAACATGGAAAATATATTTCCTCTTTAATAAAGATCTAAATTCTATTCTTTTTAGGAGCCTTCAGAAATGAAATTCAACTATTAAAAAAAGTATAGAGAAGCCTTTAGAAAAGAAACTTTTCTTTTGCTGTATTATATATTAAAGAACTTTGATGAGAATAGTTCTAAAGTGTTTAATACTCGATTCCAGTGATGTTTCTAGGTATTGTGGGGAACACCTAGAAATTAAATCTTCATCTTTGGCAGATCAGAGGCCTATTATTTTTAGGTAAAACAATTAAAATCTGCTTTTAATAAATCACAAATTTTGCAAGTTAGCCATTAATAGTAAGTGCTTTTCAAAGTTTGGCCCAATACATGAAAAAGCCAGAAAAACATACCTGCATTAGTTTTGCCCATCACCTTCTTATGCTGGCCTCAGGAGATTTATTAACAGCATTCAATATTTTAGGTAGGCTGGATGTGGTGGCTCATGCATGTAATCCCAGCACTTTGGGAGGCTGAGGTGGGAGGATGGCTTGAGACCAGGAGTTCAAGACCAGCCTGGTCAACCTAGTGAGCCCCTCGGTCTCTCTGAAAAGAAAAAAATATTAGGTATCCTGTGGCTACCTCCAAAAACAAACTCCAGAGGAACTGAATTTTTTTTTTTTTTTTTATTTCATGTGTTGGGATAATGGCTTCTTTTGCAGTTACTTACGAAGAATTGAAGGGTCAGTAAAAATATTTTTTCATCCTTAATAACATGAATTCTCTAATTTGTGTGTGATATAATGCTAGATATTGTGCCAAAAGTGTTACATAGACATAATCCATGCCCATTTTCAAAGATAATACTAATATAGAGAATAAGAATCATTATTATTGTAGTAATTATTATTTTAGTAATAGTAGTAATAATCAAAACAATTACATCAAACACTTATTAAACCCTTATTATGTGATAGGTACTGTGTAAGCAATTTCCACATATTAGCTCCTTAAATGTGATCACTAACCCCATGAGGTAGGTAGCATTATGTCCATTTTATAGATGCAGAAACTGAGCTTTGAAGAGGGAAAGCAACTTGCCCAAGGCCATGCAGGCAGTCATTGATAAGGGTGGGGAGCGAGAAGTTGAAGTCTGAGATGTAAGTTCACAGACACGAGTACACAAACACGTACAAGATACTCGTATGACATGTGGGGTTGCTTGAAATATGTAATTGACTTTCCCCAGCACAAGAAAGTGTTTGGACAGATTTCAAAGGGATCTAACACTTCCTCAGAGGACTGCCCTACGACATTTTTCCGTGTGCTTTTCTGCCTCTTGTCCTATACTTTTGGCATTTCTTCTGCTCTTAGAGGCAATGAGTCAACAGCATATTTTTAGCACCTCCTGTGTGCATAGAAGTGGCCCCTGACTCAATGGGAGTGTATAACTACCATGGGCCAAATCAGTGTGCTTTCCTGTTAGCCAGGGGATTATAGAAGAACACGCTCCCCTGATTCCAACAGAACTTGCTGCCACTCTGATGTCTTCATTGTAAGGCCTCTAAATGAATGTTCAAGAAATTCATGTTAAAGGCACGTGTCATATGTGTAACTTGTAAACATTTGTGTACTTGTCTCTGTGTCCTTCCACCTCAGGCTTCAACTCTTGTTTTTACCTTTATCAATGACTACCTGTGTGCTGTGTGGCTTTGGACCAATTGCTCACCCCCTCTAAAGCTCAGTTTCTGCATCTGTAAAATGGATATAATGCCATATATACATAGATATAGATATACATACACCAATATATATACACACATATATATGTGTGTATACATATGTATACACACATATATATGTGTGTATACATATATATACACACATATATATGTGTGTATATACATACATATATATGTGTGTATATACATATATATATAATATACAAACTGAAATATATAGTTATATAAATATTTCAGTTTAAGTTTCAAAAATCACTGGAGGGTATTTTTATAATACCCTTCAGCAATTTTACCTGCTGCCTTTGCACATTCTGGTGAATTTCTAAATGGAAGTCTGATAGAGATTAATCTTTTAATGCATCATAAATAAAAAAGAAAATCACAGAATGATGTAGCTGGAGAGGACCCTGGGGATCTAGTGTTTCATGAAAGATTAATGTCCTTGATCTGTTTGTAAGTGTTTTGGAAAAATCTTCCATGGTCAAATAAAACTTGGCAATGTTGGATTAAAGTTAAATAGGTTTTTTTTTTTTTTCCTGCAGAACTTCATAGTCCTTAATATGCTAATATGTTTTGTGAATCTACAAGGAATGAAGTGTTTCCATGCTTATTTTACCCAGATTCTCATTTTGGGACAGGCTGGTCAAGCTGAGTCAGATAGTATATTCTCTAGATGGAGATGATGGCTGATTCCTTTTTGAGAGCAAGAGAGTCCCCAGGGGAAGCAAGGGTATATCAGTTGCTCCATTTCATGCCAAGGATCCTCAGTCTTTAGAGGCTCAGAGAAGGCTGAAAGGCTACTCTAGGCTATCAGGGCTACCATTCATTGTGACCCATGCTACAGAGAAGCTTTGAGCTCAGTGCAAAGGAGTGACCAGCCCTTGAGAATCAGGAAAATTTATTTATTCCTGACCTAGTCCACTGAGGACATACAAGGAATGGGGCAGGGGAGTGTCACCAGCTATGGTTACAAGCTAGTCTGATTCTCTTTCATTAAGAAAACTGGTCCCTGTGAGTTTAGATTGGGAAGCACCAGGTTAAAAAAATTTTAGGCCAGGAGTGGTGGCCACTGTACTCCAGCCTGGGTGACAGAGTGAGAATCTGTCTTAAAAAAAAAAAAAAAGTTAAGTGATGTCTTCTGTTGAGGACCTCTCAGAACTTTTAATATGAAAGTGTGCATTGTGAAGAATGGGAGTAGAGTGTACAGGAGTTTTAAAAGCTACTTGGTCATGAAACTCTTGCTTTGTGCAGGATTCGAGGGGCACTAACATTCTGAGGAAAATATTTTGGGAAACATTGATCTAATCCAAACTTCTCATTTTACCAGCAAACAACTGTGGGGCCCTCTAAGTTTCCTTTCTCCATCATTGTGACAAATTCATTGGAATTAATTCAATCAAACCTGGGGTCAGCTTTGAAGAGATTTATTTAGCAGGTAAATCTGTTTTGTACATTTTGAGGGAGTTCTGAGTTTCCATAGTCAAAAACCACAGATCAATTTAACCAACCTTTATGGAATATCACCTATGGCCCAAAGACCCTTTAGCTACAGTGATGGTCTACAAAAATATAAAGTGTAATTCTTGCAATACAGGAGATTAGTAATAATGGTCAATATAATGATGATGACACCATGAATAGCTAACATTTATTGAATGCCTTTCTATTAGTCAGGCACTTTACTAAGTATTTTAATCCTCCCAACAATTTATGAGGTAGGGATTATAATAATTCCCATCTTATAGTGAGGACACTGAGGTTAGGAAATTATCCTAGCCTAAACGTTAAGTGTAAGCATGAATAGAAAGGTGTTATCAGCCTATAAGACATTCCTTTATGAGTGATACAAAATCCTATATAAATTCAGAGAAAAGAAAAGTGGTTTTAGAAGTCCTTGATCAGTGAGTGTGAAGCATGTGGTGGCCCGGTTACTGTTTGTTTGCCCATCTGTCCTCCCTCTGGGGATCAGCACCCCCTTACTTTGGAAGAATTGTTTTCCTTTTCACTGTAAGGTTCTTTCTGGCTATGCGATGGGGCACATTGCCTCAAACTAGCCCTGTTCCAGTCTTTGAGAACCTTGAAATTGGAACCAAGGGAAGAGGATTGCCTCTTGAATGGTAATTCTCTAAAATCTAGTCTGAGGTGCTGGTGCCTAATCCCTGGGTCTGTGGAAGGAGCTGGGCTGTGAGAGGGGAGAATGATGTTGATGTCAAGAGAGAGGCAGGTGCTAGGAGCAGAGAGATGGAGGCCTGGAGGGTTTCTGGGCTTCTCTGAGGCTTAGGGTTTGGATCATTGTCTTCATTACTGGAACAAAGGATTTACCATACCTGCTCTTCTGGGAATGAAACTGTCCTGCTTTGCAAAATAAAGTGTCATTAGAAAGAGATCTTAAAAACCCCACACCATAGACAGGTGCACAGATCCGTAGAAGTGTTAAAGTTCTGTCTGTTGGATGCTAAGCCAAGACTCTTAAGTATGTTCTAAAGAGAAACTGGTGTGTGTAGGCTGTGCACTCCCAGGGAGATAAAAAGTTAGGAACTTTATGGGTTGGGCTTGGTGGCTCCCACCTGTAATCCCAGCACTGTGCGAGGCTAAAGTGGGCAGATTGATTGAGCTGAGGAGTTCGAGACCAGCCTAGGCAACATGGTGAAACCCCATGTCTACAAAAGCTACAAAAATTAGCTGGGCGTGGTGGCATGTACCTGTAGGCGGGAGGATCGCTTGAGCCCAAGAGGGAGAGGGTGCAGTGAGCCATGATTGTGCCACTGCACTCCACCTGGGTGACAGGAATTTTATGGGGAATGGGATCTTGGAGACTGAGTAGAGACTAGAGGAAAAAAAAAAAAAAACTACCTCCCCAACTGGCCACACTATTCTTTTAAAAAAATGTTAATTGACAAATTAAAATTGTATGTATTTACGGAGGTATAATGTGATGTTATGATATATGTATACATTGTGGAATAATTAAATCCAGAGAATTAATAGATTCATCACCTCAAAACCTATCTTTTTTGTGGTGAGAACATTTGAAATTTATTGTCTTAGCAATTTTGAAATACACAATACTTCATTGTTAACTTCAGTCACCATGCTGTGCTGTAGATCTCAACAAAATGTATTCTTCCTGTCTCAACTAAAACATTGTACTCTTTGACAACATTTCCCCATTCCTCTCACCCCCTCCAAAAACACCCATTCTTTATGTTGAAGAGAATGGCTAAAAAGTCCCAGCAGGTTTCAACTGACAGCTTCAGTGGTTGTCCCATCACACTTCAATGTTATTAATAGAAAGGGGAGGGGCAATACATAATTCGGACAGGCAGAAAGTACCATTGTAACCACTTTCCTGACTTCACAGAAAAAGTCCTCTTGTTTTCATCTGTAAAATGGGAACTGCGTGAATACCATTCTTCTTTTCTTCAGCCTCCAAAGAAAAAACAGATGCAAAGCCTTTTATCAATTGCAAAACAGTATACAATGTGTGTTATTACTCACAGTTGTCTTACTGTGACCAAACACTTTATAAGCCTGTGGCAAGTCAGCCTTACTCTCAGGAAGTGGACAATATTTGGGGAAGGAGAAGCAGCAGGATCTTTCAGGACAGTAGCCTTGGTGGGTCCAAAAATTCCTTGAGCGAAATGGGAGACAAAACTTTCTTCCTGCTTTGCGGTTTATCCTGTTAGTCTTGTCTCTCTTCACTCCTATTTTCTATGGAGAATTTCCTGGTTTTGGAGTTTGGGTGCGTTTTATGGAGAGGAGGCAGAACATCTTTAGCTCCAGCAGAATGAAAGGATACATGCAAAGGAACCTAGCACAGTATGTGGTACCCAGTTCCCCTTTAACTTGGCTTTATTCATTCACTCCTGGTAGGGCATTAATAAGGGATTTAGCCCCCTCCTATTGAAAACGATTAATTCAGGGAAGAGTTCAGGCAGTGTGGACAGATACAGTGTAGGCCAAGCCTGTTTCTAAGGCAGGAGCTGGGTAGGGAGGGTGAGAAGGGCGAGAAGAATAGGGAAATATGTGTCGTCTGTGTTGCTGCTGTTGCAACCACCAAAACAAACAAACAAGTGAAAAAAAAAAAAAAAGAATTGTCCATACCGGAAAGTGTGCTGTTTTGGAGGAGGCTGGGGAAAGTGTGGATGGCTCAAGTGGGTCCTGTTGGATTGAAGTCTGACAGTGGTGATTCCCTTCAACAAATGGTCGGGGTGGGAGGGTACACACACACATACACACACACACACCCCCCACACGCAGCACCAAGCCTCCGATTTCAGCGCTGGCAGGAGATAACCATTCTTAGCTCGCCTTTCCAGGGTTATTTTTGGCTGAGGCTGTTCGCTGATGGCAAAAGGTTTCAGCCCCCTCCCAAATCCCTCCCCATGCTTGTTCTAAAGAGAAACTGGTGCGTGTAGGCTGCACACTCCCAGGGAGACAGGGAGACGGGCCTGGCGCCGGAGAGGAACCCGGACTCTGCCCAAAGTCTCGCCGCCCGCCGGCTGTTTTCTGGTGGAGGGTGTGCCCCGGAGGGCGGCGATCGCGCGTGAAGGCTGGGGCCAGGCGCGGGTGCAGGCGTCACCGGGGTTGGGCTAGCAGGCCCTGGAATCAGGCTTTTGGGACACCCCGAAAGTGAGTCCAACTTGGGGAGAAACTGAGGACACCTCGGGCGGTCTGGCAGCGGAGAAGGTGGGCGGGAGAAAACTTTACAGGAAGGCAGAAGCAATCTCCGCCGAGGGAGTCAGCGAGCAGCCGCACGGAGAGGAGGGGCGGGCAGTCCCCAGGCGGGCGGGTGCAGGGCGCAGGATGCCGGCCTGCCGGAGAGGGGGCCTGGGCGCGAGGCGGAGTCCCGGTGCGCGGCCAGGTGGGCGGAGGCCCCCGGCAGGCTGCAGATTGCCTCCGGCCCCGGAAGCCTCAGCAGGACCGGCCAGGAGGCGCCACGGAGGGGAGCCCCATCCCGGTGCTGACAGTGCCCACCGCGCCCTACGAGGACCGGCGGCCGGCCGGCGGCGGGGGTCTGCGGCGACCTACCGGCCTCTTCGAGGGCCAGTGCAACTACCTGCCCAAATTCATCCAGAGCGTGCTATCGTCCATCGACCTGCGCGACCGCCGGGGCTGCACCACGGTGGTGGGCAGCAACGGCATGTACTTTAGCAGGACGGCCATCGAGATCGTGGGGCAGATGGCTGCGGCCAACGGGGTGAGTGTCCAGATGCCCCTCGCTTCCCGCCGCGCTGCCGCCATGCCCTCTCCTAGCCCTTGTCCCCCTGCTGCCTCCGGGCCCAGCTGGGAGGACCCTGCCCGGCCCAGGCTTTGCTTCCTCACTCCCGCGTCCTCACCCTCCAGCGCCCCACTCCCGCCACGCTCGCAGCCTCCCCGGCGCACCCCGGACACTGGGTTCTATTAGTACCCACCGCCCCCAAAATCTTGAGGGGTGTCCGTCGTTCCTGGAGCCACTCCGGGTGCCCTGGACTCTTCTCCGACTCTGCACACATCCCGCACCTGCTCATTTTTCTTTCGGACATTCTCTTACCCGGCCCCGTAGATTCCAAGGCAGCTCCCAGTTTTCCATATTGTTCCCAACGCGTTCACTGCCCACAGTCCCCACACAAACTTCTTTCCCAGGCTCACAACATAGTCCCTCTGCCCCGTGCCCTTTTTGCAATAATCTGCCAGTCCCCTAAGTCTTAGCTCTGCCTATTTAACAGTAGTGGTGTCTCAGAACACACACACACACACACACACACACACACACACACACACACACACGATCCCTGACATATTTGGCAAGAGTAGGTCCTGAAGGTTTTTAATATTTTGGTTCTTTAACCCAGTGGAATTACTGAATGATTTATTTAATTAGGGTAGGGATGGAGTGGATCCATTTGTTTGATGCTAAACAGCCTGAGCTCGCAGTTCCCAGGGGGCATATC
This sequence comes from Pan troglodytes, assembly GCF_028858775.2. NCBI lineage: Eukaryota > Metazoa > Chordata > Mammalia > Primates > Hominidae > Pan > Pan troglodytes. The sequence goes on along the minus strand of NC_072410.2, from coordinate 5,726,142 downwards.
TCTAAATGGTCTGAAATGAGATTTGCAGTGGTTTTCTTAATGCAATTCCCAACTTCTCTCCAAATGCCTTTTGACATTTGACAACATTTCATGCCTCTTCCCCTTTCACTTTTCATCCTTGTTTTCTCTCCCTTCTCCCACGACCTCGGTAGTCTTCTGCAATCCAGATTCTCAGACTTCGGGTTTTTCTCCCTCTGCCCCTTTCCTCTCTGTCCTATAACTAGAAGCACCTTTTGGCATAGACCCGTATCCCAGTTTCCTCTTTCCCAGGTCCAGCAGCATCTCAAGGACATCTACAAGAGGGATACCTAACTTCAGGGGTCTCTGAATGATATGTGGGAAACATCGTCTAAAAAGGTAATTTTATCCTTATTCATGCAACCAGACCCACACTCATAGAACTTGTCTTTAAGGGGAGTGTCTTGCAGATGTATAAATGAGTGTTAACATCTTTAAAACAAAACTGAACATTTCCCTGGCATTTGTATTCCCTCCTTCCTTCCCAACCCTTTCCTTTTCATTTTCTCATTTATTATTAAAAACATTTTTAAAGGATCTCCATGCTTCATATTTATCTACTATAATTCCTCCTTCTCGGTGTTGCAGGGATAGGGAAAGAGGATTTTTTAAAAAACACAATAAAAAGCAATTGGGAGAAACAGGGCCAGTGGTGTTGGGGTGGGTAGTGGAATTGTGATTTTTGACTCCAGTAGACAATGATGCTGGATATATGGGGTTTGATTTCTCTCTGGCTCCTCACTTGAGATTGATGAAGTTTGGCTAGAATCAGGGAGTTGAAGAGAGGTTGACAAATGGTCTTTCACTCTTCTCTGACAGGCTGTTCCTGTGGAGTGATGGAGAATAATGAGCCTTGGGAGAGCTATGGGAGCTCTCATACTCCTTCCCGAGCCAATTTTTTAGGGAGTGAGAGAAACATGGCCTGTCCAATACTTGTTGTGGGTCAGGATATTTTTGAAGCTACGGTTGTTGATTTGCATGGGAAAATTATTATGTCTTATTATTTCTTGTCCCACTTTACCATAAGGGCTCCTCAGCTTCTTACTTCAATGGGTCTTCCATGACAAACACACTTTATTAACTCTAAGAGTGGAATTTATTTTAACAGATAATTAGCATAGGTCAATATATGCTTAAAATAGAGTCAAATTAAACGCACTAGCTGTTATAAAGGACAGCTGACAAAATCCACATAGAAGCATCGACTCTTAAATAATCTGAAAGTACTACTTCTAAGAGGGGCGGGCATGGGTGAAGGGAATGGTGGACATGTTTCAGAATTTCAAACGCCAACTTTAACCAATCGTTTCCTCATTTTGTTCACCTTCTTGGGGGCTTATGCTAAAGTGAAGTGAATAGCCATAAGGCTGGCTTCAGGAGAAAAGTGGTCTAAAAGAACTGGATAATTATAAGCAAAATTGGTCTCGAATGATTGAAAATTGATGAGAATGTGCTTGTCTCCTGATTTGGCATCCTGAGTTAGACTCAGGTATACTGAACATGGATCCCAAAGGCTTTGGTGTTCTTTGATATCTTATTGGATAATCATAAGCAGGCTAGAAAAATAGGAAACTAGAATTTTTTCTCTTTGAACTGACAAATCTGACCAGTTGGCTGCATTCTCTATATCTGAAAAATCTTGGTTTTGATTGAAAAAGTTAATTTTACAAAGCAATTTTCTTTTTTTAAATTAAATTTCATTTTTTTTTGACACAGGGTCTCACTTTGTTGCCCAGGCTGGAGTGCAATGGTACAGTCTTGGCTCACTGTAGCCTTGACCTCCCCAGATTCAGGTGATCTTCCCACCTCAGCCTCCTGAGTAGCTGGGGCTATAGGTGCACGCCACTACGCACAGCTGATTTTTGTGTTTTTACTACTCATAGGGTTTCTCTGTGTTGCCCAGTCTAGTCTCAAACTCCTGATCTCAAGAGATCTGCCTGCCTTGGCCTCCTAAAGTGTCATGAACCACCATGCCCAGCCTACAAAGCAATGTTCTAGGAAAAACTACAGTTACTCTTTGATTATGTAATTGCTGGAGAAGAAAAGCATGGCATTTCTAAAATGATGAACTCTATTACTTATATTTTAATATCTCATAAAGTTTGAAATAGACATTTCAAACATAAACATGTATAAAAATTTTTATAAATTATAAAATCAAAAACATTTTACAATTATTTTATTATAAAATTATTATAGAATCAAAAACATTATAAATTTAAACAACTTTTTAAAAAATTTATTTTGGGATTTCCCATGGAGTGATGGAGAATAATGAGCCTTGGGAGAGCTATGGCAGCTCTCATACTCCTTCCTGGGCCAACTTTTTTAGGAAATGGGAGAAATATAACCTGTTCAATGTTTATTGTGGGTCAGGATATTTTTGAAGCTATAGTTGTTGATTTGCTTCAAACTTTAAAAAAAATATTATAAAATTATGGGATGTAAAAAAATGTATTATAAAACTTTGAAATTTTCAAACTTTCAGAAAAGCAGAGAGATGAGATTAATGGCACTCACAGGCAAGCATAGAACATAGATTGTAAACATTTTGCTATATTTGTGTCATGACTATTTTTTGCTTGTGTTTGAAAGTATATTAAAGAAAATGATATTTTACCCCTGAATTGTTTAGTACAGATTTCTAAAAAAATAAGAACATTTTCCTGTATAGTTACAAAATCATCTTTTCAAACAAAATAAAAAATGGCTTTTTTATATCCTTTATTACCCAGTCCACATTCAGATTTCCTCAATTATTATGAAATGTCCTTTTATTTTTTGAGACAAAGTCTTGCTCTTTCACACAGCCTGAAGTGCAGTGAAACAATCATAGCTCATTGCAGCCTCAAGCTCCTGGGCTCAAGTGATCTTCCTGCCTCAGCTTCCTGAGTAGCTAGGACTAGAGGTGCACACCACCATGCCCAGCTAATTTATTGTTTTTGTAGAGATGGAGGTCTTACTACGTTGCCCAGGCTGGTCTCAAACTCCTGGCCTCAAGTGATCCTTCCAGCTTGGTCTCCCTGAAATATCTTTTGTGGCTGGTTTGTTCAAATTAGTTTCTTCTAATCAAGGGATACAGATTGCATTTGATTATTTAGCTCAAGACTTTTTTAACCTGGAAAATACCCATACTCTTTGTTTATGTATTTATTTAGTGAAATTGACTTGTTGAAAAACTAGTCAGTTGTCCTGTAGAATATTTCCCCTTCTGGAATTTTCTGGTTGCTTTTTATGGTGTCATTTAACTTTTCACTCTGTTTTTTCCTGGTTAACTGGAAGTTAGTTCTAAAGGCTTTTAGGCCTGCTATAACAAAATACCAAAAACTGGATGACTTATAAAGAACAGAAATTTATTTCTCACAGTCCTAGAGGCTAGCAAGTTTAAAATCAAGGAGCATGTGGTTTTGATATCTGGTTAGGACCAACTTTCTGGTTCATAGATTGGCCTTCTTGCTGGGCCCTCACATAGTGGGAGAGACTAGCTAGCTCTCTGGGGCCTCTTTTATAAGGGCACTAATTCCAATCATGAAGCCTCTGTCCTTATGATCTAATGACCCCCTAAAGGCCCCACCTTTTAATACCAGCACCTTTGGGGTTAGGATGTCAACATATTAATTTGGGGAAGACATACACGTTCAGCCCATTGCAAGGTTTAGTTAGATTCAGGTTCAACTTCTTTTTTTAAAGACTATTTCATAGGCAATAATGTGTATTCACATCCCATCATTAGTGATGGTGAGATGATCGCAAGGTTAGGGTGATCACTGCCTATCTCCTCTGCTATATTCCCCCTTGGGTCAAGCCAGTAGTCTGTGACGTGAACTTTGTACCATGTGTATATTCAGTTATATTCTGTATCAATAGTTACTTGATTGTTTTAGCATTTATTAATGATCCTTGCTTGAGTTGATTATTTCATTAGGGGTTTCAAAATGGTGAATTTCTAATTCTCTAATTCTATCTACATGTTTTAGCTGGCATTTTTCTATAAGCAGACCATTTTCTTCACAACTGGGTTATTTGGCTACCCTGAAACATAGTTCCTTCCGGGAAGGCAGAACATATGTTTATTTCTGTCTTTTAAAAATTACTGGTGTTTGGAGTGAAGATTAGGTGAGCTAACTACCTCCACAGGTGACAAATGAATTTTGTTTTGTCTCACTTTTGCTTTTTTGAATATCACTGTGGCTGCTTGGATTTGTATATTTAATTTGAATGGATTAGGGAATAAATGAGAAGATAGGTTTTATCTGTTTCTGTAGTTTTTATGTGGCTGTGTGAACTTACTTTTAAAAATTCCCAGAAATATTTTAATTCCCCTTTAAAGATATAAACTATGTCATACTATAAAGCAAAAGAAAAACCAATCATGTGAAGAGTAAATAGTACCGTTTAAACGAATTGTGGTTAAGCTTAGTTTGTACCTAATTAGTTTTTTATTTCCTTTCTACTTTTATCTGCTTCAGAGCCTCTTCAGTGGTTTAGATCTTCTATGTGTCAAATTATTCTAATATCTTAAAAAGTTTAAGAGCTAAAATACAACACAATGACTACAAGAATGCCTTTGTCCTTTTCTGGGTAGGTACACCTAAGGCAACTTCTTTTTCTCTTCTTTGTTCTCTTCTTCTTTCTTATTCTTAAATCATCTTCAATATTGGACAGATGACAGCACTATGCCTGCCTCAAGATGTTTCTGACTTTTTCTTTTTCTTTTTCTTTTTTCTTTTTTTTTTTTTTTGAGATGGAGTCTTGCTCTGTCACCCAGGCTAGAGTGCAGTGGCACAATCTTGGCTCACTACAACTTCTGCCTCCTGGGTTCCAGTGATTCTCCCAACTCAGCCTCCTGAGTAGCTGGGGTTACAGGCATGCACCACCACGCCTAGCTAATTTTTTGTATTTTTACTAGAGACGGGGTTTCACCATGTCAGCCAGGCTGGTCTTGAACTCCTGACCTCAAGGGATCTGCCTGCCTTGGCCTCCCAAAGTGCTGGGATTACACGTGTGAGCCACTGCACCCGGCCGTTTCTGACTTTTTCTAAAGTCTTCTTTCTCTGGAGATGACATTATATAATAGCACTGTTCAATAGAAGTTTCTTTGATGATGGAACTGTTCTATAATCTGCATTGTCCCAGCCACTAGCCATATGTGACTACTGTAACACTTGAAATGTGGCTAGAGCAACTGAAGAACTGAATTTTGCATTTTACTTAATTTTAATTAATTAAAATAGAAATGCAAATAACCTTAAGTGGTTAGTAGCTACCATACTGGACAGCAAAGATCTATAATTCAGCATTTAAAATCGATTTTGTTTTGTTTTCAAAAATGGAGTCAGACTGTTGCAACCCAAAAGAACTGTAGGTTAAATTAAGGTAAATCACCAAATACTACATACACATTTGGGAAATCCAAACCAGATTTTTTCATGTGATAACCACACCCTCTTTTGACTTTAGCCTTGGAGGAAATGGAATATGGCAGAAAAAACCCTGTATCAGCAGCTGGAAGACTCATCTTCTTTTCCTAGCTCTGCCATATATTGACCAAAAGAGTCAAAGTCCATTCAGATAGTTGAGGGGCCTTGGAATTTTGTTTTTATTTTCACATACAAGTTGGAGGGCAGATGCGTTAGCCTCTTGAAATACCCAGAAACCACTTGTTTCCTCATGTAAAAATCAGGTATGACAGGATCATTTAATTATCCTGGAAATCAGATGAAGCACTGCATATGGAAGCACTTTGTAACATCGATAGCACTGGGAAATGTAAAGACCTTTTACTGAAATATAAAGGTGTATGGTTAACTGAATATATCTCAGATAGTTAGGATTTGACTGTATATATTGAATATAACCTGTAGTTGGCCCCTTGGTAAGCAGCTTACAGTTTTGTTGCAAGTTTTAGCCAAGAGAAAATTTATTTGTTGACTAGTCATGCCCTTTATTGGCCACATGATGAGCAGCAAAGATATTAACACACAGTGCACCTTGCAGAATTCAAGAATGTCTCAGTGTCTTGTGAACTAGGAAGCTGAAATGCAGTGGTATGCAGAAGGCTGGCTCAGTAGGAGCCTTGGGAGTGTCCTCCAGATAGAAGTTTGTGCAGGTTGTGTTTGATTCCAGTTGGCCATGAAAAGCTGGTTGCTCTAAAGCATGAGAATATACTTGGTTTTGCATTTACTAGAACTATCTGGGGAACAAATCTTGGGGTGGAAGAAAGAAGGGAGGGAGGGAAAGCTGTGCTTCAATAGCTAGGGCTTCTTTCCTGGAATGGATCTGAGAATCTGGGATTGGGTGGCTAATATCTCATCTCTAGAAGGGAGAAAGAACTGGGTGGTGATGGCTTTGTATTTTCTATTGGAGTCCACTACAGAATAGGTGAATGGAATGGGCTGCTATGATCCAGACATTAGGGAGGACAGGTTTGTGATACATTAGAAAACTTGAATGAGCCCTTCTATGATTCTCTCTTCCCTCTTTCTGCTTCCCGTTCTTAATCACCATCCGCAGGTTGTGGAATTAGCAAATCTATTATGTGAACAATAGCAAACTTACAGGAGCCCTTGGCTCCATCTATCTCCCTGTTTGTGTCAGTTCCTTCTGGATGCTTTTAGTCTGTGGTCTTCATTCACTCTTTTTCTGGGGAAGTAAAAGGAGTGGGACAGATTATGAGAACAGGTGGGTCCTCCCAGTTGCTGGGGTGGTTATTTTAAGCTTTGTTTAATGTGTCCAGAGACCCAGATGGCATTTTTAACTAAGCTGCTTTATTAAATCTTGTGATAAAGCATAGTGATGTTTATTGAAAAGGCAGACACGCATCAGCAACTTTACGCGTGAAACTTGCTCTAAGAATTTTCTGTAAAACATCTGTTCTCTTTGAGCCTTTTGTGAACTCTGGAAGTTTGCTAGTTTCTATACAGACTTGAGGACAAGAATTTGGAACCCACTTTTGGAGATGTCCAAGCATAGGTATTGGAATCATTAATCCTAACCCTCTCAGTTTTAAGGCCCCGGATACCCTTCTGTTAGACAACAGTAACATGAGCAAGCACTGTAATAACCTTTAAACAAGATTATTTGGAAATAATGGACAAGAAAAATTAGTATAAATTGTTTGGGGATTTTAAAATTAAAGATAAAAAGCTAGGGCTTCAATGACCTGTGCCAGCCTATAGCCTTAAGAGTCAATTTGCAAACACTCAAGATTTGGCCAATATGCCTCTACTACTTCTACTTAACACAGTCAAAGGGAAATTTTTAGAGTCTCTCATCTGATTTGACTCTCTTAGTTACGAATAAGAGGATATCTAGAATATATATGTGACTTGTTAAAATGAAAATCCACCTTCTCTGAGTCTTCAAATATCTTTCATATCTTACATTTTTTAGTCACATCAACTTTTGAAGTCATGTCCGTAGTTGTATGAAAAGAAAAATTTCAGGAACATTCAACCTCAAAAGTTCTTTTTCTTAGTCTGAAGTCGTAGAAGCATTTGACTTGTACTTTCTCTTTTTAAGTTTGTACTAGTAGGTATTTTGTATAAATATAATATTTAATTATTGCCTTTGTATTCTTTTTCTCCAGTAAACATCCTGGTTTTTAGCTATCAATATGTAGTTTTACATTTAGGGATTTCTAATGGAAAGAGAAATGAATCTGAAATCAGAGGACAAGAGTTTATTCTACTTGACCAAACACATACACAATACTGGAAGGAGAGTTTTACAACAAATATTTAATATCTATGACATGTAAACCGTTTTTTGAAATCAAGAAAATTCAAATATTTCAATACAAATATCATCAATAATAACACATGAACAGGTGGCCAACCTTATTAATAACCAGAGAAATATAAATTAAAACAATCCATCAACTTGTAAAAAAGATGAAATTACCCAGAGTTGGTGTAGGTGATGGAAAATTGTCATGTTTGTATACTGTTCATAGAAGTTAAATTGACATAACTTTTTGGTCAGGCAATTTGGAAGTATATATCTAAATTAATAGAGTAGTTTTCTAATAACCTGGGAATCTCTTAATCTAAGAATCTTTACTGTAGATTTTTCTAGAACAAATGTACAAACATCTGTGTACAAGGGTACTCACTGCAGCATTTTGCTAAGGAAAAACTCAGAAAAAATCTATATGTTCAACAGAGAACAGGTACATAATTTATGACACAACTGCACAATATACACCACTAAAACAAAGGATATAAATTTATATGTAGTATGAAAAAGATGTGAATGATAGCTTGTTGGTGAAAAACAGCAATGACTGGAATATTGTGTGTAACGTAATCCTGCTTTTCTGTATATAATGTAGGCATAGAAAATAGGATTGAAAGGACATACTGTAGTCAACAGTGTATATAGCTTGGGTGGAGGGGGTGTATAATGGGGAAGGAGAGTCCCTTTTCCTATCTATTCCATATACATCTCTGGATTTAAAAGATCATACATGCATATGCATTACCTTCAAAATTAAAATGATAAAGACAAAAGGAGAAGCTTTGGATTTGAATCATGATACTACTGTTTGCAACTTCTATGACCGTGGGGAAGTCGCCTAGCCTCCTGGGGTTTATTTCCTCATTTATAAAAATAGGGAAAGTAATAATACTTGTCTACATATCTTCTAGGGTTGTTGGGAGGATTGAATGTGATAATGGGTTACAGCATTATGAATTATTTATTCATAGAACACAATTATTATAAAAATAGTTTGCTGTGATTAAAATAAAAGAAGGACGAGATCGTGTGTGTTTTTCAGTCCCAGTAGCTTTACTAACCAGAAAGCGCCTGCTGATGTGGTGATCACAGTTGTTTTGGTGCAGCTTCCTCTTGACTTTTGGCATTTCTCCACGCTACTAGCTAAGGCTGAGGTGGCGACTGTGGAAGGTGTGATCTCCTCCCCCTCCCAGCACACATTTGTGTGCATACTCACACTCATGCACACACAAACACACACATGCACACTCTATCACAGTACATGAGGTGGCAGCAGCTGCTCCGGCATAGACTTTCACACAACATAAAGGGCTTTTTTGGTGTGGTCTGTGCATTATTTCCTGTTAAGCATGAGCTGAGTCAGTGCCATGCTTTTCCATCTGAAACCTTTCTGAGGCTCAGGCTGTGTTAAGAGCAAACCCTCTCCCCTCCATGCCCACCCCATGGCCCTCTACTGAAGCCAGATCATAATCTGCTCATTTCATGAGGATTTTCAAACCGAATGGACTGGGCCATGTGAGAGATCACTGAAAGGAACAGACCAAGCAGAGGCTAAGAGACTCCACGCTAATCTGCTGAGTCATCTGAAAATGCACAGCTGTGGCAGCTCACGGTGCTTTAAAGTACTTTGGCAGGATGTTTGTTCAGGGGGCCTGTTCCTGCAGCCCTGCTGAATGTTTGGTTAGGAGGCATAATCATTTTTTGGACAGGATCCCCCAAATGTAAAGTGATAGATGCTAATGTGGAATATAATATAGAAGATACAGCTTGGATGTCATAAATAACAATAAATTGTTTAATCTTGCTGAGTTGTAAATCTATGATTGCCAGAGGTCTTTAGTTCACTGGAACATAGTATAGGGGCAGGGGCACGTAGCAAATAGGCAGTTATTATTTTCCAACCAGACAGAAACTGGTCTGATGGAATTTATCTAAAAAGGCATACACATGTATTTTAATTAATTGTGACAATTACTCAGAGAAAACACATGGCCCTAAAGAGGCTGAGGGGTTTTTTTGTTCTACCTATAAATGTATATGTATATTCACCTACATTCTACCTATGTATAAGTAACAGAATGAGTTTTTGTTTGGGGATATATATTTATACATATCTATACAGATAGATAAACACATACTTAATTTCTGTCTACCTATTAAGGTGCGGTGCCAGATGGAAAGTATTTTTAAACATTTAGATAGCTTATTCTATAGCATATGTGTGCATATAGCCCCCCCATAAAGCTTTGTCTCTTTTCTGGATATATTTAACAAGAGGCTAGAATAGAGTCCAAAATGTCAGAAATGTTTGAACATTCCATAGAAATGAAGGAGGTGTTTCCAAATGACCTATGTTTCTATGGCAATAAATAGAATTTGTGCTGCATTGGATGGGTCAGGAGTAAGGAATATAAACAGTGTAAGTATGACTATTCCAGGCAGAAATCTACCTTGTAAGAACAGCTTTGTGCAGTGAGCTCAACAACATTGATCAGTTAGCAGTCCGGTTCAGTACAACATTGATCAGGTAGCAAGCCTGTTTCGCAGTGCCAGTCGGAGACACAGATGGGGACAATCAAAGAAGATGCAGGTCAGGACAAGGATGCAGACATGTACCTGTCACTACCATGGACTTCAGCAGCTTCTTAGTGAGCAGGTTTATGATCAAAGAAGAAAGACATCGTTGATATGTAAGCATGTTACAATTAATTTGCTGTTTAGTTATTAGCAAACTACATCCAGTTTTTAGTTTTTAGGTTTTTTTTCTTTTTTCTTTTTTGAAACAGGTTCTTGTTCTGTCATCCAGGATGGAGTGCAGACGTTATCCAAGCTCACTGCAGCCTTAAATTTCTGGGCTCCGTGGATCTTCCCACCTCAGCCTCCCAAGAAGCTGGGACTACAGGTGCACGCCACCATGGCCAGCTAATTTTTCTTATTTTTTTGTAGAGATGAGGTCTTGCTGTATTGCCCAGGCTGCTCTTGAGCTCCTGGCAGTGTAGATATTTCCATGCTTATACAGATGGTGGTGTAGATATTTCCATGTTTATACAGATGAGTGTGTAGATATTTCCATGTTTTTAAGTATGGCGGTGTAGATAACTCCATGTTTATATAGATCACGGTTTAGATATTTCCATGTTTATACAGATTGTGGTGGAGATATTTCCATGTTTATACAGAGAGCGGTGTAGATATTTCCAAGTTATTACAGAAGGCGGTGTAGATATTCCCATGTTTATACAGATGGCGGTGTAGATATTTCCATGTCTATAGAGATGACGGTGTAGATATTTCCATGTCTATAGAGATGGCGGTGCAGATATTTCCATGTTTATACAGATGGCGGTGTAGATATTTCCAAGTTTATACAGATAGCGGAGAAGATATTTCCACGTTTATATAGATGGCGGTGTAGATATTTCCATGTTTACACAGATAGCGGTGTAGATATTTAAATCTTTACACAGATAGCGGTGTAGATATTTCCATGTTTACACAGATAGCGGTGCAGATGTTTCCATGTTTATACAGATACCGGTGAAGATATTTCCGTGTTTATACCGATCGCGGTGTAGGTATTTCCATCTTTCAACAGATGGTGGTATAGATATTTCCATGTTTATAGAGATAGCGGTGTAGATATTTCCTTGTTTATGTAGATGGCGGTGTAGATACTTCCATGTTTATAGAGATGGCGGTGTATATATTTCCATGTTTATAGAGATAGCGGTGTAGATATTTCCATGTTTATACAGATAGCGGTGCAGATATTTCCATGTATACACAGATCATGGTGTAGATATTTCCATGTTTATACAGATAGCATTGTAGCTATTTTCAGGTTTATGCAGATAGCGGTGTAGATATTTCCATGTTTATAGAGATCACGGTGTAGATATTTCCATCTTTCTGCAGATGGCAGTGTAGATATTTCCATATTTATATAGATGGCGGTGTAGATATTTCCTTGTTTATGTAGATGGCGGTGTAGATACTTCCATGTTTATAGAGATGGCGGTGTATATATTTCCATGTTTATAGAGATAGCGGTATAGATATTTCCATGTTTATATAGATAGCAGTGTTGTTAATTCCATGTTTATACAGATAGCGGTGTAGATATTTCCATGTTTATAAAGATAGCGGTGTAGATATTTCTAAGTTTATACACATAGCAGTGTTGGTATTTCCATGTTTATACAGATAGCGGTGTAGATATTTCCATGTTTATACAGCACGCGGGGTAGATATTTACATCTTTATACAGATGGCAGTGTAGATATTTCCATGTTTATACAGATGTCGGAGTAGATAGTTCCATGTTTATGGAGATGGCATCGTAGATATTTTCACGTTTATAGAGATGGCGGTGAAGATATTTCCATGTTTATAGAGATAGCGGTGTAGATATTTTCATGTTTATAGAGATAGCGGAGTAGTTATTTCCTTGTTTACAGAGCTAGCGGCGTAGTTATTTCCATGTTTATACAGATGGCTGTGTAGATATTTCCATGTTTGTACAGATAGTGGTGTAGATATATCCAAGTTTATAGAGGTAGCGGTGTAGATATTTCCATGTTTGTACAGATAGCGGTGTAGATATTTCCATGTTTATAGAGGTAGCGGTGTAGATATTTCCATGTTTATAGAGATAGCGGTGTAGATATTTCCTTGTTTATGTAGATGGCGGTGTAGATACTTCCATGTTTATAGAGATGGCGGTGTATATATTTCCATGTTTATAGAGATAGCGGTGTAGATATTTCCATGTTTATACAGATAGCGGTGCAGATATTTCCATGTTTACACAGATCATGGTGTAGATATTTCCATGTTTATACAGATAGCATTGTAGCTATTTCCAGGTTTATGCAGAAAGCGGTGTAGATATTTCCATGTTTATAGAGATCACGGTGTAGATATTTCCATCTTTCTGCAGATGGCAGTGTAGATATTTCCATATTTATATAGATGGCGGTGTAGATATTTCCTTGTTTATGTAGATGGCGGTGTAGATACTTCCATGTTTATAGAGATGGCGGTGTATATATTTCCATGTTTATAGAGATAGCGGTGTAGATATTTCCATGTTTATACAGATAGCGGTATAGATATTTCCATGTTTATGTAGACAGCAGTGTTGTTAATTCCATGTTTATACAGATAGCGGTGTAGATATTTCCATGTTTATAAAGATAGCGGTGTAGATATTTCTAAGTTTATACACATAGCAGTGTTGGTATTTCCATGTTTATACAGATAGCGGTATAGATGTTTCCATGTTTATACAGCACGGGGGGTAGATATTTACATCTTTACAGATGGCAGTGTAGATATTTCCATGTTTATACAGATGGCGGAGTAGATAGTTCCATGTTTATGGAGATGGCAGCGTAGATATTTTCACGTTTATAGAGATGGCGGTGAAGATATTTCCATGTTTATAGAGATAGCGGTGTAGATATTTCCATGTTAATAGAGATAGCGGAGTAGTTATTTCCTTGTTTACAGAGCTAGCGGTTTAGTTATTTCCATGTTTATACAGATGGCTGTGTAGATATTTCCATGTTTGTACAGATAGTGGTGTAGATATATCCAAGTTTATAGAGGTAGCGGTGTAGATATTTCCATGTTTGTACAGATAGCGGTGTAGATATTTCCATGTTTATAGAGGTAGCGGTGTAGATATTTCCATGTTTATACAGATGGCGATGTAGATATTTCCATGTTTATAGAGATGGCGGTGCAGATATTTCCATGTTTATAGACGTAACGGTGTAGGTATTGCCATGTTTATAGCGAAGGCGGTGTAGATATTTCCATGTTTGCAGAGATAGAGGTGTAGATTTTTCCTTGTTTATACAGATCGTGGTGTGGATATTTCCATGTTTATACAGATAGCGGTGTAGATATTTCCATCTTTAGAGAGGGAGCGGTGTAGATATTTCAATCTTTACAGAGATGGCGGTGTAGATATGTCCATGTTTATAGAGATGGCGGTGTAGTTATTTCCATGTTTACACAGATGGCGGTGTAGATATGTCCATGTTTGTAGAGATGGCGGTGTAGATAATTCCATATTTGTAGAGATAGCGGTGTAGAGATTTCAATGTTTATACAGATGTCGGAGTAGATATTTCCATGTTTATATAGATGTCGGTGTGGATATTTCCCTGTTTATGTAGATGGCAGTGCAGATATTTCCATGTTTATAGAGATGGCGGTGTATATATTTCCAAGTTTATACAGATAGCGGTGTAGATATTTCCATGTTTATAGACATAACGGTGAAGACATTTCCATGTTTATACAGATGGCGGTGTAGATATTTGCATGTTTATAGAGATGGCGGTGTAAATATTACCATGTTTACAGACATAGGGGTGTAGATATTTCCATGTTTATAGATAAGGCGGTGTAGATATTTCCATGTTTATAGTGATAGCCGTGTAGATATTTCCATGTTTATACAGATGGCAGTGTAGATATTTCCATGTTTATACAGATATCAGTGTAGATATTTCCATGTTTATACAGATAGCGGTGTAGATACTTCCTTGTTTATACAGATAGCGGTGTAGATATTTCCATGATTATAGAGATAGCGGTCTACATATTTCCATGTTTATACAGATATCGTTGTAGATATTCCCATATTTATACAGATAGCGGTGTAGATATTTCCATGTTTATAGAGACAGCAGTTAAGATATATCCATGTTTATACAGATAGTGGTGTAGGTGTTTCCATGTTTATACAGATAGCAGTGTAGATACTTCCATGTTTATAGAGATAGCGGTGTAGATATTTCCCTGTTTTACAGATAGCAGTGTAGATATTTCCATGTTTATACAGATAGAGGTGAAGATATTTCCATGTTTATAGAGATAGATGTGTAGATATTTCCATGTGCGTACAGAGAGCGGTGTAGATATTTCCATGTTTATACAGATAACAGTGTAGACATTTCCATGTTTATACAGATAGCGGTGTAGATATTTCCATGTTTATACAGATAGCGGTGTAGACAGTTCCATGTTTATACAGATAGCGGTGTAGATATTTCCATGTTTATACGGATAGCAGTGTAGATATTTCCTTCTTTATAGACACGGCGGTGTATATATTTCCATGTTTATACAGATAGCGGTGTAGATATTTCCATGTTTATACAAATAGGGGTGTAGATATTTCCATGCTTATAGAAATAGCATTATAGATATTTCCATGTTCCTACACATGGTGGTGTAGATATTGCCATGTTTATAGAGATAGCAGTGTAAATCTTTCAATGTTTATAGAGATATCGGTGTAGATATTTCCTTGTTTATACAGATAAAGGTGTAGATATTTCCATGTTTAAACAGATAGCCTTGTAGATATTTCCATGTTTGTAGAGATAGCGAAGTAGGTATTTCCATGTTTATGCGGATAGCGATGTAGATTTTCCATACTTATAGAGATAGCGTTGTAGATATTTCCTTGTTCATACAGATAGTGTCATACATATTTCCATGTTTATACAGATAGCGGTGTAGATATTTCCATCTTTATACAGATAGCGGTGTAGATATTTCCATGTTTATAGAGATAGCGGTCTAGATATTTCCAAGTTTATACAGATAGCGGTGTAGATATTCCCATGTTTATACAGATAGCGCTATAGATATTTCCATGTTTATAGAGATAGCGCTGCAGATATTTCCATATTTACACAGATAGCTCTGTTGATGTTTCCATGTTTATAGAGAAAACGGAGTAGATATTACCACGTTTATACAGATAGTGGTGTAGATATTTCAACGTTCACACAGATAGCGGTGTAGATATGTCCGTGTTCATAGAAATAGCAGAGTAGATGTTTCCATGTTTATACAGCTAGTGCTGTAGATAATTCCATGTTCATAGAGATAGCGGTGAAGATATTTCCATGTTTCTACAGAGAGCAGTGTAGATATTTCCATGTTTATACAGATTGCAGTGGAGACATTTTTATGTTTAGAGAGATAGCGGTGTAGATATTTCCCTGTTTTACAGACAGCAGTGTAGATATTTCCATGTTTATTCATATAGATGTGTAGATATTTCCCTGTTTATACGGATATCGGTGTAGATAATTCCATGTTTATAGAGATGGCGGTGTAGATATTTCCATGTTTATAGAGATAGTGGTGTAGATGTTTTCATGTTACTACAGATGGGTGTGTAGATATTTCGATATTTATAGAGATAGCGACCTAGATATTTCCATGTAAATAGAGATAGCGCTGCAGATATTTCCATGTTTATAGAGATAGCGGTGTAGATATTTCCTCGTTTATCCAGATAGCCTTGAAGTTATTTCCATGTTTATAGAGATAGCGCTGTAGATATTTCCATGTTTATAGAAATAGCGGTGTAGATACTTCCTTGTTTATACAGATAGCGATGTAGATATTTACATGTTTATACAGATACCATTGTAGATATTTCCATGTTTATACATATAGCGGTGTAGATGTTTCCACGTTTTTAGAGACAGCTGTGTAGATACTTCCAGGTTTATACAGATTTTGGTGTACATATTTCCATTTTTACCCAGAAAGCGGTGTAGATATTTCAATGTTTATACTGGTAGAGGTGTAGATATTTTCATGTTTATGCAGATGGCTGTTTAGATATTTCCAGGTTTATACAGATAGCATTGTAGATATTCCCATGTTTATAGAAATAGCCGTGTAGAGATTTCCATGTTTATAGAGATAGCGGTGTAGATATTTCCATGTTTATAGACATAGCGGTGTAGATATTTCCATGTTTATACACATAGTGGTGTAGATATTTCCATGTTTATAGAGATAGCTGTGTAGATATTTCCATGTTTATACAGATTGCAGTGTAGATATTTCCATGTTTATACACATAGAGGTGTAGATATTTCCCTGTTTATACGGATAGAAGTATTGATATTTCTGTGTTTATAGAGATGGCGGTGTAGATATTTCCATGTTTATAGAGATAGCTTTGTAGATATTTTCATGTTCCTGCAGATGGTGGTGTAGATATTTCCATGTTTACAGATATAGTGACGTAGATATTTCCATGTATATAGAGATAATGCTGTAGATATTTCCGTGTTTATAGAGATAGCGGTGTAGATATTTCCTTGTTAATAGAGATAGCTGTGTAGATATTTCAATGTTTACAGAGATAGCGCTGTAGTTATTTCCATGTTTATAGAGATAGTGGTGTAGATACTTCCTTGTTTATACAGATAGCGGGGTAGATATTTCCATGTTTATAGAGATAGCGGTGTAGATATTTCCTTGTTTATACAGATAGCGGTGTAGATATTTCCATGTTTACAGAGTTAGCGCTGTAGATATTTCCATGCTTATAGAGATAGAGGTTTAGATATTTCCATGTGCATACACAGAGCGGTGTAGATATTTCCGTGTTTATACAGATAGTGGTGGAGATATTTCCATGTTTCTACGGATAGCGTTGTAGATATTTCCATGTTTATAGAGATGGCATTGTAGATATTTCCATGTTTATACAGATGGCGGTGAACATATTTCCATGTTTATAGAGATAGCGGTGTAGATATTTCTATGTTTATAGAGATAGCGGTGTAGATATTTCCATGTTTATACAGCTCGCTGTGCAGATATTTCCATCTTTATAGAGATGGCAGTGTAGATATTTTCATGTTTATACAGATAGCGGTTAAGATATTTCCATGTTTATAGAGATTGCGGTGTAGGTATTTCCATGTTTACACAGACAGCGGTGTAGATATTTCCATCTTTGCACAGATTGCAGTGCATATATTTCCATGTTTACTCAGATAGCGTTGTAGATATTTCCATGTTTATAGAGATAGCGGTTTAGATATTTCCATGTTTATACAGATAGTGGTGTAGACATTTCCAGGTTTATAGAGATAGCAGTGTAGATATTTCCATATTTATACAGATAGCTGTGTAGGTGTTTCCATGTTTATTCAGATAGCGGTGTAGATATTTCCATGAATATACAGATAGCGGTGTAGATATTTCCATGTTTATACAGATAGCTGAGTAGATGTTTCCATGTTTACACAGATGGAGGTGTAGATATTTCCATGTTTATTCAGATGGCGGTGTAGATATTTCCATGTTTATACAGATAGCTGTGTAGATATTTCCATGTTTATACAGATGGCGCTGTAGATATTTCCATATTTATACAGATAGTGGTGTAGATATTTCCATGTTTATACAGATGGCGGTGTAGATATTTCCATGTTTTTAAAGATAGCATTGTAGATATTTCCATGTTTATTGTGATAACGGTATAGTTATTTCCATGTTTATACAGATAGCAGTGTAGCTATTTCCATGATTTTACAGATGGCGGTGTGAATATTTCCTAGTTTATAAAGATAGTGATGTAGATATTTCCATATTTATACAGATGGCGGTGTACATATTTCCATGTATATACAGATGGCGGTTTAGATTATGCCACGTTTATACAGATACAGGTGTGGATATTTGCATGTTTATACAGATGGCGCTGTAGATATTTCCATGTTTATACAGATGACGGTGTAGATATTTCCATGTTTATACAGATGGTGGTGTAGATATTTCCAAGTTGATACAGATGGCGGTGTAGATATTTCCATGTTTGTACAAATGTCAGTGTAGATATTTCCATGTTTATGTAGATAGCGGTGTAGATATTTCCATCTTTATTGAGATACCGGTGTAGGTGTTTCCATGTTCATTCAGATGGTGGTATAGATATTTCCATGTTCATACAGATAGTGGTGTAGAGATTTCCATGTTTATAGAGATAACGGTGTAGTTATTTCCATTTTTATACAGATGATGGTGTAGGTATTTCCATGTTTACAGATATAGCGGTGTAGATATTTTCATGTTCAAACAGAGAGCTGTGTAGATATTTCCATGTTTGTTCAGATGGCGGTGTAGATATTTCCATCTTCATACAGATAGCAGTGTACATATTTCCGTGTTTATAATGATGGCAGTGTAGATATTTCCATGTTTATAGAGATCACGGTGTACATATTTCCATGTTTATAGAGATGGCGTTGTAGATATTTCCTTGTTTATACAGATGGCGGTGTAGATATTTCCATGTTAATAAAGATAGCGGTTTAGTTATTTCCATGTTTATGCAGATGGCAGTATAGATATTTCCATGTTTTTCGAGATATCCGTGTATATGTTTCCATGTATATTCAGATAGTGGTGTAGATATTTCTATGTTTACACAGATAGTGGTGTAGATATTTCCAAGTTTACACAGAGAGCGGTATAGATATTTCCATTTTTATACATATGATGGTGTAGATATTTCACTGTTTATAGAGATAGCAGTGTAGATATTTCCATCTTTATATATATAGCGGTGTAGATATTTCCATGTTTATGTAGATAGCGGTGTGGATATTTCCAAGTTTAATGAGATACCGGTGTAGGTGTTTCCATGTTTATTCAGATGGCGGTGTAGATATTTCCATGTTCATACACATAGTGGTGTAGAGATTTCCATGTTTATTGAGATAACGGTGTAGATATTTCCAGGCTTATACAGATGACGGTGTAGGTATTTCCATGTTTATAGAGATGGCAGTGTAGATATTTTCATGTTCTTACAGAGAGCTGTGTAGATATTTCCATCTTTATTCAGTTGGCGTTGTAGATATTTCCATTTTTACACAGATGGTGTTGTAGATATTTCCATGTTTATACAGATGGCGGTGTAGGTGTTTCCATGTTTATAAAGATAGCAGACTAGATATTTCCATTTTTACAGAGATGACGGTGTAGATTTTTCCCTGTTTATAGAGATAGCAGTGTAGATATTTCCATTTTTATAGAGATGGCTATGTAGATTTTTCCCTGTTTATAGAGATAATGGTGTAGATATTTCCATGTTTATACAGATAGTGTTGTAGATATTTCCATGTTTACACAGATAGCGGTTTAGATATTTCCAAGTATACACAGATAGCGGTGTAGATATTTCCATGTTTATACCGATAGCGATGTAGTTATCTCCATGTTTATACAGATGGCGGTGGAGATATTTCCATGTTTTTAGAGATAAAGGTTTAGATATTTCCATGTTTTTACAGATAGCGGTGAAGATATTTCCATGTTTATAGAGATAGTGGTATAGTTATTCCCATGTTTATACAGATCCCGGAGTAGGTATTTCCATGTTTTTACAGATGGCGGTGTAGATATTTCCATCTTTATACAGATAGCGGTGTATATAATTCCATGTTATACAGATAGCGGTGTAGATATTTCCATGTTTACAGAGATAGCAGTGTAGATATTTCCATCTTTGCAGAGATTGGGGTGTAGACATTTCCATCTTTACACAGATAGCGTTGTAGTTATTTCCAAATTTACACAGATAGCTGTGTTGATATTTCCATGTTTACACTGATAGCGTTGTAGATATTTCCATGTTTATACAGATATCGGTGTAGATATTTCCATGTTTATACAGAAAGCGGTGTAGATAATCCCATGTTTATACAGATAGCGGTGGAGATATTTCCATGATTATACACATAGCGATGCAGATATTTCCATGTTTATACAGATAGCAGTGTAGATATTTTCATGTTTATACAGATGGCTGTGCAGATATTTTCATTTTTATACAGATGGCAGTGTAGGTATTTCCATGTTTATAGACATGGTGGTGTAAACCTTTCCATGTTTATAGAGATAGCGGTGTAGTTATTTCCATGATTATACAGATGGCTGTGTAGATATTTCCATGTGTACACAGATGGTGGTGTTGATATTTCCATGTTTATAGAGATGGTGGTGTAGATATTTCCATGTTTATAGAGATAGTGGTGTAGATATTTCCATATTTATAGAGATAGCGATGTAGATGTTTCCTTGTTTATACAGTTGGCGGTGTAGCTATTTCCATGTTTATAATGATAGCGGTGTAGATATTTCCATATTTATACAGATGCCGGTGTACATATTTCAATGTTTTTACAGATGGCGTTGTCGATATTTCCATGTTTATACAGATGGCAGTGTAGATATTTTCTGGTTTATACAGATGTCGGTGTAGATATTTCCATGTTTATACAGATAGCGGTGTAGATATTTCCATGTT
The DNA here is from genome assembly GCF_028858775.2 of Pan troglodytes. Taxonomy (NCBI): domain Eukaryota; kingdom Metazoa; phylum Chordata; class Mammalia; order Primates; family Hominidae; genus Pan; species Pan troglodytes. The sequence goes on along the minus strand of NC_072410.2, from coordinate 5,705,237 downwards.
TATACAGATGGAGGTGTAGATATTTCCATGTTTATACAGATGGCCGTGTAGTTATATGCATGTTTATGCAGATGGCAGTATAGATATTTCTATATTTATATAGGTAGCCCTGTAGGTATTTCCTTGTTTATAGTGATGACGGTGTAGATATATGCATGTTTATGCAGATGGCGCTATAGATATTTCTATGTTTATATAGATAGCGGTGTAGATATTTCCATGTTTATACAGATGGCGGTATAGATATTTCCATGTTTATACAGATGGCGGTGCAGATATTACCATGTTTATACAGATAGCGGTGTAGGTATTTCCATGTTTATAGAGATAGAGGTGTAGATATTTCAATATTTATACAGATATTCTTGTAGGTATCTCCATGTTTATACCGATGGCTGTTTATGTATTTCCATGTGGGTAGAGATGGCAGTTTAGATATTTCCATGTTTATACAGATGGAGGTGTAGATATTTCCATATTAATACAGATGACTGTGTAGATATTTCCATGTTTTTACCGATGGCGGTGTAGATATTTCCATGTTTATACAAATGACGGTGTAGTTATTTCCATGTTTATAGAGATGGCTGTGTAGATATTTCCATCTTTATACATATGGCTGTGAAGGTATTTCCATGTTTATACAGATGGAAGTGTAGATATTTCCATGTTTATACAGATAGTGGTGTAGATATTTCCATGTTTATAGAGATGGCGGTGTAGATATTTCCATGTTTATAGGGATAGCCGTGTAGATATTTCCATGCTTATACAGATAGTGGTGTAGACATTTCCATGTTTATAGAGATAGCTGTGTAGATATTTCCATATTTATACAGATAGGGGTGTAGATATTTCCATGTTTATACAGATAGCGGTGTAGATATTTCCATGTTTATAAAGATCGTGGTGTAGATATTTCCATGTTTTTCGAGATAGCGGTCTAGATATTTCCAGATTTATGCAGATAGCGGTGTAGATATTTCCATTTTTACAGAGATAGAGGTGTAGATATTTCCATATTTGCACAGATTGCGTTGTAAATATCTCCATCTGTACACACATAGCGGTGTACGTATTTCCATGTTTACACAGATAGCTGTGTAGATATTTCCATGTTTACTCAGAGAGTGTTGTAGATATTTCCATATTTATACACATAACGGTGTAGATATTTCCATGTTTATAAAGATAGCGGAGTAGATATTTCCATGCTTATACAGATAGCGGTGTAGATATTTCCATGTTTATACAGATAGCGGTGTAGTTATTTCCATGTTTATACAGATAGCAGTGGATATATTTACATGTTTATACAGATAGCGGTGGAGATATTTCCATGTTTATACAGATCGCGATGTAGATATTTCCATGTTTTTGCAGATAGCGGTGTAGATATTTCCATGTTTATACAGATAGCGGTGTAGATATTTCTATCTTTCTACAGATGGCAGTGTAGATATTTCCATGTTTACAGATGGCGGTGTAGATATTTCCATGTTTATACAGACGGCGGTGTAGATATTTCTGTGTTTATACAGATGGCGGTGTAGGTATTTCCAAGTTTATAGATATGGCGGTGTAGTTATTTCCATGTTTATGGAGATAGCGATGTAGATATTTCCATGTTTATAGAGATGGCGGTGTAAGTATTTCCATGTTTACACAGATAGCTCTGTAGATATTTCCATGTTAATATAGACGGCGGTGTTGATATTTCTATGTTTATAGACATAGCGGGGCAGATAATTCCATGTTTATAGAGCTGGCGGTGTAGGTATTTCCATGCTTATGGATATAGTGGTGTACATATTTCCATGTTTATACGGATGGCTTGTAGATATTTCCCTGTTTATACAGACGGCGGTGTTGGTAATTCCATGTTTATAGAGAGAACTTGGCAGATATTTCTATGTTTATACAGCTCACAGTGTAGATATTTCCATCTTTATAAAGATGGCAGTGTAGATATTTCCATGTTTATACAGATAACGGTGTAGTCATTTCCATTTTTACACAGATGTTGGTGTAGATAATTCCATGTTTATGGAGATGTCGGTGTAGATATTTTCATGTTTATAGAGATGGCGGTGTAGGCATTTCCATGTTTATAGAGATAGCGTTGTAGGTATTTCCATTTGTATAGAGAGTGCGGTGTAGATATTTCCATGTTTATACAGATGACTGTAGATATTTCCATGTTGATACAGATGGCAGTGTAGATATTTCCATGTTTATACAGATGGCCGTGTAGATATATGCATGTTTATGCAGATGGCAGTATAGGTATTTCTATGTTTATATAGGTAGCCGTGTAGGTATTTCCATGTTTATAGTGATGACGGTGCAGATATATGCATGTTTATGGAGATGGCGGTATAGATATTTCTATGTTTATATAGATAGCGGTGTAGATATTTCCATGTTTATGGACATAGCAGTGTAGATATTTCCATGTTTATACAGATGACTGTGTACATATTTCCATGTTTATAAAGATGGCAGTGTAGAAATTTCCATGTCAATAGAGATGGCGGTGTAGGTATTTCCATGTTTACACAGATAGGGTTGTTGATATTTCCATATTTGCACAAATTGCGGTGTAGATATTTCCATGTTTATTCAGGTATTGGTGTAGATATTTCCATGTTAACACAGATAGCTCTGTAGATATTTTCATGTTAACACATATAGCGTTGTAGATATTTCCAGGATTATAGAGATAGCAGTTTAGATATTTCCATGTTTATACAAATAGCGGTGTAGACATTTCCATGTTTATAGAGATAGCGGTGTAGATATTTCCATATTTATACAGATTGCGGTGAAGATATTTCCATGTTTATTCACATCTGGTGTAGATATTTCCATGTTTATACAGATAACGATGTAGATATTTCCATGTTTGTAGAGATAGCGGTGTAGATATTTCCATGTTTAAAAAGATAGCATTGTAGATATTTCCATGTTTATACAGATGGAGATGAAGATATTTCCATGTTTATACAGATGGTCGTGTAGTTATATGCATGTTTATGCAGATGGCAGTATAGATATTTCTATATTTATATAGTTAGCTGTGTATGTATTTCCATGTTTATAGTGATGACGGTGTAGATATTTGCATGTTTATGCAGATGGCGGTATAGATATTTCTATGTTTATATAGATAGCGGTGTAGATATTTCCATGTTTATACAGATGGTGGTATAGATATTTCCATGTTTATACAGATGGCGGTGCAGATATTTCCATGTTTATATAGATCGCTGTGTAGATATCACCATGTTTATAGAGATAGCGGTGTAGATATTTCCATGTTTATAGAGATAGTGGTGTAGATATTTCCATATTTATACAGATATTGCTGTAGATATTTCCATGTTAATACAGATGGCGGTGTAGATAATAGCGGTGTAGACACTTCCAAGTTTATAGAGACAGCGGTGGAGATATTTCCATGTTTATATAGACTACACTGTAGATATTTCAATGTTTATACAGATAGCGGTGTAGACATTTCTATGTTTATAGAGATAGCGGTGTATATATTTCCATATTTATACATATAGCGTTGTAGATATTTCCATGTTTATACATATAGCGGTTAAGATGTTTCCATGTTTATACAGATAGTGGTGTAGATATTTCCATGTTTACAGAGATAGAGGTATAGATATTTGCAAATTTGCAAAGATAGCTGTGTAGATATTTCGATGATTATACAGATAGCGGTGGAGATATTACCATGTTTATAGAGGTGAAGGTGTAGGTATTTCCAAGTTTATGTACATAGTGGTGTAGATATTTCCATGTTTATACAGATAGCGGTGTAGATATTTGCATGTTTACACAGATAGCGATCTTGTTATTTCCATGTTTATAGAGATAGCAGTGTAGATATTTCCACGATTATAGAGAAGGCTGTGAGGATATTTCCATGTTTATACAGATGGCAGTGTAGATATTTCCAAGTTTATACAGATAGTGGTTTAGGTATTTCCATGTTTATACAGATGACAGTGTAGGTATTTCCATGTATATACAGATAGCGGTGTACATATTTCCATGTTTATACAGATAGCGGTGTAGGTATTTCCATGTTTATAGAGATAGCAGTGTAGATATTTCCATGTTTATACAGATGGTGGTGGAGATAATTCCATGTTTATACAGATGGCAGTTTAGATATTTCCAAGTTTACACAGATAGTTGTGTAGGAATTTCCATGTTTACACAGATAGCGTTGTAAATATTTCATTGTTTATAGAGATAGCGGTGTAGTTATTTCCATGTTTTAAAAGATACCGGTGTAGGTATTTCCGTGTTTATAAAGAGAGCGGTGTAGATATTTCCATGTTTATACAGATAGCGGTGTAAAAATTTCCATGTTTATACAGATAGCGGTGTAGTAATTTCCATATTTATACAGATAGCGGTGTAGATATTTCCATGTTTATACAGGTAGCGGTGTAGAAATTCCCATATTTATACAGATCGCTTTGCAGATATTTCCATCTTTCTACAGATGTCAGTGTAGATATTTACAAGTTTATACAGATGTCTGTGTATATATTTCCATGTTTATGCAGATGGCGGTGTAGATATTTCCATGTTTATAGAGATGGCGTTGTAGTTATTTCTATGTTTATAGAGATAGCGGTGTAAATATTTCCATGTTTATAGAGATCGTGGTGTAAGTATTTTCATGTTTATAGAGATAGCGGTGTAGATATTTCCATGTTTATACAGATAGCGGTGTTGCTACTTCCATGTTTATACAGATAGCGGTGAAGATATTTCCATGTTTATACAGCTCACGGTGTAGATATTTCCATCTTTATACAGATGGGAATGGAGATATTTCCATGTTTATGCAGATAGAGGTGTAGATATTTCCATCTTTATACAGATGGGAGTGGAGATATTTCCATGTTTATGCAGATAGCGGTGTAGATATTTCCATGTCTACAGAGATAGCGGTGTAGTTATTTCCACATTTATACAGATTACGGTGTAGATATTTCCATCTTTATACAGATGGCGGTGTAGAGATTTCCATGTTTATACAGATAGAATTGAAGATATTTCCATGTTTATACAGATAGTTGTGTAGATATTTCCAAGTTTATCCAGATGGCGGTGTAGATACCTCCATGTTTCAGAAGATGGCGGTGTAGATATTTTCATGTTTATAGAGATGGTGGTGTAGATATTCCCAAGTATATAGAGATTGCAGTGTAGATATTTCCATGTTTATACAGATAGCGGTGTAGATATTTCAATGTTTATACAGATAGCGCTGTAGCTATTTCCATGTTTATTGACATAGAGGTGTAGATATTTCCATGTTTATATAGATGGTGTTTTATATATTTCCATGTTTATATCGATAGCGGTGTTGGTTTCTCCACGTTTATACAGATAGCGATATAGATATTTCCATGTTTATACAGCTCGCGGTGCAGATATTTATATCTTTATACAGATGGCATTGTAGATATTTCCTTATTCACACAGATGGCGGTGTAGATGTTTCCATGTTTATACAGATGGCGGAGTAGTTAGTTCCATGTTTTTGGAGATGGCAGTGTAGATATTTTCATGATTATAGAGATGGCGGTGTAGATATTTCCATGTTTATAGAGATAGTAGTGTAGATATTTACATATTTATACAGATGGCTGTGTAGATATTTCCATGTTTATACAGATGACTGTATAGGTATTTCCATGTTTTTACTGATGGCAGTGCAGATATTTCCATGTTTATAGAGATAGCGGTGTAGATATTTCCATGTTTATGGACATAGCAGTGTAGATATTTCCATGTTTATACAGATGACTGTATACATATTTCCATGTTTATAAAGATGGCAGTGTAGAAATTTCCATGTCAATAGAGATGGCGGTGTAGATATTTCCAAGTTTACACAGATAGCGTTGTTGATATTTCCATCTTTGCACAAATTGCGGTGTAGATATTTCCATGTTTATTCAGGTATTGGTGTAGATATTTCCATGTTAACACAGATAGCTCTGTAGATATTTCCATGTTTACACATATAGCGTTGTAGATATTTCCATGATTATAGAGATAGCGGTTTAGATATTTCCATGTTTATACAAATAGCGGTGTAGACATTTCCATGTTTATAGAGATAGCGGTGTAGATATTTCCATATTTATAGAGATAGCGTTGAAGATATTTCCATGTTTATTCACATCTGGTGTAGATATTTCCATGTTTATACAGATAATGATGTACATATTTCCATATTTGTAGAGATAGCGGTGTAGATATTTCCATGTTTATAAAGACAGCATTGTAGATATTTCCATGTTCTTACAGATGGAGATGAAGATATTTCCATGTTTATACAGATGGCCGTGTAGTTATATGCATGTTTATGCAGATGGCAGTATAGATATTTCTATATTTATATAGTTAGCTGTGTATGTATTTCCATGTTTATAGTGATTACGGTGTAGATATTTGCATGTTTATGCAGATGGCGGTATAGATATTTCTATGTTTATGTAGATAGCGGTGTAGATATTTCCATGTTTATACAGATGGCGGTATAGATATTTCCATGTTTATACAGATGGCGGTGCAGATATTTCCATGTTTATACAGATCGCTGTGTAGATATCACCATGTTTACAGAGATAGCGGTGTAGATATTTCCATGTTTATAGAGATAGTGGTGTAGATATTTCCATATTTATACAGATATTGCTGTAGATATTTCAATGTTAATACAGATGGCGTTGTAGATTTATAGAGATAGCGGTGGAGATATTTCCATGTTTATACAGACAACGCTGTAGATATTTCAATGTTTATACAGATAGCGGTGTAGACATTTCTATGTTTATAGAGATAGCGGTGTATATATTTCCATATTTATACATATAGCGTTGTAGATATTTCCATGTTTATACAGATAGCGGTTAAGATGTTTCCATGTTTATACAGATAGTGGTGTAGATATTTTCATGTTTACAGAGATAGAGGTATAGATATTTCCAAATTTGCAAAGATAGCTGTGTAGATATTTCCATGATTATACAGATAGCGGTGGAGATATTACCATGTTTATAGAGATGACGGTGTAGGTATTTCCAAGTTTATGTACATAGTGGTGTAGATATTTCCATGTTTATACAGATAGCGGTGTAGATATTTGCATGTTTACACAGATAGCGATCTTGTTATTTCCATGTTTATAGAGATAGCGGTGTAGATATTTCCATGATTATAGAGAAGGCTGTGAGGATATTTCCATGTTTATACAGATGGCAGTGTAGATATTTCCAAGTTTATACAGATAGTGGTTTAGGTATTTCCATGTTTATACAGATGACAGTGTAGGTATTTCCATGTATATACAGATATCGGTGTAGATATTTCCATGTTTATACAGATAGCGGTGTAGGTATTTCCATGTTTATAGAGATAGCAGTGTAGATATTTCCATGTTTATACAGATGGTGGTGGAGATAATTCCATGTTTATACAGATGGCAGTGTAGATATTTCCAAGTTTACACAGATAGCGGTGTAGGTATTTCCATGTTTACACAGATAGCGTTGTAGATATTTCATTGTTTATAGAGATAGCGGTGTAGTTATTTCCATGTTTTAAAAGATACCGGTGTAGGTATTTCCGTGTTTATAAAGAGAGCGGTGTAGATATTTCCATGTTTATACAGATAGCGGTGTAAAAATTTCCATGTTTATACAGATAGCGGTGTAGTTATTTCCATATTTATACAGATAGCGGTGTAGATATTTCCATGTTTATACAGGTAGCGGTGTAGAAATTCCCATATTTATACAGATCGCTTTGCAGATATTTCCATCTTTCTACAGATGTCAGTGTAGATATTTCCAAGTTTATACAGATGTCTGTGTATATATTTCCATGTTTATGCAGATGGCGGCGTAGATATTTCCATGTTTATAGAGATGGCGTTGTAGTTATTTCTATGTTTATAGAGATAGCGGTGTAAATATTTCCATGTTTATAGAGATCGTGGTGTAAGTATTTTCATGTTTATAGAGATAGCGGTGTAGATATTTCTATGTTTATACAGATAGCGGTGTTGCTACTTCCATGTTTATACAGATAGCGGTGTAGATATTTCCAAGTTTATACAGCTCGCGGTGTAGATATTTCCATCTTTATACAGATGGGAGTGGAGATATTTCCATGTTTATACAGATAGCGGTGTAGATATTTCCATGTCTACAGAGATAGCGGTGTAGTTATTTCCATATTTATACAGATTACGGTGTAGATATTTCCATCTTTATACAGATGGCGGTGTAGAGATTTCCATGTTTATACAGATAGAATTGAAGATATTTCCATGTTTATACAGATAGTGGTGTAGATATTTCCAAGTTTATACAGATGGCGGTGTAGATACCTCCATGTTTCAGAAGATGGCGGTGTAGATATTTTCATGTTTATAGAGATGGTGGTGTAGATATTTCCATGTATATAGAGATTGCAGTGTAGATATTTCCATGTTTATACAGATAGTGGTGTAGATATTTCAATGTTTATACAGATAGCGCTGTAGCTATTTCCATGTTTATTGACATAGAGGTGTAGATATTTCCATGTTTATATAGATGGCGTTTTATATATTTCCATGTTTATATCGATAGCGGTGTTGGTTTTTCCACGTTTATACAGATAGCGATGTAGATATTTCCATGTTTATACAGCTCGCGGTGCAGATATTTATATCTTTATACAGATGGCATTGTAGATATTTCCTTATTCACACAGATGGCGGTGTAGATGTTTCCATGTTTATACAGATGGCGGAGTAGTTAGTTCCATGTTTATGGAGATGGCAGTGTAGATATTTTCATGTTTATAGAGATGGCGGTGTAGATATTTCCATGTTTATAGAGATAGCAGTGTAGATATTTACATATTTATACAGAAGGCTGTGTAGATATTTCCATGTTTATACAGATGACTGTATAGGTATTTCCATGTTTTTACTGATGGCAGTGCAGATATTTCCATGTTTATAGAGATAGCGGTGTAGATATTTCCATGTTTGTACTGATGGCGGTGTTGATATTTCCATCTATACACAGATGGCCGTGTAGATATTTCCATGTTTATACAGATTGCGGCGTAGATATTTCCATGGACATGCAGATGGCGGTGTAGATATTTCCATGTTTACACAGATGGTGGTGTAGATATTTCCGTGTTTATATACATGGCGGAGTAGATACTTCCATCTTTATGGAGATGGCAGTGTAGATATTTTCATGTTTATAGAGATGGCGGTGTAGATATTTCCATATTTATAGAGATAGTGGTGTAGATATTTCCATCTTTCTACAGATGGCAGTGTAGATATTTCCATGTTTATATAGCTGGCGGTATAGATATTTCCATATTTATACAGATGACTGTGTAGATATTTCCATGTGTATACAGATGGTATTGTAGGTATTTCCATGTTTATACAGATGGTGCTGTAGATATTTCCATGTTTATTCAGATGACTGTGTAGATATTTCCATGTATTTACAGATGGCATTGTAGACATTTCAATGTTTATAGAGATGGTGCTGTAGATATTTCCATGTTTATACAGATAACGGTGGAGGTATTTCCATGTTTATACAGAGAGCAGTGGAGATATTTCCATGTTTATACACATAGCAGTGTACATATTTCCATGTTTATAGAGACAGCGGTGTAGGTATTTCCATGTCTCTACAGATAGCGGTGCAGGTATTTTCATGTTTATACAGATGACTATGCAGATATATCCATATTTATACGGAGGGCTGTGTAGATATTTCTATGTTTATACAGATGGGAGTGTAGATATTTAAATGTTCCTGCACATCACTGTGTAGGTATTTCCATGTTTATACAGATGTCTTTGTAGATATTTCCATGTTTATAGAGATAGCGGTGCAGATATTTCCATGTTTATACAGATAGCGGTGTAGTTATTTCCATGTTTATATAGATAGTGGTGTAGATATTTCCATGTATATACATATGGCTGTGAAGATATTTCCATGTTTATACCAATGGCGGTGTACATATTTCCATGTTTATACAGATAACTTTGTGAGTATTTCCATGTTTATACAGATGGCGGTGTAGATAATTCGATGTTTATAGAGACAGCAGTGGAGATATTTCCATGTTTATACAGATAGCGGTGTAGATATTTCCATGTTTATACTGATCGTGGTGTAGATATTTCCATGTTTATAGAGATGGCGGTGTAGATATTTCCATGTTCATAGAGATAGCGGTGTTGATTTTTCCATGTTTTTAGAGATGGCTGTGTGGATATTTCCATGTTAACACATATAGGGGTGTAGATATTTCCATGTTTAAAGAGATGGCAGTGTAGATATTTCCATGTTTATACAGATCACGGTGTAGATATTTCCATGTTTATACAGATCGTGGTGTAGATTTTTCCATGTTAACACAGATGACTGTATAGGTATTTCCAGGTTGATACAGATGGCGGTGTAGATATCTCCATGTTTATAGAGATAGCGTTGTAGATATTTCCATATTTATACAGATAACGGTGTAGAAATTTCCATGTTTATACAGATAACGGTGTAAGTATTTCCATGTTTATACAGATCACGGTGTAGATATTTCCATGTTTATAGAGATAGCGGTGTAGATATTTCCATGTTTATACAGATAGCGGTGTAGGTATTTCCATGTTTATACAGACCGCGGTGTAGATATTTCCATGTTTCTACAGATAGCGGAGCAGATATTTCCATGTTTGTACAGATGGCGGTGTAGATACGTCCTCATTTATACACAGAGTGGTGTAGATATTTCCATGTTTATACAGATCATGGTGTAGATATTTCCTTGTTTATACTAATAGAGGTGTAGTTATTTCCATGTTTATACAGATAGCGGTGTAGATATTTCCATGTTTCTACAGATCGCGGTGTAGATATTTCCATGTTTATACAGATCGCGGTGTAGATATTTCTATGTTTATACACATGTCTCTGTATATATTTCCATGTTTATGCAGATGGCGGTGTAGATATTTCCATGTTTATAGAGATGGCGGTGTAGTTATTTCTATGTTTATAGAGATAGCGGTGTAAATATCTCCATGTTTATAGAGATGGTGGTGTAAGTATTTTCATGTTTATAGAGATAGCGGTGTAGATATTTCCATGTTTATACAGATAACGGTGTTGGTATTTCCATGTTTATGCAGATAGCGGTGTAGATATTTCCATGTTTATACAGATCGTGGTGTAGATATTTCCATGTTTATACAGATCGCAGTGTAGATATTTCCATGTTTATACAGATAGTGGTGTAGATATTTCCATGTTTATACAGATAGCGGTGTAGATATTTCCATGTTTTTAGAGATAGCGGTGTAGGTATTTCCATGTTTATAGACATAGCGGTGTAGATATTTCCATGTTTAGATAGATGGCGTTGTGGATATTTCTATGTTTATAGCGATAGCGGTGTTGGTATTTCCACGTTTATACAGATAGCGATGTAGATATTTCCATGGTTATACAGCTCACGGTGCAGATATTTATATCTTTATACAGACGGCATTGTAGATATTTCCTTATTCACACAGATGGCGGTGTAGATGTTTCCATGTTTATACAGGTGGCGGAGTAGTTAGTTCCATGTTTATGGAGATGACAGTGTAGATATTTTCATGTTTATAGAGATGGCAGTGTAGATATTTCCATGTTTATAGAGATAGCAGTGTAGATATTTACATGTTTATACAGATGGCTGTGTAGATATTTCCATGTGTATACAGATGGCATTGTAGATATTTCCATGTTTATACAGATGACTGTATAGTTATTTCCATGTTTTTACAGATGGCAGTGCAGATATTTCCATATTTATAGAGATAGCGGTGTAGATATTTCCATGTTTGTACAGATGGCGGTGTTGATATTTCCATCTATACACAGATGGCCTTGTAGATATTTCCATGTTTATACAGATGGCGGCGTAGATATTTCCATGGACATGCAGATGGCGGTGTAGATATTTCCATGTTTAAACAGATAGCGGTGTAGATATTTCCATGTTTACTCAGATTTTGGTGTAGATATTTCCGTGTTTATACACATGGCGGAGTAGATACTTCCATCTTTATGGAGATGGCAGTGTAGATATTTTCATGTTTATAGAGATGGCGGTGTAGATATTTCCATATTTATAGAGATAGCGGTGTAGATATTTCCATCTTTCTACAGATGGCAGTCTAGATATTTCCATGTTTATACAGATGGTGGTGTAGATATTTCCATATTTATACAGATGTCTGTGAAATATTTCCATGTGTATACAGATGGTATTGTAGCTATTTCCATGTTTATACAGATGGTGGTGTAGATATTTCCATGTTTATTCAGATGACTGTGTAGATATTTCCATGTTTTTACAGATGGCAGTGTAAATATTTCAATGTTTATAGAGATGGCGCTGTAGATATTTCCATGTTTATACAGATAACGGTGGAGATATTTCCATGTTTATACAGACAGCAATGGAAATATTTCCATGTTTATACACATAGCGGTGTACATATTTCCATGTTTATAGATATTGCGGTGTAGCTGTTTCCATATTTATACAGATAGCGGTGTAGAAATTTCCATGTTTATACAGGAATAGGTGTAGATATTTCCATGTTTATTCAAATCACTGTGTTGATATTTCCATATTTGAACAGATGGCAGTGTAGGTATTTCTATCTTTATACAGATGGTGGTGTAGATATTTCCATGTTTACACCGATTGTGGTGTAGGGCTTTCCATGTGTATGGAGATAGCGGTGCAGATGTTTCCATGTTTATATTGATGGCTGTGTAAATATTTCCCTGAGTATACAGATGACTGTGTAGATGTTTCCATGTTTATACAGACGGCGGTGTACATATTTCCATGTTTATCGAGATAGCGGTGTAGATATTTCCATGGTTATAGAGATTACGGTGGAGATATTTCCATGTTTACAGAGATAGCGGTTTAGATATTTCCATATTTGCACAGATTGCGTTGCAGATATTTCGATCTTTAAACAGATAGCGGTGTACATATTTCCATGTTTACACAGATAGCTGTGTAGATATTTCCATGTTTACACTGATAGCGATGTAGATATTTCTATGTTTATAGAGACAGTGGTGGAGATATTTCCATGTTTATATAGATAGCGATGTAGTTACTTCCATGTTTATACAGATATCGGTGTAGATATTTCCATGTTTGTTCAGAAAATGGTGTAGATATTTCCATGTTAATACAGATGTCGGTGGAGATATTTTCATGATTATACAGATGGCGGTGTAGATATTTCCATGTTAATAGAGATGGCAGTGTAGATATTTGCAAGTTTATACAGATAGCGGTGTTGTTATTTCCGTGTTTATACAGATATTGGTGTAGATATTTCCATGTTTATACAGATTTCGGTGTAGTTATTTCCATGTTTATAGAGATAGCGGTGTAGATATTTTCATGTTTATAAAGATGTCAGTGTAGATATTTCCATGTGTGTACAGATGGCAGTGTAGATATTTCCATGTTTATACAGATGCAAGTGTAGATATTTCCATGTTTATACAGATGACTGTGTAGATATTTTCATGTTTTTACAGATGGTGATGTAGACATTTCCATGTTTATACAGATAGCGGTGTGGCTATTTATCTGCTTATAAAGATAGCAGTGTAGATATTTCCATGTTTATAGAGATAGCGGTGTAGATATTTCCAAATTTATACTGATGGCGTTGTAGGTATTTCCATGTTTATACAGATAGCGGTGTAGATATTTCCATGTTTATTCAGATCTTGGTGTACATATTTCCATGTTTACAGAGAGAGCAGGGTAGATATTTCCATATTTGCACAGATTGCGGTGTAGATATATCCATCTTTACACAGAGAGCGGTGTACATATTTCCAAGTTTACACAGATAGGTGTGTAGATATTTCCATGTTTACACAGATAGTGTTGTAGATTTTTCCATTTTTATACAGATAGCGGTGTAGATATTTCCATGTTTATAAAGACAGCAGTGTAGATATTTCCATGTTTATACAGATAGCGTTGTAGATATTTCCATGTTTGTACAGATAGCGGTGGAGATATTTCCATGTTTATAGAGATAGCGTTGGAGATATTTCCAAGTTTATAAAGATGATGGTGTAGATATTTCCAAGTTTATACAGATAGCGTTGTAGATATTTCCATGTTTATACAGATAGCGGTGTAGGTATTTCCATGTTTATAGAGATAGTGGTGTAGGGATTTTCATGTTTATACAGACGGCTTTGTAGATATTTCCATGTGTATTCATAAGGCGGTGTAGATATTTCCATGTTTATATGTGGTGGTGTAGATATTTTTCATTTTTATACAGATGACTGTGTAGATATTTCCATGTTTTTACAGATGGTGGTGTAGATATTTCCATGTTTATACAGATGGCGGTGTAGTTATTTCCATGTTTATACAGATAGCGGTGTAGATACTTCCAAGTTTATACAGATGGCGGTGTAGATATTTCCATGTTTATCTAGATAGTGGTGCAGATCTTTCCATGTTTATGCAGATGGCAGTGTAGATATTTCCATGTTTATACAGATAGCGGTGTATATATTTCCATGTTTATACAGATCGTGGTGTAGATATTTCCATGTTTATACAGATAGTGGTGCAGATATTTCCATGTTTGTACAGATGGCGTTGTTGATATTTCCATCTATACACAGATGACCATGTAGATAGTTCCATGTTTATACAGAGGGCGGTGAAGATATTTCTACGGATATGTAGATGGCCCTGTAGATATTTCCATGTTTACACAGATAGCGGTGTAGTTATTTCCATGTTTATATAGACAGCGGTGTAGTTATTTCCATGTTTATACACATGGCTGTGTAGATATTTCCATGTTTATACAGATGGCGGTGTAGATATTTCCATGTTTATACAGATAACTTTGTAAGTATTTCCATGTTTATACAGATGGCAGTGTAGATATTTCGATGTTTGTAGAGATAGCAGTGGAGATATTTCCATGTTTATACAGATAGCGGTGTTGATATTTCCATGTATGTACACATGGCTGAGTAGATATTTCCATGTTTATACAGATGGCGATGTAGATATTTCCATGTGTATACAGATGACTTTGTAGGTATTTCCATGTTTATACAGATGGTGGTGTAGGTATTTCCATGTTCATAGAGATAGCGGTGTTGATTTTTCCATGTTTATAGAGATGGCTGTGTGGATATTTCCATGTTTATACAGATAGGGGTTTAGATATTTCCATGTTTATAGAGATAGCGGTGTAGATATTTCCATGTATATACACATGGCTTTGTAGATATTTCCATGTTTATACAGATGGCGGTGTAGATATTTCCATGTTTATACAGATAACTTTGTAAGTATTTCCATGTTTATTCAGATGGCGGTGTAGATATTTCGATGTTTGTAGAGATAGCAGTGGAGATATTTCCATGTTTACACAGATAGCGGTGTAGATATTTCCATGTTTATACTGATCGCGGTGTAGATATTTCCATGTTTATAGAGATGGCGGTGTAGATATTTCCATGTTCATAGAGATAGCGGTGTTGATTTTTCCATGTTTATAGAGATAGCTGTGTGGATATTTCCAGGTTTATACAGACAGGGGTGTAGATATTTCCATGTTTATAGAGATGGCGTTGTAGATATTTCCATGTTTATACAGATCACGGTGTAGACATTTCCATGTTTATACAGATCGCGGTGTAGTTATTTCCATGTTTATACAGATCATGGTGTAGATAATTCCATGTTTATACAGATCACGGTGTTGATATTACCATGTTTATAGAGATAGCGGTGCAAATATTTCCACATTTATACAGATAGCGGTGCAGTTATTAGCATGTTTATACAGATAGCGGTGGAGATATTTCCATGTATAAACAGATGTCTGTGTATATATTTCCATGTTTAAACAGATGGTGATATAGATATTTCCTTGTTTATACAAATAGCGGTGTGGTTATTTCCATGTTTATACAGATAGCGGTGTAGATATTTCCATGTATATTCAGATGGCTGTGTAGATATTTCCATGTTTATACAGATGGCTGTGTAGATATTTCCATGTTTATGCAGATGACTTTGTAGGTATTTCCATGTTTATACAGATGGCGGTGTAGGTATTTCCATGTTTATAGAGATAGCTGTGTAGATATTTCCATGTTTATACAGATAGCGGTGTAGATATTTCCATGTTTGCACAGATGGTGGTGTAGATATTTCCTTGTTTATACACATAGCGGTGTAGATATTTCCATGTTTATACAGATCACGGTGTAGATATTTCCTTGTTTATACAAATAGCGGTGTAGATATTTCCATGCTTATACAGATAGCGGTGTAGATATTACCATGTATATACAAATGGCTGTGAAGATATTTCCATGTTTACACAGATGGCTGTGTAGATATTTCCACGTTTATACAGATGGCTGTGTAGATGTTTCCATGTTTATACAGATGACTTTGTAGGTATTTCCATGTTTATACAGATGGCGGTGTAGATATTTCCATGTTTATAGAGATAGCTTTGTAGATATTTCCATGTTTATACAGATAGCGGTGTTGGTATTTCCACGTTTATACAGATAGCGATGTAGATTTTTCCATGGTTATACAGCTCGCGGTGCAGATATTTATATCTTTATACAGATGGCATTGTAGATATTTCCTTATTCACACAGATGGCGGTGTACATGTTTCCATGTTTATACAGATGGCGGTGTAGTTAGTTCCATGTTTATGGAGATGGCAGAGTAGATATTTTCATGTTTATAGAGATGGCGGTGTAGATATTTCCATGTTTATAGAGATAGCAGTGTCGATATTTACATGTTTATACAGATGGCTGTGTAGATATTTCCATGTGTATACAGATGGCATTGTAGATATTTCCATGTTTATACAGATGACTGTATAGGTATTTCCATGTTTTTACAGATGGCAGTGCAGATATTTCCATGTTTATAGAGATAGCGGTGTAGATATTTCCATGTTTGTACAGATGGCGATGTTGATATTCCCATCTATACACAGATGGCCGTGTAGATATTTCCATGTTTATTCAGATGGCGGCGTAGATATTTCCATGGACATGCAGATGGCGGTGTAGATATTTCGATGTTTATACAGATAGCGGTGTAGTTATTTCCATGTTTACACAGATGGTGGTGTAGGTATTTCCGTGTTTATACACATGGCGGAATAGATACTTCCATCTTTATGGAGATGGCAGTGTAGATATTTTCATGTTTATAGAGATGGCAGAGTAGATATTTCCATATTTACAGAGATAGCGGTGTAGAAATTTCCATCTTTCTACAGATGGCAGTGTAGATATTTCCATGTTTATACAGATGGCGGTGTAGATATTTCCATATTTATACAGATGTCTGTGTAGATATTTCCAAGTGTATACAGATGGTATTGTAGGTATTTCCATGTTTATTCAGATGACTGTGTAGATATTTCCATGTTTTTACAGATGGCAGTGTAGATATTTCAATGTTTATAGAGATGGCGCTGTAGATATTTCCATGTTTATACAGATAACGGTGGAGTTATTTCCATGTTTATACAGAGAGCAGTGGAGATATTTCCATGTTTATACACATAGCGGTGTGCATATTTCCACGTTTATAGAGACAGCGGTGTAGGTTTTTCCATGTTTATACAGATTGCGGTGCAGATATTTCCATGTTTACACAGATGCCTATGCAGATATTTCCATATTTATACAGAGGGCTGTGTAGATATTTCTATGTTTATACAAATGGCAGTGTAGATATTTAAATGTTCCTAGACATGACTGTGTAGGTATTTCCATGTTTATTCCGATGTCTTTGTAGATATTTCCATGTTTATACAGATGGTGGTGTAGATATTTCCATGTTTACAAAGATGACTGTATAGGTATTTCCATGTTTATACAGATGGCGGTGTAGATATTTCCATGTTTATAGAGATAGCGGTGTAGATATTTCCATATTTATACAGATAACGGTGAAGAAATTTCCATGTTTATACAGATAGCAGTGTAAATATTTCCATTTTTATACAGATCACGGTGTAGATGTTTCCATGTTTATAGAGATAGCGGTGTAGATATTTCCATGTTTATACAGATAGCGGTGTAGATATTTCCATGTTTATACAGACCACGGTGTAGATATTTTCATGTTTATACAGATAGCGGTGCAGATATTTCCATGTTTGTACAGATGGCGGTGTTGATATTTCCATCTATACACAGGTGAACGTGTAGATATTTCCATGTTTATACAGATGGAGGAGCAGATATTTGTATGGATATGTAGATGGTAGTGTAGATATTTCCATGTATGTACAGATAGCGCTGTACTTATTTCCATGTTTATATAGAGAACGGTGTAGATATTTCCATGTATGTACACATGGCTGTGAAGATATTTCCATGTTTATACAGATGGCGGTGTAGATATTTCCATGTTTATACAGATAACTTTGTTAGTATTTCCATGTTTATACAGATGGCGGTGTTGATTTTTCCATGTTTATAGAGATAGCTGAGTGGATATTTCCATGTTTATACAGACAGGGGTGTAGATATTTCCATGTTTATAGAGATGGCGTTGTAGATATTTCCATGTTTATACAGATCACGGTGTAGACATTTCCATGTTTATACAGATCGCGGTGTAGATATTTCCATGTTTATACAGATCATGGTGAAGATAATTCCATGTTTATACAGATCACGGTGTTGATATTACCATGTTTGTAGAGATAGCGGTGCAAATATTTCCACATTTATACAGATAGCTGTGCAGTTATTAGCATGTTTATACAGATAGCGGTGTAGATATTTCCATGTATAAACAGATGTCTGTGAATATATTTCCATGTTTAAACAGATGGTGATGTAAATATTTCCATGTTTATAAAGATAGCGGTGTAGATATTTCCATGTATATACACATGGCTGTGTAGATATTTCCATGTTTATACAGATGGCGGTGTAGATATTTCCATGTTTATACAAATAACTTTGTAAGTATTTCCATGTTTATACAGATGGCGGTGTAGTTATTTCGATGTTTATAGAGATAGCAGTGGAGATATTTCCATGTTGATATTGACAGCGGTGTAGATATTTCCATGTTTATACTGATCGCGATGAAGATATTTCCATGTTTATAGAGATGACGGTGTAGATATTTCCATGTTCATATAGATAGCGGTGTTGATTTTTCCATGTTTATAGAGATAGCTGTGTGGATATTTCCATGTTTATATAGATAGGGGTGTAGATATTTCCCTGTTTATAGATATGGTGATGTAGATATTTCCATGTTTATACAGATCACGGTGTAGATATTTCCATGTTTATGCAGATCGCGGGGTAGATATTTCCATGTTTATACAGATCATGGTGTAGATAATTCCATGTTTATACAGATCGCGGTGTTGGTATTACCATGTTTATAGGGATAGCGGTGCAAATATTTCCACATTTATACAGATAGCGGTGTAGTTATTAGCATGTTTATACAGATAGCGGTGTAGATATTTCCATGTATAAGCAGATGTCTGTGTATATATTTCCATGTTTAAACAGATGGCGATGTAGCTATTTCCTTGTTTATACAAATAGCGGTGTAGTTATTTCCATGTTTATACAGATACTGGTGTAGATATTTCCATGTGTATACAGATGGCTGTGTAGATATTTCCATGTTTATACAGATGGCTGTGTAGATATTTCCATGTTTATACAGATGACTTTGTAGGTATATCCATGTTTATACAGATGGCGGTGTTGGTATTTCCATGTTTATAGAGATAGCTGTGTAGATATTTCCATGTTTATACAGATAGCGGTGTAGATATTTCCATGTTTATAGAGATCGCGGTGTAGACATTTCCATGTTTATACAGACAGCAGTGGAGATATTTCCATGTTTATACACATAGCGGTGTACACATTTCCATGTTGTAGAGACAGCGGTGTAGGTATTTCCATGTTTATACAGAGAGCGGTGCAGATATTTCCATGTTTATACAGATGCCTATGCAGTTATTTCCATATTTATACAGAGGGCTGTGTAGATATTTCCATGTTTATACAGATGGCAGTGTAGATATTTCCATGTTCCTATACATGACTGGGTAGGTATTTCCATGTTTATACAGATGGCTTTGTAGATATTTCCATGTTTATAGAGATAGCGGTGTAGATATTTCCATGTTTATACAGATAGCGGTGTATATATTTCCATGTTTATACAGATCGTGGTGTAGATATTTCCATGTTTATACAGATAGTGGTGCAGATATTTCCATGTTTGTACAGATGGCGTTGTTGATATTTCCATCTATACACAGATGACCATGTAGATAGTTCCATGTTTATACAGAGGGCGGTGAAGATATTTCTACGGATATGTAGATGGCCCTGTAGATATTTCCATGTTTACACAGATAGCGGTGTAGTTATTTCCATGTTTATATAGACAGCGGTGTAGTTATTTCCATGTTTATACACATGGCTGTGTAGATATTTCCATGTTTATACAGATGGCGGTGTAGATATTTCCATGTTTATACAGATAACTTTGTAAGTATTTCCATGTTTATACAGATGGCAGTGTAGATATTTCGATGTTTGTAGAGATAGCAGTGGAGATATTTCCATGTTTATACAGATAGCGGTGTTGATATTTCCATGTATGTACACATGGCTGAGTAGATATTTCCATGTTTATACAGATGGCGATGTAGATATTTCCATGTGTATACAGATGACTTTGTAGGTATTTCCATGTTTATACAGATGGTGGTGTAGGTATTTCCATGTTCATAGAGATAGCGGTGTTGATTTTTCCATGTTTATAGAGATGGCTGTGTGGATATTTCCATGTTTATACAGATAGGGGTTTAGATATTTCGATGTTTGTAGAGATAGCAGTGGAGATATTTCCATGTTTATACAGATAGCGGTGTTGATATTTCCATGTATGTACACATGGCTGAGTAGATATTTCCATGTTTATACAGATGGCGATGTAGATATTTCCATGTGTATACAGATGACTTTGTAGGTATTTCCATGTTTATACAGATGGTGGTGTAGGTATTTCCATGTTCATAGAGATAGCGGTGTTGATTTTTCCATGTTTATAGAGATGGCTGTGTGGATATTTCCATGTTTATACAGATAGGGGTTTAGATATTTCCATGTTTATAGAGATAGCGGTGTAGATATTTCCATGTATATACACATGGCTTTGTAGATATTTCCATGTTTATACAGATGGCGGTGTAGATATTTCCATGTTTATACAGATAACTTTGTAAGTATTTCCATGTTTATTCAGATGGCGGTGTAGATATTTCGATGTTTGTAGAGATAGTAGTGGAGATATTTCCATGTTTACACAGATAGCGGTGTAGATATTTCCATGTTTATACTGATCGCGGTGTAGATATTTCCATGTTTATAGAGATGGCGGTGTAGATATTTCCATGTTCATAGAGATAGCGGTGTTGATTTTTCCATGTTTATAGAGATAGCTGTGTGGATATTTCCAGGTTTATACAGACAGGGGTGTAGATATTTCCATGTTTATAGAGATGGCGTTGTAGATATTTCCATGTTTATACAGATCACGGTGTAGACATTTCCATGTTTATACAGATCGCGGTGTAGTTATTTCCATGTTTATACAGATCATGGTGTAGATAATTCCATGTTTATACAGATCACGGTGTTGATATTACCATGTTTATAGAGATAGCGGTGCAAATATTTCCACATTTATACAGATAGCGGTGCAGTTATTAGCATGTTTATACAGATAGCGGTGGAGATATTTCCATGTATAAACAGATGTCTGTGTATATATTTCCATGTTTAAACAGATGGTGATATAGATATTTCCTTGTTTATACAAATAGCGGTGTGGTTATTTCCATGTTTATACAGATAGCGGTGTAGATATTTCCATGTATATTCAGATGGCTGTGTAGATATTTCCATGTTTATACAGATGGCTGTGTAGATATTTCCATGTTTATGCAGATGACTTTGTAGGTATTTCCATGTTTATACAGATGGCGGTGTAGGTATTTCCATGTTTATAGAGATAGCTGTGTAGATATTTCCATGTTTATACAGATAGCGGTGTAGATATTTCCATGTTTGCACAGATGGTGGTGTAGATATTTCCTTGTTTATACACATAGCGGTGTAGATATTTCCATGTTTATACAGATCACGGTGTAGATATTTCCTTGTTTATACAAATAGCGGTGTAGATATTTCCATGCTTATACAGATAGCGGTGTAGATATTACCATGTATATACAAATGGCTGTGAAGATATTTCCATGTTTACACTGATGGCTGTGTAGATATTTCCACGTTTATACAGATGGCTGTGTAGATGTTTCCATGTTTATACAGATGACTTTGTAGGTATTTCCATGTTTATACAGATGGCGGTGTAGATATTTCCATGTTTATAGAGATAGCTTTGTAGATATTTCCATGTTTATACAGATAGCGGTGTTGGTATTTCCACGTTTATACAGATAGCGATGTAGATTTTTCCATGGTTATACAGCTCGCGGTGCAGATATTTATATCTTTATACAGATGGCATTGTAGATATTTCCTTATTCACACAGATGGCGGTGTACATGTTTCCATGTTTATACAGATGGCGGTGTAGTTAGTTCCATGTTTATGGAGATGGCAGAGTAGATATTTTCATGTTTATAGAGATGGCGGTGTAGATATTTCCATGTTTATAGAGATAGCAGTGTCGATATTTACATGTTTATACAGATGGCTGTGTAGATATTTCCATGTGTATACAGATGGCATTGTAGATATTTCCATGTTTATACAGATGACTGTATAGGTATTTCCATGTTTTTACAGATGGCAGTGCAGATATTTCCATGTTTATAGAGATAGCGGTGTAGATATTTCCATGTTTGTACAGATGGCGATGTTGATATTCCCATCTATACACAGATGGCCGTGTAGATATTTCCATGTTTATTCAGATGGCGGCGTAGATATTTCCATGGACATGCAGATGGCGGTGTAGATATTTCGATGTTTATACAGATAGCGGTGTAGTTATTTCCATGTTTACACAGATGGTGGTGTAGGTATTTCCGTGTTTATACACATGGCGGAATAGATACTTCCATCTTTATGGAGATGGCAGTGTAGATATTTTCATGTTTATAGAGATGGCAGAGTAGATATTTCCATATTTACAGAGATAGCGGTGTAGAAATTTCCATCTTTCTACAGATGGCAGTGTAGATATTTCCATGTTTATACAGATGGCGGTGTAGATATTTCCATATTTATACAGATGTCTGTGTAGATATTTCCAAGTGTATACAGATGGTATTGTAGGTATTTCCATGTTTATTCAGATGACTGTGTAGATATTTCCATGTTTTTACAGATGGCAGTGTAGATATTTCAATGTTTATAGAGATGGCGCTGTAGATATTTCCATGTTTATACAGATAACGGTGGAGTTATTTCCATGTTTATACAGAGAGCAGTGGAGATATTTCCATGTTTATACACATAGCGGTGTGCATATTTCCACGTTTATAGAGACAGCGGTGTAGGTTTTTCCATGTTTATACAGATTGCGGTGCAGATATTTCCATGTTTACACAGATGCCTATGCAGATATTTCCATATTTATACAGAGGGCTGTGTAGATATTTCTATGTTTATACAAATGGCAGTGTAGATATTTAAATGTTCCTAGACATGACTGTGTAGGTATTTCCATGTTTATTCCGATGTCTTTGTAGATATTTCCATGTTTATACAGATGGTGGTGTAGATATTTCCATGTTTACAAAGATGACTGTATAGGTATTTCCATGTTTATACAGATGGCGGTGTAGATATTTCCATGTTTATAGAGATAGCGGTGTAGATATTTCCATATTTATACAGATAACGGTGAAGAAATTTCCATGTTTATACAGATAGCAGTGTAAATATTTCCATTTTTATACAGATCACGGTGTAGATGTTTCCATGTTTATAGAGATAGCGGTGTAGATATTTCCATGTTTATACAGATAGCGGTGTAGATATTTCCATGTTTATACAGACCACGGTGTAGATATTTTCATGTTTATACAGATAGCGGTGCAGATATTTCCATGTTTGTACAGATGGCGGTGTTGATATTTCCATCTATACACAGGTGAACGTGTAGATATTTCCATGTTTATACAGATGGAGGAGCAGATATTTGTATGGATATGTAGATGGTAGTGTAGATATTTCCATGTATGTACAGATAGCGCTGTACTTATTTCCATGTTTATATAGAGAACGGTGTAGATATTTCCATGTATGTACACATGGCTGTGAAGATATTTCCATGTTTATACAGATGGCGGTGTAGATATTTCCATGTTTATACAGATAACTTTGTTAGTATTTCCATGTTTATACAGATGGCGGTGTTGATTTTTCCATGTTTATAGAGATAGCTGAGTGGATATTTCCATGTTTATACAGACAGGGGTGTAGATATTTCCATGTTTATAGAGATGGCGTTGTAGATATTTCCATGTTTATACAGATCACGGTGTAGACATTTCCATGTTTATACAGATCGCGGTGTAGATATTTCCATGTTTATACAGATCATGGTGAAGATAATTCCATGTTTATACAGATCACGGTGTTGATATTACCATGTTTGTAGAGATAGCGGTGCAAATATTTCCACATTTATACAGATAGCTGTGCAGTTATTAGCATGTTTATACAGATAGCGGTGTAGATATTTCCATGTATAAACAGATGTCTGTGAATATATTTCCATGTTTAAACAGATGGTGATGTAAATATTTCCATGTTTATAAAGATAGCGGTGTAGATATTTCCATGTATATACACATGGCTGTGTAGATATTTCCATGTTTATACAGATGGCGGTGTAGATATTTCCATGTTTATACAAATAACTTTGTAAGTATTTCCATGTTTATACAGATGGCGGTGTAGTTATTTCGATGTTTATAGAGATAGCAGTGGAGATATTTCCATGTTGATATTGACAGCGGTGTAGATATTTCCATGTTTATACTGATCGCGATGAAGATATTTCCATGTTTATAGAGATGACGGTGTAGATATTTCCATGTTCATATAGATAGCGGTGTTGATTTTTCCATGTTTATAGAGATAGCTGTGTGGATATTTCCATGTTTATATAGATAGGGGTGTAGATATTTCCCTGTTTATAGATATGGTGATGTAGATATTTCCATGTTTATACAGATCACGGTGTAGATATTTCCATGTTTATGCAGATCGCGGGGTAGATATTTCCATGTTTATACAGATCATGGTGTAGATAATTCCATGTTTATACAGATCGCGGTGTTGGTATTACCATGTTTATAGGGATAGCGGTGCAAATATTTCCACATTTATACAGATAGCGGTGTAGTTATTAGCATGTTTATACAGATAGCGGTGTAGATATTTCCATGTATAAGCAGATGTCTGTGTATATATTTCCATGTTTAAACAGATGGCGATGTAGCTATTTCCTTGTTTATACAAATAGCGGTGTAGTTATTTCCATGTTTATACAGATACTGGTGTAGATATTTCCATGTGTATACAGATGGCTGTGTAGATATTTCCATGTTTATACAGATGGCTGTGTAGATATTTCCATGTTTATACAGATGACTTTGTAGGTATATCCATGTTTATACAGATGGCGGTGTTGGTATTTCCATGTTTATAGAGATAGCTGTGTAGATATTTCCATGTTTATACAGATAGCGGTGTAGATATTTCCATGTTTATAGAGATCGCGGTGTAGACATTTCCATGTTTATACAGACAGCAGTGGAGATATTTCCATGTTTATACACATAGCGGTGTACATATTTCCATGTTGTAGAGACAGCGGTGTAGGTATTTCCATGTTTATACAGAGAGCGGTGCAGATATTTCCATGTTTATACAGATGCCTATGCAGTTATTTCCATATTTATACAGAGGGCTGTGTAGATATTTCCATGTTTATACAGATGGCAGTGTAGATATTTCCATGTTCCTATACATGACTGGGTAGGTATTTCCATGTTTATACAGATGGCTTTGTAGATATTTCCATGTTTATAGAGATAGCGGTGTAGATATTTCCATGTTTATACAGATAGCGGTGTATATATTTCCATGTTTATACAGATCGTGGTGTAGATATTTCCATGTTTATACAGATAGTGGTGCAGATATTTCCATGTTTGTACAGATGGCGTTGTTGATATTTCCATCTATACACAGATGACCATGTAGATAGTTCCATGTTTATACAGAGGGCGGTGAAGATATTTCTACGGATATGTAGATGGCCCTGTAGATATTTCCATGTTTACACAGATAGCGGTGTAGTTATTTCCATGTTTATATAGACAGCGGTGTAGTTATTTCCATGTTTATACACATGGCTGTGTAGATATTTCCATGTTTATACAGATGGCGGTGTAGATATTTCCATGTTTATACAGATAACTTTGTAAGTATTTCCATGTTTATACAGATGGCAGTGTAGATATTTCGATGTTTGTAGAGATAGCAGTGGAGATATTTCCATGTTTATACAGATAGCGGTGTTGATATTTCCATGTATGTACACATGGCTGAGTAGATATTTCCATGTTTATACAGATGGCGATGTAGATATTTCCATGTGTATACAGATGACTTTGTAGGTATTTCCATGTTTATACAGATGGTGGTGTAGGTATTTCCATGTTCATAGAGATAGCGGTGTTGATTTTTCCATGTTTATAGAGATGGCTGTGTGGATATTTCCATGTTTATACAGATAGGGGTTTAGATATTTCCATGTTTATAGAGATAGCGGTGTAGATATTTCCATGTATATACACATGGCTTTGTAGATATTTCCATGTTTATACAGATGGCGGTGTAGATATTTCCATGTTTATACAGATAACTTTGTAAGTATTTCCATGTTTATTCAGATGGCGGTGTAGATATTTCGATGTTTGTAGAGATAGCAGTGGAGATATTTCCATGTTTACACAGATAGCGGTGTAGATATTTCCATGTTTATACTGATCGCGGTGTAGATATTTCCATGTTTATAGAGATGGCGGTGTAGATATTTCCATGTTCATAGAGATAGCGGTGTTGATTTTTCCATGTTTATAGAGATAGCTGTGTGGATATTTCCAGGTTTATACAGACAGGGGTGTAGATATTTCCATGTTTATAGAGATGGCGTTGTAGATATTTCCATGTTTATACAGATCACGGTGTAGACATTTCCATGTTTATACAGATCGCGGTGTAGTTATTTCCATGTTTATACAGATCATGGTGTAGATAATTCCATGTTTATACAGATCACGGTGTTGATATTACCATGTTTATAGAGATAGCGGTGCAAATATTTCCACATTTATACAGATAGCGGTGCAGTTATTAGCATGTTTATACAGATAGCGGTGTAGATATTTCCATGTATAAACAGATGTCTGTGTATATATTTCCATGTTTAAACAGATGGTGATATAGATATTTCCTTGTTTATACAAATAGCGGTGTGGTTATTTCCATGTTTATACAGATAGCGGTGTAGATATTTCCATGTATATTCAGATGGCTGTGTAGATATTTCCATGTTTATACAGATGGCTGTGTAGATATTTCCATGTTTATGCAGATGACTTTGTAGGTATTTCCATGTTTATACAGATGGCGGTGTAGGTATTTCCATGTTTATAGAGATAGCTGTGTAGATATTTCCATGTTTATACAGATAGCGGTGTAGATATTTCCATGTTTGCACAGATGGTGGTGTAGATATTTCCTTGTTTATACACATAGCGGTGTAGATATTTCCATGTTTATACAGATCACGGTGTAGATATTTCCTTGTTTATACAAATAGCGGTGTAGATATTTCCATGCTTATACAGATAGCGGTGTAGATATTACCATGTATATACAAATGGCTGTGAAGATATTTCCATGTTTACACAGATGGCTGTGTAGATATTTCCACGTTTATACAGATGGCTGTGTAGATGTTTCCATGTTTATACAGATGACTTTGTAGGTATTTCCATGTTTATACAGATGGCGGTGTAGATATTTCCATGTTTATAGAGATAGCTTTGTAGATATTTCCATGTTTATACAGATAGCGGTGTTGGTATTTCCACGTTTATACAGATAGCGATGTAGATTTTTCCATGGTTATACAGCTCGCGGTGCAGATATTTATATCTTTATACAGATGGCATTGTAGATATTTCCTTATTCACACAGATGGCGGTGTACATGTTTCCATGTTTATACAGATGGCGGTGTAGTTAGTTCCATGTTTATGGAGATGGCAGAGTAGATATTTTCATGTTTATAGAGATGGCGGTGTAGATATTTCCATGTTTATAGAGATAGCAGTGTCGATATTTACATGTTTATACAGATGGCTGTGTAGATATTTCCATGTGTATACAGATGGCATTGTAGATATTTCCATGTTTATACAGATGACTGTATAGGTATTTCCATGTTTTTACAGATGGCAGTGCAGATATTTCCATGTTTATAGAGATAGCGGTGTAGATATTTCCATGTTTGTACAGATGGCGATGTTGATATTCCCATCTATACACAGATGGCCGTGTAGATATTTCCATGTTTATTCAGATGGCGGCGTAGATATTTCCATGGACATGCAGATGGCGGTGTAGATATTTCGATGTTTATACAGAGAGCGGTGTAGTTATTTCCATGTTTACACAGATGGTGGTGTAGGTATTTCCGTGTTTATACACATGGCGGAATAGATACTTCCATCTTTATGGAGATGGCAGTGTAGATATTTTCATGTTTATAGAGATGGCAGAGTAGATATTTCCATATTTACAGAGATAGCGGTGTAGAAATTTCCATCTTTCTACAGATGGCAGTGTAGATATTTCCATGTTTATACAGATGGCGGTGTAGATATTTCCATATTTATACAGATGTCTGTGTAGATATTTCCAAGTGTATACAGATGGTATTGTAGGTATTTCCATGTTTATTCAGATGACTGTGTAGATATTTCCATGTTTTTACAGATGGCAGTGTAGATATTTCAATGTTTATAGAGATGGCGCTGTAGATATTTCCATGTTTATACAGATAACGGTGGAGTTATTTCCATGTTTATACAGAGAGCAGTGGAGATATTTCCATGTTTATACACATAGCGGTGTGCATATTTCCACGTTTATAGAGACAGCGGTGTAGGTTTTTCCATGTTTATACAGATTGTGGTGCAGATATTTCCATGTTTACACAGATGCCTATGCAGATATTTCCATATTTATACAGAGGGCTGTGTAGATATTTCTATGTTTATACAAATGGCAGTGTAGATATTTAAATGTTCCTAGACATGACTGTGTAGGTATTTCCATGTTTATTCCGATGTCTTTGTAGATATTTCCATGTTTATACAGATGGTGGTGTAGATATTTCCATGTTTACAAAGATGACTGTATAGGTATTTCCATGTTTATACAGATGGCGGTGTAGATATTTCCATGTTTATAGAGATAGCGGTGTAGATATTTCCATATTTATACAGATAACGGTGAAGAAATTTCCATGTTTATACAGATAGCAGTGTAAATATTTCCATTTTTATACAGATCACGGTGTAGATGTTTCCATGTTTATAGAGATAGCGGTGTAGATATTTCCATGTTTATACAGATAGCGGTGTAGATATTTCCATGTTTATACAGACCACGGTGTAGATATTTTCATGTTTATACAGATAGCGGTGCAGATATTTCCATGTTTGTACAGATGGCGGTGTTGATATTTCCATCTATACACAGGTGAACGTGTAGATATTTCCATGTTTATACAGATGGAGGAGCAGATATTTGTATGGATATGTAGATGGTAGTGTAGATATTTCCATGTATGTACAGATAGCGCTGTACTTATTTCCATGTTTATATAGAGAACGGTGTAGATATTTCCATGTATGTACACATGGCTGTGAAGATATTTCCATGTTTATACAGATGGCGGTGTAGATATTTCCATGTTTATACAGATAACTTTGTTAGTATTTCCATGTTTATACAGATGGCGGTGTTGATTTTTCCATGTTTATAGAGATAGCTGAGTGGATATTTCCATGTTTATACAGACAGGGGTGTAGATATTTCCATGTTTATAGAGATGGCGTTGTAGATATTTCCATGTTTATACAGATCACGGTGTAGACATTTCCATGTTTATACAGATCGCGGTGTAGATATTTCCATGTTTATACAGATCATGGTGAAGATAATTCCATGTTTATACAGATCACGGTGTTGATATTACCATGTTTGTAGAGATAGCGGTGCAAATATTTCCACATTTATACAGATAGCTGTGCAGTTATTAGCATGTTTATACAGATAGCGGTGTAGATATTTCCATGTATAAACACATGTCTGTGAATATATTTCCATGTTTAAACAGATGGTGATGTAAATATTTCCATGTTTATAAAGATAGCGGTGTAGATATTTCCATGTATATACACATGGCTGTGTAGATATTTCCATGTTTATACAGATGGCGGTGTAGATATTTCCATGTTTATACAAATAACTTTGTAAGTATTTCCATGTTTATACAGATGGCGGTGTAGTTATTTCGATGTTTATAGAGATAGCAGTGGAGATATTTCCATGTTGATATTGACAGCGGTGTAGATATTTCCATGTTTATACTGATCGCGATGAAGATATTTCCATGTTTATAGAGATGACGGTGTAGATATTTCCATGTTCATATAGATAGCGGTGTTGATTTTTCCATGTTTATAGAGATAGCTGTGTGGATATTTCCATGTTTATATAGATAGGGGTGTAGATATTTCCCTGTTTATAGATATGGTGATGTAGATATTTCCATGTTTATACAGATCACGGTGTAGATATTTCCATGTTTATGCAGATCGCGGGGTAGATATTTCCATGTTTATACAGATCATGGTGTAGATAATTCCATGTTTATACAGATCGCGGTGTTGGTATTACCATGTTTATAGGGATAGCGGTGCAAATATTTCCACATTTATACAGATAGCGGTGTAGTTATTAGCATGTTTATACAGATAGCGGTGTAGATATTTCCATGTATAAGCAGATGTCTGTGTATATATTTCCATGTTTAAACAGATGGCGATGTAGCTATTTCCTTGTTTATACAAATAGCGGTGTAGTTATTTCCATGTTTATACAGATACTGGTGTAGATATTTCCATGTGTATACAGATGGCTGTGTAGATATTTCCATGTTTATACAGATGGCTGTGTAGATATTTCCATCTTTATACAGATGACTTTGTAGGTATATCCATGTTTATACAGATGGCGGTGTTGGTATTTCCATGTTTATAGAGATAGCTGTGTAGATATTTCCATGTTTATACAGATAGCGGTGTAGATATTTCCATGTTTATAGAGATCGCGGTGTAGACATTTCCATGTTTATACAGACAGCAGTGGAGATATTTCCATGTTTATACACATAGCGGTGTACACATTTCCATGTTGTAGAGACAGCGGTGTAGGTATTTCCATGTTTATACAGAGAGCGGTGCAGATATTTCCATGTTTATACAGATGCCTATGCAGTTATTTCCATATTTATACAGAGGGCTGTGTAGATATTTCCATGTTTATACAGATGGCAGTGTAGATATTTCCATGTTCCTATACATGACTGGGTAGGTATTTCCATGTTTATACAGATGGCTTTGTAGATATTTCCATGTTTATAGAGATAGCGGTGTAGATATTTCCATGTTTATACAGATAGCGGTGTATATATTTCCATGTTTATACAGATCGTGGTGTAGATATTTCCATGTTTATACAGATAGTGGTGCAGATATTTCCATGTTTGTACAGATGGCGTTGTTGATATTTCCATCTATACACAGATGACCATGTAGATAGTTCCATGTTTATACAGAGGGCGGTGAAGATATTTCTACGGATATGTAGATGGCCCTGTAGATATTTCCATGTTTACACAGATAGCGGTGTAGTTATTTCCATGTTTATATAGACAGCGGTGTAGTTATTTCCATGTTTATACACATGGCTGTGTAGATATTTCCATGTTTATACAGATGGCGGTGTAGATATTTCCATGTTTATACAGATAACTTTGTAAGTATTTCCATGTTTATACAGATGGCAGTGTAGATATTTCGATGTTTGTAGAGATAGCAGTGGAGATATTTCCATGTTTATACAGATAGCGGTGTTGATATTTCCATGTATGTACACATGGCTGAGTAGATATTTCCATGTTTATACAGATGGCGATGTAGATATTTCCATGTGTATACAGATGACTTTGTAGGTATTTCCATGTTTATACAGATGGTGGTGTAGGTATTTCCATGTTCATAGAGATAGCGGTGTTGATTTTTCCATGTTTATAGAGATGGCTGTGTGGATATTTCCATGTTTATACAGATAGGGGTTTAGATATTTCCATGTTTATAGAGATAGCGGTGTAGATATTTCCATGTATATACACATGGCTTTGTAGATATTTCCATGTTTATACAGATGGCGGTGTAGATATTTCCATGTTTATACAGATAACTTTGTAAGTATTTCCATGTTTATTCAGATGGCGGTGTAGATATTTCGATGTTTGTAGAGATAGCAGTGGAGATATTTCCATGTTTACACAGATAGCGGTGTAGATATTTCCATGTTTATACTGATCGCGGTGTAGATATTTCCATGTTTATAGAGATGGCGGTGTAGATATTTCCATGTTCATAGAGATAGCGGTGTTGATTTTTCCATGTTTATAGAGATAGCTGTGTGGATATTTCCAGGTTTATACAGACAGGGGTGTAGATATTTCCATGTTTATAGAGATGGCGTTGTAGATATTTCCATGTTTATACAGATCACGGTGTAGACATTTCCATGTTTATACAGATCGCGGTGTAGTTATTTCCATGTTTATACAGATCATGGTGTAGATAATTCCATGTTTATACAGATCACGGTGTTGATATTACCATGTTTATAGAGATAGCGGTGCAAATATTTCCACATTTATACAGATAGCGGTGCAGTTATTAGCATGTTTATACAGATAGCGGTGGAGATATTTCCATGTATAAACAGATGTCTGTGTATATATTTCCATGTTTAAACAGATGGTGATATAGATATTTCCTTGTTTATACAAATAGCGGTGTGGTTATTTCCATGTTTATACAGATAGCGGTGTAGATATTTCCATGTATATTCAGATGGCTGTGTAGATATTTCCATGTTTATACAGATGGCTGTGTAGATATTTCCATGTTTATGCAGATGACTTTGTAGGTATTTCCATGTTTATACAGATGGCGGTGTAGGTATTTCCATGTTTATAGAGATAGCTGTGTAGATATTTCCATGTTTATACAGATAGCGGTGTAGATATTTCCATGTTTGCACAGATGGTGGTGTAGATATTTCCTTGTTTATACACATAGCGGTGTAGATATTTCCATGTTTATACAGATCACGGTGTAGATATTTCCTTGTTTATACAAATAGCGGTGTAGATATTTCCATGCTTATACAGATAGCGGTGTAGATATTACCATGTATATACAAATGGCTGTGAAGATATTTCCATGTTTACACAGATGGCTGTGTAGATATTTCCACGTTTATACAGATGGCTGTGTAGATGTTTCCATGTTTATACAGATGACTTTGTAGGTATTTCCATGTTTATACAGATGGCGGTGTAGATATTTCCATGTTTATAGAGATAGCTTTGTAGATATTTCCATGTTTATACAGATAGCGGTGTTGGTATTTCCACGTTTATACAGATAGCGATGTAGATTTTTCCATGGTTATACAGCTCGCGGTGCAGATATTTATATCTTTATACAGATGGCATTGTAGATATTTCCTTATTCACACAGATGGCGGTGTACATGTTTCCATGTTTATACAGATGGCGGTGTAGTTAGTTCCATGTTTATGGAGATGGCAGAGTAGATATTTTCATGTTTATAGAGATGGCGGTGTAGATATTTCCATGTTTATAGAGATAGCAGTGTCGATATTTACATGTTTATACAGATGGCTGTGTAGATATTTCCATGTGTATACAGATGGCATTGTAGATATTTCCATGTTTATACAGATGACTGTATAGGTATTTCCATGTTTTTACAGATGGCAGTGCAGATATTTCCATGTTTATAGAGATAGCGGTGTAGATATTTCCATGTTTGTACAGATGGCGATGTTGATATTCCCATCTATACACAGATGGCCGTGTAGATATTTCCATGTTTATTCAGATGGCGGCGTAGATATTTCCATGGACATGCAGATGGCGGTGTAGATATTTCGATGTTTATACAGATAGCGGTGTAGTTATTTCCATGTTTACACAGATGGTGGTGTAGGTATTTCCGTGTTTATACACATGGCGGAATAGATACTTCCATCTTTATGGAGATGGCAGTGTAGATATTTTCATGTTTATAGAGATGGCAGAGTAGATATTTCCATATTTACAGAGATAGCGGTGTAGAAATTTCCATCTTTCTACAGATGGCAGTGTAGATATTTCCATGTTTATACAGATGGCGGTGTAGATATTTCCATATTTATACAGATGTCTGTGTAGATATTTCCAAGTGTATACAGATGGTATTGTAGGTATTTCCATGTTTATTCAGATGACTGTGTAGATATTTCCATGTTTTTACAGATGGCAGTGTAGATATTTCAATGTTTATAGAGATGGCGCTGTAGATATTTCCATGTTTATACAGATAACGGTGGAGTTATTTCCATGTTTATACAGAGAGCAGTGGAGATATTTCCATGTTTATACACATAGCGGTGTGCATATTTCCACGTTTATAGAGACAGCGGTGTAGGTTTTTCCATGTTTATACAGATTGCGGTGCAGATATTTCCATGTTTACACAGATGCCTATGCAGATATTTCCATATTTATACAGAGGGCTGTGTAGATATTTCTATGTTTATACAAATGGCAGTGTAGATATTTAAATGTTCCTAGACATGACTGTGTAGGTATTTCCATGTTTATTCCGATGTCTTTGTAGATATTTCCATGTTTATACAGATGGTGGTGTAGATATTTCCATGTTTACAAAGATGACTGTATAGGTATTTCCATGTTTATACAGATGGCGGTGTAGATATTTCCATGTTTATAGAGATAGCGGTGTAGATATTTCCATATTTATACAGATAACGGTGAAGAAATTTCCATGTTTATACAGATAGCAGTGTAAATATTTCCATTTTTATACAGATCACGGTGTAGATGTTTCCATGTTTATAGAGATAGCGGTGTAGATATTTCCATGTTTATACAGATAGCGGTGTAGATATTTCCATGTTTATACAGACCACGGTGTAGATATTTTCATGTTTATACAGATAGCGGTGCAGATATTTCCATGTTTGTACAGATGGCGGTGTTGATATTTCCATCTATACACAGGTGAACGTGTAGATATTTCCATGTTTATACAGATGGAGGAGCAGATATTTGTATGGATATGTAGATGGTAGTGTAGATATTTCCATGTATGTACAGATAGCGCTGTACTTATTTCCATGTTTATATAGAGAACGGTGTAGATATTTCCATGTATGTACACATGGCTGTGAAGATATTTCCATGTTTATACAGATGGCGGTGTAGATATTTCCATGTTTATACAGATAACTTTGTTAGTATTTCCATGTTTATACAGATGGCGGTGTTGATTTTTCCATGTTTATAGAGATAGCTGAGTGGATATTTCCATGTTTATACAGACAGGGGTGTAGATATTTCCATGTTTATAGAGATGGCGTTGTAGATATTTCCATGTTTATACAGATCACGGTGTAGACATTTCCATGTTTATACAGATCGCGGTGTAGATATTTCCATGTTTATACAGATCATGGTGAAGATAATTCCATGTTTATACAGATCACGGTGTTGATATTACCATGTTTGTAGAGATAGCGGTGCAAATATTTCCACATTTATACAGATAGCTGTGCAGTTATTAGCATGTTTATACAGATAGCGGTGTACATATTTCCATGTATAAACAGATGTCTGTGAATATATTTCCATGTTTAAACAGATGGTGATGTAAATATTTCCATGTTTATAAAGATAGCGGTGTAGATATTTCCATGTATATACACATGGCTGTGTAGATATTTCCATGTTTATACAGATGGTGGTGTAGATATTTCCATGTTTATACAAATAACTTTGTAAGTATTTCCATGTTTATACAGATGGCGGTGTAGTTATTTCGATGTTTATAGAGATAGCAGTGGAGATATTTCCATGTTGATATTGACAGCGGTGTAGATATTTCCATGTTTATACTGATCGCGATGAAGATATTTCCATGTTTATAGAGATGACGGTGTAGATATTTCCATGTTCATATAGATAGCGGTGTTGATTTTTCCATGTTTATAGAGATAGCTGTGTGGATATTTCCATGTTTATATAGATAGGGGTGTAGATATTTCCCTGTTTATAGATATGGTGATGTAGATATTTCCATGTTTATACAGATCACGGTGTAGATATTTCCATGTTTATGCAGATCGCGGGGTAGATATTTCCATGTTTATACAGATCATGGTGTAGATAATTCCATGTTTATACAGATCGCGGTGTTGGTATTACCATGTTTATAGGGATAGCGGTGCAAATATTTCCACATTTATACAGATAGCGGTGTAGTTATTAGCATGTTTATACAGATAGCGGTGTAGATATTTCCATGTATAAGCAGATGTCTGTGTATATATTTCCATGTTTAAACAGATGGCGATGTAGCTATTTCCTTGTTTATACAAATAGCGGTGTAGTTATTTCCATGTTTATACAGATACTGGTGTAGATATTTCCATGTGTATACAGATGGCTGTGTAGATATTTCCATGTTTATACAGATGGCTGTGTAGATATTTCCATGTTTATACAGATGACTTTGTAGGTATATCCATGTTTATACAGATGGCGGTGTTGGTATTTCCATGTTTATAGAGATAGCTGTGTAGATATTTCCATGTTTATACAGATAGCGGTGTAGATATTTCCATGTTTATAGAGATCGCGGTGTAGACATTTCCATGTTTATACAGACAGCAGTGGAGATATTTCCATGTTTATACACATAGCGGTGTACATATTTCCATGTTGTAGAGACAGCGGTGTAGGTATTTCCATGTTTATACAGAGAGCGGTGCAGATATTTCCATGTTTATACAGATGCCTATGCAGTTATTTCCATATTTATACAGAGGGCTGTGTAGATATTTCCATGTTTATACAGATGGCAGTGTAGATATTTCCATGTTCCTATACATGACTGGGTAGGTATTTCCATGTTTATACAGATGGCTTTGTAGATATTTCCATGTTTATAGAGATAGCGGTGTAGATATTTCCATGTTTATACAGATAGCGGTGTATATATTTCCATGTTTATACAGATCGTGGTGTAGATATTTCCATGTTTATACAGATAGTGGTGCAGATATTTCCATGTTTGTACAGATGGCGTTGTTGATATTTCCATCTATACACAGATGACCATGTAGATAGTTCCATGTTTATACAGAGGGCGGCGAAGATATTTCTACGGATATGTAGATGGCCCTGTAGATATTTCCATGTTTACACAGATAGCGGTGTAGTTATTTCCATGTTTATATAGACAGCGGTGTAGTTATTTCCATGTTTATACACATGGCTGTGTAGATATTTCCATGTTTATACAGATGGCGGTGTAGATATTTCCATGTTTATACAGATAACTTTGTAAGTATTTCCATGTTTATACAGATGGCAGTGTAGATATTTCGATGTTTGTAGAGATAGCAGTGGAGATATTTCCATGTTTATACAGATAGCGGTGTTGATATTTCCATGTATGTACACATGGCTGAGTAGATATTTCCATGTTTATACAGATGGCGATGTAGATATTTCCATGTGTATACAGATGACTTTGTAGGTATTTCCATGTTTATACAGATGGTGGTGTAGGTATTTCCATGTTCATAGAGATAGCGGTGTTGATTTTTCCATGTTTATAGAGATGGCTGTGTGGATATTTCCATGTTTATACAGATAGGGGTTTAGATATTTCCATGTTTATAGAGATAGCGGTGTAGATATTTCCATGTATATACACATGGCTTTGTAGATATTTCCATGTTTATACAGATGGCGGTGTAGATATTTCCATGTTTATACAGATAACTTTGTAAGTATTTCCATGTTTATTCAGATGGCGGTGTAGATATTTCGATGTTTGTAGAGATAGCAGTGGAGATATTTCCATGTTTACACAGATAGCGGTGTAGATATTTCCATGTTTATACTGATCGCGGTGTAGATATTTCCATGTTTATAGAGATGGCGGTGTAGATATTTCCATGTTCATAGAGATAGCGGTGTTGATTTTTCCATGTTTATAGAGATAGCTGTGTGGATATTTCCAGGTTTATACAGACAGGGGTGTAGATATTTCCATGTTTATAGAGATGGCGTTGTAGATATTTCCATGTTTATACAGATCACGGTGTAGACATTTCCATGTTTATACAGATCGCGGTGTAGTTATTTCCATGTTTATACAGATCATGGTGTAGATAATTCCATGTTTATACAGATCACGGTGTTGATATTACCATGTTTATAGAGATAGCGGTGCAAATATTTCCACATTTATACAGATAGCGGTGCAGTTATTAGCATGTTTATACAGATAGCGGTGTAGATATTTCCATGTATAAACAGATGTCTGTGTATATATTTCCATGTTTAAACAGATGGTGATATAGATATTTCCTTGTTTATACAAATAGCGGTGTGGTTATTTCCATGTTTATACAGATAGCGGTGTAGATATTTCCATGTATATTCAGATGGCTGTGTAGATATTTCCATGTTTATACAGATGGCTGTGTAGATATTTCCATGTTTATGCAGATGACTTTGTAGGTATTTCCATGTTTATACAGATGGCGGTGTAGGTATTTCCATGTTTATAGAGATAGCTGTGTAGATATTTCCATGTTTATACAGATAGCGGTGTAGATATTTCCATGTTTGCACAGATGGTGGTGTAGATATTTCCTTGTTTATACACATAGCGGTGTAGATATTTCCATGTTTATACAGATCACGGTGTAGATATTTCCTTGTTTATACAAATAGCGGTGTAGATATTTCCATGCTTATACAGATAGCGGTGTAGATATTACCATGTATATACAAATGGCTGTGAAGATATTTCCATGTTTACACAGATGGCTGTGTAGATATTTCCACGTTTATACAGATGGCTGTGTAGATGTTTCCATGTTTATACAGATGACTTTGTAGGTATTTCCATGTTTATACAGATGGCGGTGTAGATATTTCCATGTTTATAGAGATAGCTTTGTAGATATTTCCATGTTTATACAGATAGCGGTGTTGGTATTTCCACGTTTATACAGATAGCGATGTAGATTTTTCCATGGTTATACAGCTCGCGGTGCAGATATTTATATCTTTATACAGATGGCATTGTAGATATTTCCTTATTCACACAGATGGCGGTGTACATGTTTCCATGTTTATACAGATGGCGGTGTAGTTAGTTCCATGTTTATGGAGATGGCAGAGTAGATATTTTCATGTTTATAGAGATGGCGGTGTAGATATTTCCATGTTTATAGAGATAGCAGTGTCGATATTTACATGTTTATACAGATGGCTGTGTAGATATTTCCATGTGTATACAGATGGCATTGTAGATATTTCCATGTTTATACAGATGACTGTATAGGTATTTCCATGTTTTTACAGATGGCAGTGCAGATATTTCCATGTTTATAGAGATAGCGGTGTAGATATTTCCATGTTTGTACAGATGGCGATGTTGATATTCCCATCTATACACAGATGGCCGTGTAGATATTTCCATGTTTATTCAGATGGCGGCGTAGATATTTCCATGGACATGCAGATGGCGGTGTAGATATTTCGATGTTTATACAGATAGCGGTGTAGTTATTTCCATGTTTACACAGATGGTGGTGTAGGTATTTCCGTGTTTATACACATGGCGGAATAGATACTTCCATCTTTATGGAGATGGCAGTGTAGATTTTTCCATGTTTATATTGATAGCTGTGTGGATATTTCCATGTTTATACAGATAGGGGTGTAGATATTTCCATGTTTATAGAGATGGCCGTGTAGATATTTCCATATTTATACAGATGTCTGTGTAGATATTTCCATGTGTATACTGATGGTATTGTAGGTATTTCCATGTTTATACAGATGGTGGTGTAGATATTTCCATATTTATTCAGATGACTGTGTAGATATTTCCATGTTTTTACGGATGGCAGTGTAGATATTTCAATGTTTATAGAGATGGCGCTGTAGATATTTCCATGTTTATACAGATAACGGTGGAGTTATTTCCATGTTTATACAGAGAGCAGTGGAGATATTTCCATGTTTATACACATAGCGGTGTGCATATTTCCACGTTTATAGAGACAGCGGTGTAGGTTTTTCCATGTTTATACAGATTGCGGTGCAGATATTTCCATGTTTACACAGATGCCTATGCAGATATTTCCATATTTATACAGAGGGCTGTGTAGATATTTCTATGTTTATACAAATGGCAGTGTAGATATTTAAATGTTCCTAGACATGACTGTGTAGGTATTTCCATGTTTATTCCGATGTCTTTGTAGATATTTCCATGTTTATACAGATGGTGGTGTAGATATTTCCATGTTTACAAAGATGACTGTATAGGTATTTCCATGTTTATACAGATGGCGGTGTAGATATTTCCATGTTTATAGAGATAGCGGTGTAGATATTTCCATATTTATACAGATAACGGTGAAGAAATTTCCATGTTTATACAGATAGCAGTGTAAATATTTCCATTTTTATACAGATCACGGTGTAGATGTTTCCATGTTTATAGAGATAGCGGTGTAGATATTTCCATGTTTATACAGATAGCGGTGTAGATATTTCCATGTTTATACAGACCACGGTGTAGATATTTTCATGTTTATACAGATAGCGGTGCAGATATTTCCATGTTTGTACAGATGGCGGTGTTGATATTTCCATCTATACACAGGTGAACGTGTAGATATTTCCATGTTTATACAGATGGAGGAGCAGATATTTGTATGGATATGTAGATGGTAGTGTAGATATTTCCATGTATGTACAGATAGCGCTGTACTTATTTCCATGTTTATATAGAGAACGGTGTAGATATTTCCATGTATGTACACATGGCTGTGAAGATATTTCCATGTTTATACAGATGGCGGTGTAGATATTTCCATGTTTATACAGATAACTTTGTTAGTATTTCCATGTTTATACAGATGGCGGTGTTGATTTTTCCATGTTTATAGAGATAGCTGAGTGGATATTTCCATGTTTATACAGACAGGGGTGTAGATATTTCCATGTTTATAGAGATGGCGTTGTAGATATTTCCATGTTTATACAGATCACGGTGTAGACATTTCCATGTTTATACAGATCGCGGTGTAGATATTTCCATGTTTATACAGATCATGGTGAAGATAATTCCATGTTTATACAGATCACGGTGTTGATATTACCATGTTTGTAGAGATAGCGGTGCAAATATTTCCACATTTATACAGATAGCTGTGCAGTTATTAGCATGTTTATACAGATAGCGGTGTAGATATTTCCATGTATAAACAGATGTCTGTGAATATATTTCCATGTTTAAACAGATGGTGATGTAAATATTTCCATGTTTATAAAGATAGCGGTGTAGATATTTCCATGTATATACACATGGCTGTGTAGATATTTCCATGTTTATACAGATGGCGGTGTAGATATTTCCATGTTTATACAAATAACTTTGTAAGTATTTCCATGTTTATACAGATGGCGGTGTAGTTATTTCGATGTTTATAGAGATAGCAGTGGAGATATTTCCATGTTGATATTGACAGCGGTGTAGATATTTCCATGTTTATACTGATCGCGATGAAGATATTTCCATGTTTATAGAGATGACGGTGTAGATATTTCCATGTTCATATAGATAGCGGTGTTGATTTTTCCATGTTTATAGAGATAGCTGTGTGGATATTTCCATGTTTATATAGATAGGGGTGTAGATATTTCCCTGTTTATAGATATGGTGATGTAGATATTTCCATGTTTATACAGATCACGGTGTAGATATTTCCATGTTTATGCAGATCGCGGGGTAGATATTTCCATGTTTATACAGATCATGGTGTAGATACTTCCATGTTTATACAGAT
This sequence comes from Pan troglodytes, assembly GCF_028858775.2. NCBI lineage: Eukaryota > Metazoa > Chordata > Mammalia > Primates > Hominidae > Pan > Pan troglodytes. The sequence goes on along the minus strand of NC_072410.2, from coordinate 5,662,580 downwards.
CGCGGTGTTGGTATTACCATGTTTATAGGGATAGCGGTGCAAATATTTCCACATTTATACAGATAGCGGTGTAGTTATTAGCATGTTTATACAGATAGCGGTGTAGATATTTCCATGTATAAGCAGATGTCTGTGTATATATTTCCATGTTTAAACAGATGGCGATGTAGCTATTTCCTTGTTTATACAAATAGCGGTGTAGTTATTTCCATGTTTATACAGATACTGGTGTAGATATTTCCATGTGTATACAGATGGCTGTGTAGATATTTCCATGTTTATACAGATGGCTGTGTAGATATTTCCATGTTTATACAGATGACTTTGTAGGTATATCCATGTTTATACAGATGGCGGTGTTGGTATTTCCATGTTTATAGAGATAGCTGTGTAGATATTTCCATGTTTATACAGATAGCGGTGTAGATATTTCCATGTTTATAGAGATCGCGGTGTAGACATTTCCATGTTTATACAGACAGCAGTGGAGATATTTCCATGTTTATACACATAGCGGTGTACATATTTCCATGTTGTAGAGACAGCGGTGTAGGTATTTCCATGTTTATACAGAGAGCGGTGCAGATATTTCCATGTTTATACAGATGCCTATGCAGTTATTTCCATATTTATACAGAGGGCTGTGTAGATATTTCCATGTTTATACAGATGGCAGTGTAGATATTTCCATGTTCCTATACATGACTGGGTAGGTATTTCCATGTTTATACAGATGGCTTTGTAGATATTTCCATGTTTATAGAGATAGCGGTGTAGATATTTCCATGTTTATACAGATAGCGGTGTATATATTTCCATGTTTATACAGATCGTGGTGTAGATATTTCCATGTTTATACAGATAGTGGTGCAGATATTTCCATGTTTGTACAGATGGCGTTGTTGATATTTCCATCTATACACAGATGACCATGTAGATAGTTCCATGTTTATACAGAGGGCGGCGAAGATATTTCTACGGATATGTAGATGGCCCTGTAGATATTTCCATGTTTACACAGATAGCGGTGTAGTTATTTCCATGTTTATATAGACAGCGGTGTAGTTATTTCCATGTTTATACACATGGCTGTGTAGATATTTCCATGTTTATACAGATGGCGGTGTAGATATTTCCATGTTTATACAGATAACTTTGTAAGTATTTCCATGTTTATACAGATGGCAGTGTAGATATTTCGATGTTTGTAGAGATAGCAGTGGAGATATTTCCATGTTTATACAGATAGCGGTGTTGATATTTCCATGTATGTACACATGGCTGAGTAGATATTTCCATGTTTATACAGATGGCGATGTAGATATTTCCATGTGTATACAGATGACTTTGTAGGTATTTCCATGTTTATACAGATGGTGGTGTAGGTATTTCCATGTTCATAGAGATAGCGGTGTTGATTTTTCCATGTTTATAGAGATGGCTGTGTGGATATTTCCATGTTTATACAGATAGGGGTTTAGATATTTCCATGTTTATAGAGATAGCGGTGTAAATATTTCCATGTATATACACATGGCTTTGTAGATATTTCCATGTTTATACAGATGGCGGTGTAGATATTTCCATGTTTATACAGATAACTTTGTAAGTATTTCCATGTTTATTCAGATGGCGGTGTAGATATTTCGATGTTTGTAGAGATAGCAGTGGAGATATTTCCATGTTTACACAGATAGCGGTGTAGATATTTCCATGTTTATACTGATCGCGGTGTAGATATTTCCATGTTTATAGAGATGGCGGTGTAGATATTTCCATGTTCATAGAGATAGCGGTGTTGATTTTTCCATGTTTATAGAGATAGCTGTGTGGATATTTCCAGGTTTATACAGACAGGGGTGTAGATATTTCCATGTTTATAGAGATGGCGTTGTAGATATTTCCATGTTTATACAGATCACGGTGTAGACATTTCCATGTTTATACAGATCGCGGTGTAGTTATTTCCATGTTTATACAGATCATGGTGTAGATAATTCCATGTTTATACAGATCACGGTGTTGATATTACCATGTTTATAGAGATAGCGGTGCAAATATTTCCACATTTATACAGATAGCGGTGCAGTTATTAGCATGTTTATACAGATAGCGGTGTAGATATTTCCATGTATAAACAGATGTCTGTGTATATATTTCCATGTTTAAACAGATGGTGATATAGATATTTCCTTGTTTATACAAATAGCGGTGTGGTTATTTCCATGTTTATACAGATAGCGGTGTAGATATTTCCATGTATATTCAGATGGCTGTGTAGATATTTCCATGTTTATACAGATGGCTGTGTAGATATTTCCATGTTTATGCAGATGACTTTGTAGGTATTTCCATGTTTATACAGATGGCGGTGTAGGTATTTCCATGTTTATAGAGATAGCTGTGTAGATATTTCCATGTTTATACAGATAGCGGTGTAGATATTTCCATGTTTGCACAGATGGTGGTGTAGATATTTCCTTGTTTATACACATAGCGGTGTAGATATTTCCATGTTTATACAGATCACGGTGTAGATATTTCCTTGTTTATACAAATAGCGGTGTAGATATTTCCATGCTTATACAGATAGCGGTGTAGATATTACCATGTATATACAAATGGCTGTGAAGATATTTCCATGTTTACACAGATGGCTGTGTAGATATTTCCACGTTTATACAGATGGCTGTGTAGATGTTTCCATGTTTATACAGATGACTTTGTAGGTATTTCCATGTTTATACAGATGGCGGTGTAGATATTTCCATGTTTATAGAGATAGCTTTGTAGATATTTCCATGTTTATACAGATAGCGGTGTTGGTATTTCCACGTTTATACAGATAGCGATGTAGATTTTTCCATGGTTATACAGCTCGCGGTGCAGATATTTATATCTTTATACAGATGGCATTGTAGATATTTCCTTATTCACACAGATGGCGGTGTACATGTTTCCATGTTTATACAGATGGCGGTGTAGTTAGTTCCATGTTTATGGAGATGGCAGAGTAGATATTTTCATGTTTATAGAGATGGCGGTGTAGATATTTCCATGTTTATAGAGATAGCAGTGTCGATATTTACATGTTTATACAGATGGCTGTGTAGATATTTCCATGTGTATACAGATGGCATTGTAGATATTTCCATGTTTATACAGATGACTGTATAGGTATTTCCATGTTTTTACAGATGGCAGTGCAGATATTTCCATGTTTATAGAGATAGCGGTGTAGATATTTCCATGTTTGTACAGATGGCGATGTTGATATTCCCATCTATACACAGATGGCCGTGTAGATATTTCCATGTTTATTCAGATGGCGGCGTAGATATTTCCATGGACATGCAGATGGCGGTGTAGATATTTCGATGTTTATACAGATAGCGGTGTAGTTATTTCCATGTTTACACAGATGGTGGTGTAGGTATTTCCGTGTTTATACACATGGCGGAATAGATACTTCCATCTTTATGGAGATGGCAGTGTAGATATTTTCATGTTTATAGAGATGGCAGAGTAGATATTTCCATATTTACAGAGATAGCGGTGTAGAAATTTCCATCTTTCTACAGATGGCAGTGTAGATATTTCCATGTTTATACAGATGGCGGTGTAGATATTTCCATATTTATACAGATGTCTGTGTAGATATTTCCAAGTGTATACAGATGGTATTGTAGGTATTTCCATGTTTATTCAGATGACTGTGTAGATATTTCCATGTTTTTACAGATGGCAGTGTAGATATTTCAATGTTTATAGAGATTTCGCTGTAGATATTTCCATGTTTATACAGATAACGGTGGAGATATTTCCATGTTTATACAGACAGCAGTGGAGATATTTCCATGTTTATACACATAGCGGTGTACATATTTCCATGTTTATTGAGACAGCGGTGTAGGTATTTCCATGTTTATACAGATAGCGTTGAAGATATTTCCATGTTTATACAGATGCCTATTCCGATATTTCCATATTTATACAGAGGGCTTGTAGATATTTCTATGTTTATACAGATGGCAGTGTAGATATTTCAATGTTCCTACACATGACTCTGTAGGTAATTCCATGTTTATACAGATGTCTTCGTAGATATTTCCATGTTTATAGAGATAGCGGTGCAGATATTTCAATGTTTATACAGATAGCGGTGTATGTATTTCCATGTTTATACAGATCGTGGTGTAGATATTTCCATGTTTATGCAGATACCGGTGTAGATATTTCCAGGTTTATACAGACCGCAGTGTAGATATTTCCATGTTTATAGAGATAGCAGTGTAGATATTTCCATGTTTGTACAGATGGCGGTGTTAATGTTTCCATCTATACACAGATTGCCGTGTAGGTATTTCCATGTGTATACAGATGGCATTGTAGATATTTCCATGATTATACAGATGGTGGTGTAGATATTTCCATGTTTACACAGATGACTGTATAGGTATTTCCATGTTTAAACAGATGGCGGTGTAGATATTTCCATGTTTATAGAGATAGCATTGTAGATATTTCCATATTTATACAGATAACGGTGTAGAAATTTCCATGTTTATACAGATAGCAGTGTAAATCTTTCCATTTTTATACAGATCACGGTGTAGATATTTCCATGGTTATAGAGATAGCGGTGTAGATATTTCCATGTTTATACAGATAGCGGTGTAGATATTTCCGTTTATACAGACCGCGGTGTAGATATTTCCATGTTTATACAGATAGCGGTGCAGATATTTCCATGTTTTTATAGATGGCGGTGTTGATATTTCCATCTCTACACAGATGAACGTGTAGATATTTCCATGTTTATACAGTTGGTGGTGCAGATATTCCTATGGATATGTAGATGGTGGTGTAGATATTTCCATGTATATACGGATAACGCTGTACTTATTTCCATATTTATATAGAGAGCTGTGTAGATATTTCCATGTATGTACACATGGCTGTGTAGATATTTCCATGTTTATACAGATGGCGGTGTAGATATTTCCATGTTTATACCGATAACTTTGTAAATATTTCCATGTTTATACAGATGACGGTGTAGATACTTCGATGTTTATAGAGATAGCAGTGGAGATATTTCCATGTTTATACAGATGGCGGTGTAGTTATTTCCATGTTTTTTTAGATAGCGGTGTAGATATTTCCATGTATATACACATGGCAGTGTAGATATTTCCATGTTTATACAGATGGCGGTGTAGATATTTCCATGTTTATACAAATAACTTTGTAAGTATTTCCATGTTTATACAGATGGCGGTGTAGTTATTTCGATGTTTATAGGGATAGCAGTGGAGATATTTCCATGTTTATATTGACAGCGGTGTAGATATTTCCATGTTTATACTGATCGCGATGTTGATATTCCCATGTTTATAGAGATGGCGGTGTAGATATTTCCATGTTCATATAGATAGCGGTGTTGATTTTTCCATGATTATAGAGATAGCTGTGTGGATATTTCCATGTTTATATAGATAGGGGTGTAGATATTTCCATGTTTACACAGATGACTCTATAGTTATTTCCATGTTTATACAGATGGCAGTGTAGATATTTCCATGTTTATACAGATAGCGGTGTAGATATTTCCATGTTTATACAGAAAGCGCTGTACATATTTCTATGTTTATACAGATGGCGGTGTAGATATTTCCATGTTTATAGAGATGGCGGTGTAGATATTTCCATGTTTATACAGATCGCGGTGTAGATATATCCATGTTCATAGAGATAGCAGTGGGGATATTTCCATGCTTATACAGAAAGCAGTGTAGATATTTCCATTTTTATAGAGATAGCGGTTTAGATATTTCATATTTATACAGATTGCGGTGTAGATATTTCCATGTTTATTCAGATGACTGTGTAGATATTTCCATGTTTTTACAGATGGCAGTGTAGATATTTCAATGTTTATACAGATGGCTTTGTAGATATTTCCATGTTTATAGAGATAGCGGTACAGATATTTAAATGTTTATACAGATAGCGGTGTATATATTTCCATGTTTATACAGATCGTGGTGTAGATATTTCCATGTTTATACAGATAGCGGTGTAGATATTTCCATGTTTATACAGACCGCAGTGTAGATATTTCCATGTTTATAGAGATAGCAGTGTAGATATTTCCATGTTTGTACAGATGGCGGTGTTGATGTTTCCATCTATACACAGATAGCCGTGTAGGCATTTTCATGTGTATACAGATGGCATTGTAGATATTTCCATGTTTATACATTTGGTGGTGTAAATATTTCCATGTTTACACAGATGACCGTATAGGTATTTCCATGTTTATACAGATGGCGGTGTAGATATTTCCAAGTTTATTGAGATAGCGGTGTAGATATTTCCATATTTATTCAGATAACAGTGTAGAAGTTTGCATGTTTATATAGATAGCGGTGTAAATATTTCCATGTTTATACAGATCACGGTGTAGATATTTCCATGTTTATAGGGATAGCGGTGTAGATATTTCCGTGTTTATACAGATAGCGGTGTAGATATATCCATGTTTATAAAGACCGCGGTGTAGATATTTCCATGTTTATAAAGATAGTGGTTGCTGAAATTACCATGTTTGTACAGATGGCCGTGTTGATATTTCCATCTATACAACGATGACCGTGTAGATATTTCCATGTTTATACACATGGCGGCACAGATATTTCCATGGATATGTAGATGGCGGTGTCGATATTTCCAAGTTTATACAGATAGCGGTGTAGTTATTTGCATGTTTATATAGATAGCAGTGTAGATATTTCCATGTATATACACATGGCTGTGTAGATATTTCCATGTTATAGAGATGGCGGTGTAGATATTTCCATGTTCATAGAGATAGCGGTGTTGATTTTTCCATGTTTATATAGATAGTGGTGTGGATATTTCCATGTTTATACAGATATGGGTGTAGATATTTCCATGTTTATAGAGATGGCGGGGTAGATATTTCCATGTTTATAAAGATCACGGTGTAGATATTTCCTTGTTTATACAAATAGCGGTGTAGTTATTTCCATGTTTATACAGATAGCGGTGTAGATATTTCCATGTATATGCAGTTGTCTGTGTAGATATTTCCATGTTTATACAGATGGCTGTGTAGATATTTCCATGTTTATACAAATGACTTTGAAGATATTTCCATGTTTATACAGATGGCGGTGTAGATATTTCCATGTTTATATAGATGGTGGTGTAGATATTACCATGTTTATACAGATCGCGGTGTAGATATTTCCATGTTTATACAGATCGTGGTGAAGATATTTCCATGTTTATACAGATCACGATGTAGATATTTCCATGTTTATACAGATCACGATGTAGATATTTCCATGTTTATACAGATAGCGGTGTAGATATTTCCATGTTTATAGAGATAGCGGTGTAGATATTTCCATGTTTATAGAGATAGCAGTGTAGGTATTTCCATGTTTATAGACATAGCGGTGTAGATATTTCCATGTTCATATAGATGGCGTTGTAGATATTTCCATGTGTATACAGATGGCATTGTAGATATTTCCATGTTTATACAGACAGTGGTGTAGGTATTTCCATGTTTACACAGATGGTGGTGTAGATAATTCCGTGTTTATACACATGGCGGAGTAGATACTTCCATCTTTATGGAGAAGGCAGTGTAGATATTTTCATGTTTATAGAGATGGCGGTGTAGATATTTCCATATTTATAGAGATAGCGGTGTAGATATTTCCATCTTTCTACAGATGTCAGTGTAGTTATTAACATGTTTATACAGATGGCGGTGTAGATAATTCCGTATTTATACAGATGTCTGTGTAGATATTTCAATGTGTATACAGATCGTATTTTAGGTATTTCCGTGTTTATACAGATGGTGGTGTAGATATTTCCATGTTTATTCAAATGACTGTGTAGATATTTCCATGTTTTTACAGATGGCAGTGTAGGTATTTCAATGTTTATAGAGATGGCGCTGTAGATATTTCCACGTTTATACAGATAACGGTGGAGATATTTCCATGTTTATACAGAGAGCAGTGGAGATATTTCCATGTTTATACACATAGCGGTTTACATGTTTCCATGTTTATAGAGACAGCGGTGTAGGTATTTCCATGTTTATACAGATAGCGGTGCAGTTATTTCCATGTTTATACAGATGCCTATGCAGATATTTCAATATTTATACAGAGGGCTCTGTAGATATTTCCATGTTCCTACACATGACTGTGTAGGTATTTCCATGTTTATACAGATGGCAGTGTAGATATTTCCATGTTTATTGAGATAGCTGTGTAGATATTTCCATGTTTATACAGATAGCGGTGTAGATGTTTCCATGTTTATACAGAGGGCGGTGTAGATATTTCCATGTTTATAGAGATGGCATTGTAGATATTTCCTTGTTTATAGAAATAGCGGTTTAGATATATCCATGTTCATAGAGATAGCATTGAGGATATTTCCATGTTTATACAGATAGCAGTGTAGATATTTCCATTTTTATAGAGATAGCGGTTTAGATATTTCATGTTTATACAGATAGCGGTGTAGATATTTCCATGTTTACACAGATTGCGGTGTAGATATTTCCATGTTTATACACATGACTGTGTAGGTATTTCCATGTTTATACTGATGGCTTTGTAGATATTTCCATGTTTATAGAGATGGCAGTGTAGATATCTCCATGTTTATAGAGATAGCGTTGTAGCTATTTCCATATTTTTACAGATAACTGTGTAGATATTTCCATGTTTATTCAGATAGCGGTGTGAATATTTCCATGTTTATACAGATCATGGTGTAGGTATTTCCATGTTTATGGAGATAGCGTTGTAGGTATTTCCATGTTTATACAGATAGCGGTCTAGATATTTCCATGTTTATACAGATAGCGGTGCAGGTATTTCCATGTTTGTACAGATGGCGGTGTTGATATTTCCATCTATACACAGATGACCGTGTAGATATTTCCATGTTTATACAGATGGTGGCACAGATATTTCTATGGATATGTAGATGGCGGTGTAGATATTTCCATGTTTATACAGATAGCGGTGAATTTATTTCCAAGTTTATATAGATAGCGGTGTAGATATTTCCATGTATATACACATGGCTGTGTAGATATATCCATGTTTATACAGATGGCGGTGTAGATATTTCGATGCGTTAACAGATGGCATAGTAGATATTTCCATGTTTATAGAGATAGCAGTGTAGATATTTCCATGTTTATACAGATAGAAGTGTAGATATTTCCATGTTTATACAGATCGCGGTGTAGATATTTCCATGTTTATACAGACAGCAGTGGAGATATTTCCATGTTTATACACATAGCGGTGTACATATTTCCATGTTTATAGAGACAGCGGTGTAGGTATTTCCATGTTTATACATATAGCGGTGCACATATTTCCATGTTTATAGAGATAGCGGTGTAGATATTTCCATATTTATACAGATAACGGTGTAGATATTTCCATGTTTATACAGTTAGCCATGTAAATATTTCCATGTTTATACAGGTCACGGTGTATATATTTGCATGTTTATAGAGATAGGGTTGTACATGTTTCCATGTTTATACAGATAGCGGTGTAGATATTTCCATGTTTATACAGACTGCGGTGTAGATATTTCCATGTTTATACAGATAGCGGTGCAGATATTTCCATGTTTGTACAGATGGTGGTGTTGATATTTCCATCTATACACAGATGACCGTGTAGATATTTCCATGTTTATACAGATGGCGGCACAGATATTTCTATGGATATGTAGATGGCGGTGTAGATATTTCCATGTATATACAGAAAGCGGTGTACTTATTTCCATGTTTATATAGAGAGCGGTGTAGATATTTCCATGTATGTACACATGGCTGTGTAGATATTTCCATGTTTATACAGATAACTTTGTAAGTATTTCCATGTTTATACAGATGGCGGTGTAGATATTTCGATGTTTATAGAGATAGCAGTGGAGATATTTCCATGTTTATACAAATAGCGGTGAAGTTATTTCCATGATTATATAGATAGCGCTGTAGATATTTCTATGTATATACATATGGCTCTGTTGATATTTCCATAATTATACAGATGGCATTGTAGATATTTCCATCTTTATACTAATAACTTTGTAAGTATTTCCATGTTTATACAGATAGTGGTGTAGATATTTCGATGTTTATAGAGATAGCAGTGGAGATATTTCCATGTTTATACAGATAGCTGTGTAGATATATCCATGTTTATACTGATCACGGTGTAGATATTTCCATGTTTATAGAGATGGCGGTGAAGATATTTCCATGTTCATACAGATAGCGGTGTTGATTTTTCCATGTTTATAGAGATAGCTGTGTGGATATTTCCATGTTTGTACAGATAGGGGTGTAGATATTTCCATGTTTATAGAGATGGCGGTGTAGATATTTCCATGTTTATACAGATCACGGTGTTGCTATTTCCATGTTTATACAGATCGCGGTGAAGATATTTCCTTGTTTATACAGATAATGGTGTAGATATTTCCATGTTTATACACATCGTGGTGTTGATATTACCACGTTTATAGGGATAGGGGTGCAAATATTTCCACATTTATACAGATAGCCGTGGAGTTATTAGCATGTTTATACAGATAGCGGTTTAGATATTTCCATGTATAAACAGATGTCTGTGTATATATTTCCATGTTTAAACAGATGACGGTGTAGATATTTCCTTGTTTATACAAATAGCGGTGTAGATATTTCCATGTTTATACAGATAGCGGTGTAGATATTTCTATGTTTATACTGATCGCGGTGTAGATATTTCCATGTTTATAGAGATGATGGTGTAGATATTTCCATGTTCATAGAGATAGCGGTGTTGATTTTTCCATGTTTATAGAGAAAGCGGTGTGGATATTTCCATGTTTATACAGATAGGGGTGTAGATATTTCCATGTTTATAGAGATGGCGGTGTAGATATTTCCATGTTTATACAGACCACGGTGTAGATGTTTCCAGGTTTATACAGATCATGGTGTAGGTATTTCCAAGTTTATACAGATCGCGGTGTTGATATTACCATGTTTATAGGGATAGCGGTGCAAATATTTCCACATTTATACAGATAGCGGTGTAGTTATTAGCATGTTTACACAGATAGCGGTGTAGATATTTCCGAGTATAAACAGATGTCAGTGTATATATTTCCATGTTTAAACAGATGGCGGTGTAGATATTTCCTTGTTTATACAAATAGCGGTGTCGTTATTTCCATGTTTATACAGATAGCGGTGTAGTTATTTCCATGTATATACAGATGGCTGTGTTGATATTTCCATGTTTATACAGATGGCTGTGTAGATATTTCCATGTTTATACAGATGACTTTGTAGGTATTTCCATGTTTATACAGATGGCGGTGTTGGTATTTCGATGTTTATAGAGACAGCTGTGTAGATATTTCCAAGTTTATACAGATAGCGGATGTAGTTATTTCCATGTTTATACAGATCGCGGTGTAGATATTTCCATGTTTATACAGACAGCAGTGGAGATATTTCCAGGTTTATACACATAGCGGTGTACATATTTCCATGTTTATAGAGACAGCGGTGTAGGTATTTCCATGTTTATACAGATAACGGTGCACATATTTCCATGTTTATACAGATGGCGGCACAGATATTTCTTTTGATATGTAGATGGCGGTGTAGATATTTCCATGTATATACAGAAAGCGGTGTTGTTATTTCCAAGTTTATATAGAGAGCGGTGTAGATATTTCCATGTATGTACACATGGCTGTGTAGATATTTCCATGTTTATACAGATGGCGGTGTAGATATTTCCATGTTTATACAGATAACTTTGTATTTCCATGTTTATACAGATGGCGGTGTAGATATTTCGATGTTTATAGAGATAGCAGTGGAGATATTTCCATGTTTATACAAATAGCGGTGTAGATATATCCATTTTTATACTGATCACGGTGTAGATATTTCCATGTTTATAGAAATGGCGGTGTAGATATTTCCATGTTCATACAGATAGGGGTGTAGATATTTCCATCTTTATAGAGATGGCGGTGTAGATATTTCCATGTTTATACAGATCACGGTGTTGATACTTCCATGTTTAAACAGATCGCGGTGCAGATATTTCCTTGTTTAAACAGATCATGGTGTAGATATTTCCATGTTTATACAGATCGTGGTGTTGATATTACCACGTTTATAGGGATAGCGGTGCAAATATTTCCACATTTATACAGATAGCCGTGGAGTTATTAGCATGTTTATACAGATAGCGGTGTAGATAATTCCATGTATAAACAGATGTCTGTGTATATATTTCCATGTTTAAACAGATGGCGGTGCAGATAATTCCTTGTTTATACAAATAGCGGTGTAGATATTTCCATGTTTATACAGAGAGCTGTGTGGATATTTCCATGTATATACATATGGCTGTGTAAATATTTCCATGTTTATACAGATGGCTGTGTAGATATTTCCATGTTTATACAGATGACTTTGTAGGTATTTCAATGTTTATACAGATGGCGGTGTAGTTATTTCCATGTTTATACAGACTGCAGTGGAGATATTTCCATGTTTATACACATAGCGTTTTACATATTTCCATGTTTATAGAGACAGCGGTGTAGGTATTTCCATGTTTATACAGATAGCGGTGCACATATTTCCATGTTTATACAGACGCCTATGCAGATATTTGCATATTTATACAGAGGGCTGTGTAGATATTTCCATGTTTATACAGATGGCAGTGTAGATATTTCCATGTTCCTACACATGACTGTGTAGGTATTTCCATGTTTATACAGATGGCTTTGTAGATATTTCCATGTTTATAGAGATAGCGGTGCAGATATTTCCATGTTTACACAGATAGCGGTGCAAATATTTCCATGTTTATACAGATCGTGGTGTAGATATTTGCATGTTTATACAGATACCGGTGTAGATATTTCCATGTTTATACAGACCGCAGTGTAGATATTTCCATGTTTATAGAGATAGCGGTGTAGATATTTCCATGTTTGTACAGATGGCGGTGTTGATGTTTCCATCTATACACAGATTGCCGTGTAGGTACTTCCATGTTTATTCAGATGGCATTGTAGATATTTCCGTGTTTATACAGATGGTCGTGTAGATATTTCCATGGTTATACAGATGACTGTATAGGTATTTCCATGTTTTTACAGATGGCATTGTAGATATTTCCATGTTTATAGAGATAGCAGTGTAGATATTTCCATGTTTATACAGATGGCGGTGTAGATATTTCTATGTTTATAGAGATTGCGGTGTAGATATTTCCATGTTTATACAGATAACGGTGTAGATATTTCCATGTTTATACAGATAGCCGTGTAAATATTTCCATGTTTATACAGATGGCTTTGTAAGTATTTCCATGTTTATACTGATGGCGGTGTAGATATTTCCATGTTTATACAGATAGCAATGTGGCTATTTCCATGTTTATAAAGATAGCGTTGGAGATATTTCCATGTTTATACAGATAGCGGAGGGTATATTTCCATGTTTATACACAAGGCGGTGATGATATTTACAAGTTTATAAAGATAGCGGTATAGATATTTCCATGATTACAGATAGCGGTGTACATATTTCCATGTTTGTACAGATGGCTGTATAGATATTTCCATGTGTATACAGATGGCAGTGTAGATATTTCCATGTTTATACAGATGGCGGTGTAGATATTTCCAAGTTTATACAGATGACTGTGTAGATATCTTCATGTTTTGACAGATGGCGTTGTAGATATTTCCATGTTTATACAGATAGCAGTATCGCTATTTCTATGTTTATACAGATAGCAGTGTAGCTATTTCCATGTTTACACAGATAGTTTTGTAGATATTTCCATGTTTATACAGATTGCGGTATAGATATTTCCATGTTTATAAAGATTGAGGTGCAGATATTTCCAAGTTTATACAGATAGCGGTGGAGATATTTCCATGTTTATATAGATAGCGATGTAGATCTTTCCATGTTTATACAGATAGCGTTGGATATATTTCCATGTTTATACAGTTTGTGGTGTAGATATTTCCATGTTTATAGAGATAGCCATGTAGATATTTCCATGTTTATACAGAGAGCGGTGTAGATATTTCCATGTTTATAAAGATAGCGGTGTAGATATTTCCATGTTTATAGAGATAGAGGTGTAGACATTTCCATGTTTATACAGATAGCGATGCAGATATTCCAGGTTTATACAGATAGCGGAGTAGATATTGCCATGTTTATACAGATAGTGGGGTAGATATTTCCATGTTTATACAGATAGCAATGTACACATTTCAATGAGTATGCAGATAGCTGTGGAGATATTTCCATGTTTATACAGATAGCGGTGGAGATATTTCCATGTTTAAACAGATGGCGGTGTAGATATTTCCAAGTTTATAAATATCCTGGTGTATATATTTCCATGTTTATTCAGATAGCGGTGTAGATATTTCCATGTTTATAACGATAGCGGTATAGGTATTTCCATGTTTGTAGAGATAGCGGTGTAGATAATTCCATGTTTATACAGATGGCGGTGTAGATATTTCCATGTGTATACGGATGGCAGTGTAGATATTTCCATGTGTATACAGATGGAGTTGTAGATATTTCCATGTTTATACAGATGACTGTGAAGATATTTCCATGATTTTACAGATGGTGGTGTAGGTATTTCCATGTTTATACAGATAGTGTTGTAGATATTTCCATGTTTATACAGATAGCGGTGGAGATCTTTCCATGTTTATACAGATGGCCGTGGAGATATTTCCATCTTTATACAGATGGCGGTGTAGATATTACCAAGTTTATACAGATAGCAGTGTAGATATTTCCATGTTTATACAGATAGCGGTGTAGATATTTGCATGTTTATACAGGTAGAGGTGTAGATGTTTCCATGTTTATACAGATCGTGGTGTAGATATTTCCATATTTATGCACATGGCGGTGTAGATATTTCCATGTTTATGAGATAGCGGTGTAGATATTTCCATGTTTATACAGACAGCGGTTTAGGTATTTCCATGTTGATACAGATACAGGGGTAGGTATTTCCAAGTTTATACAGATAGCGGTGGAGATATTTCCATGTTTCTACAGATAGCAGTGGAGATAATTCTGTGTTTATACAGATAGCGGTGTAGATATTTCCTTGTTTACACAGATAGCGGTGTAGATATTTCCATGTTTATAGAGACAGCAGTGAAGATATTTCCATTTTCATAGAGATGGCTGTGAAGATATTTCCATTTATATAGATATAGTGGTGCAGATATTTCCATGTTTATAGAGATGGTGGTGTAGTTATTTCCATGTTAATGCAGATGACTGGGTAGGTATTTGCATGTTTACACAGATGGCGGCATAGATATTTCCATGTTTATAGAGATAACGGTGTAGATATTTCCATGTTTATGAAGATAGTGGTTTAGATATTTCCATGTTTATAGAGACTGCGGTGTAGATATTTCCGTATTTATACAGATAGCGGTGTAGATATTTCCATGTTTATACAAATGGCGGTGTAGATATTTCCATGTTTATACAGATGGCGGTGAAGTTATTTCCTTGTTTATAAAGATAGCGGTGTACATATTTCCATGTTTATTCAGATATCGGTGTACACATTTCCACGTTTATACAGAGAGCGGTGTAGATACTTCCAAGTTTTTCAGATAGTGGTGTAGATATTTCCGTCTTTATACAGATAGCGGTGCAGATATTTCCATGTTTACACAGATAGCCTTGTAGATATTTCGATGTTTACACAGATAGAGTTGCAGATATTTCCATGTTTGAAAAGATAGTGGTGCAGATATTTCCATGTTTATACAGATATCGGTGTGGCTCTTTCCATGTTTATAGAGATAGAGGTGTGGGTATTTCCATGTTTATACAGATAGCGGTGTAGATATTTCCATGTTTATAGTGATGACTGTCTAGATATTTCCATGTTTATACAGATTTCCGTGTAGATATTTCCATGTTTATACAGATGGTTGTGTAGATATTTCCATGTTTATACAGATGACTGTGTATGTATTTCCATGTTTATACAGATGTCGGTGTAGATATTTTCATGCTTATATCGATAGCGATGTAGATATTTCCATTTTATACAGATAGCGGTGTAGACATTTCCATGTTTACACAGATAGCGGTGTAGATATTTCCGTATTTATATACTTAGCGGTGTAGATTTTTCCAGGTTTATACAGGTAGCGGTGTAGACATTTCTATGTTTATACAGATAGCGGTGTAGATATATCCATGTTTATAGAGATCGTGGTGTATATATTTCCATGATTATACAGATAGCGGTGTAGATATTTCCATGTTTATACAGATAGCGGTGTAGATATTTCCATGTTTATACAGATAGCGGTGTAGATATATCCATGTTTATACAGATTGCGGTGTCGATATTTCCATGTTTAGAAAGATAGCGGTGTAGTTATTTCTATGTTTACTCAGATTGCGGTTGAAATATTTCCATGTTTATACAGATAGCGATGTAAATATTTCCATGTTTATACAGATAGCGGAGTAGATATATCCATGTTTATACAGATAGCTGTGTAGACATTTCCATGTTTGTACAGATAGCGATGTAAATATTTCCATGTTTATACAGATAGCGGTGGAGATATTTCCATGTTTAGACAGATAGCGGTGGAGATATTTCAATGCTTATACAGATGAGTGTGTAGAAATTTCCATGTGTATACAGCTGGCAGTGTAGACATTTCCATGTTTCACAGATGGCAGTGTAGATATTTCCATGTTTATACAGATTGCGGTGTGCCTATTTTCATGTTTATAGAAATAGCGGTGTAGTTATTTCCATGCTTATAGAGATGGCTGTGTAGGTATTTCCATGTTTACACTGATGACGGTGTAGGTATTTCCATGTATATCCAGAAGGCAGTGTTGAAATTTCAATGTTTATAGAGATAGCGGTTTAGTTATTTCCATGTTTATGCAGATGGCAGTGTAGATATTTGCATGTTTATACAGAAGGCGGTGAAGATATTTCCATGTATTTAGGGATAGCCATGTAGATATTTCCATGTTTATACAGATAGCAGTGTTGACATTTCCATGTTTCTAGAGATAGCGGTGTAGATATTTCCATATTTATGCAGATAGCGGGGAAGATATTTCCATGTTTATACAGATAGCAGTGTAGCTATTAACATGTTTATACAGATAGCGGTGTAGATATATCCAGGTTTAAACAGATTGTGGTGTAGATATTTCCATGTTTATACAGATAGCGGTGTAGATATTTCCATGTTTATACAGATAGTTGTGTAGATATTTCCATGTTTACAGAGACAGAGGTGTAGATATTTCCATATTCACACAGATTGCGGTGTACATATTTCCATATTTACACCGACAGCTGTGAAGATATTCCCATGTTTACACAGATACTGTTGTAGATGTTTCCATGTTTATAGAGATATCAGTGTAGATATTTCCATGTTTATAAAGATAGCGGTGTAGTTATTTCCATGTTTATGCAGATAGCGGTGGAGATATTTCCAGGTTTATATAGATAGCGCTGTAGATATTTGCTTGTTTATACAGATAGCGGTGTAGATATTTCCATGTTTATACAGACAGCGGTGTAGATCTTTCCATGTTTATAGAGATAGCGGAGGAGATATTTCCATGTTTTTACAGATACCAATTTAGATATTTGAATGTTTATACACATAGCGGTCTAGATATTTCCATGTTTATACAGATAACGGTGTATATATTTCCATTTTTATACACATAGCGGTGTAGTTATTTCCTTGTTTATACAGATGACTGAGTAAATATTTCCATGTTTATTCAGAAGGCGGTGTAGATATTTCCATGTTTTTAGAGATAGCGGTCTAGATATTTCCAGGTTTATACAGATAGCGGTGTAGATATTTCCATGTTTATACAGATAGTGGTGTAGATATTTCCATGTTTATACAGATAGCGATGGACATATTTTCGAGTTTATACAGATAGCGGTGGACATATTTTCATGTTTATAGAGATGGCGGTGTAGATATTTCCAAGTTTATACAGATAGCGGTGTAGATATTTCTGTGTTTATACAGATAGCGGTGTAGATATTTCCACGTTTATGCAGATAGCGGTATAGGTTTTCCATGTTTATAGAGATAGCGGTGTAGATATTTCCATATTTATACAGATGACTGTGGAGTCTTTTCCATGTGTATTCAGATGGAAGTGTAGATATTTCCATGTTTATACAGATGGAGGTGTAGATATTTCCATGTTTATACAGATGACTGTGTAGTTATTTCCATATTTCTACAGATGGCGGTGTAGATATTTCCATGTTTATACAGACATCGGTGTCACTATTTCCATGTTTACACAGATAGCATTGTGGATATTTCCATGTTTATACAGATAGCGGTGCAGATATTTCCATGTTTATACAGATAGCGGTGTAGATATTTCCATGTTTATACAGATAGCGGTGGAGATATTTCCCTGTTTATACAGATAGCGGTGTAGATATTTCCATGTTTATACAGATGGCGGTGCAGATATTTCCATGGATATGTAGATGGCGGTGTAGATATTTCCATGTTTATACAGATAGCGGTGTAGTTATTTCCATGTTTATATAGATAGCGGTGTAGATATTTCCATGTATATACACATGGCTGTGTAGATATTTCCATGTTTATACAGATGGTGGTGTAGATATTTCGAGGTTTATAGAGACAGCAGTGGAGATATTTCCATGTTTATACTGATAGCAGTGTAGATATTTCCATGTTTATACTGATCGTTGTGTAGATATTTCCACGTTTATAGAGATGGCGGTGTAGATATTTCCATGTTCATAGAGATAGCGGTGTTGATTTTTCCATGTTTATAGAGATAGCGGTGTGGATATGTCCATGTTTATACAGATAGGGGTGTAGGTATTTCCATGTTTTTACAGATACCGGTGTAGATATTTCCATGTTTACACAGATTGCGGTGTAGATATTTCCATCTTTCTACAGATGGCATTGTAGATATTTCCATGTTTATACAGATGGCGGTGTAGCTATTTCCATGTTTATATAGATGGTTCTGCAGATATTAACATGTTTATACAGATCACAGTGTAGATATTTCCATATTTATACAGAGGGCTGTGTAGATATTTCCATGTTTATACAGATGGCAGTGTAGATATTTCCATGTTCATAGAGATAGCGGTGTTGATTTTTCCATGTTTATAGAGATAGCTGTGTGGATATTTCCATGTTTATACAGATAGTGGTGTAGATATTTCCATGTTTATAGAGATGGCGGTGTAGATATTTCCATGTTCATAGAGATAGCGGTGTTGATTTTTCCATGTTTATAGAGACAGCGGTTTGGTTATGCCCATGTTTATACAGATAGTGTTGTAGATATTTCCATGTTTTTACAGATATCGGTGTAGATATTTCCATGTTTACACAGATTGCGGTGTAGATATTTTCATCTTTCTACAGATGGCATTGTAGATATTTCCATGTTTATACAGATGGCGGTGTAGATATTTCCATGTTTATATAGATGATGGTGTAGGTATTACCATGTTTATACAGATCACGGTGTTGATATTTCCATGTTTATACAGATCGCGGTGTAGATATTTGCATGTTTATACAGATGCCTATGCAGTTATTTCCATATTTATACAAAGGGCTGTGTAGATATTTCCATGTTTATACAGATGGCAGTGTAGATATTTCCATGTTCCTACACATGACTGTGTACGTATTTCCATGTTTACACAGATGGCTTTGTAGATATTTCCATGCTTATAGAGATAGCGGTGTAGATATTTCCATGTTTATACAGACCGCGGTGTAGATGTTTCCATGTTTTTACAGATTGCGGTGTCGATATTTCCATGTTTAGAAAGATAGCGGTGTAGTTATTTCTATGTTTACTCAGATTGCGGTTGAAATATTTCCATGTTTATACAGATAGCGATGTAAATATTTCCATGTTTATACAGATAGCGGAGTAGATATATCCGTGTTTATACAGATAGCTGTGTAGACATTTCCATGTTTGTACAGATAGCGATGTAAATATTTCCATGTTTATACAGATAGCGGTGGAGATATTTCCATGTTTAGACAGATAGCGGTGGAGATATTTCAATGCTTATACAGATGAGTGTGTAGAAATTTCCATGTGTATACAGCTGGCAGTGTAGACATTTCCATGTTTCACAGATGGCAGTGTAGATATTTCCATGTTTATACAGATTGCGGTGTGCCTATTTTCATGTTTATAGAAATAGCGGTGTAGTTATTTCCATGTTTATAGAGATGGCTGTGTAGGTATTTCCATGTTTACACTGATGACTGTGTAGGTATTTCCATGTATATCCAGAAGGCAGTGTTGAAATTTCAATGTTTATAGAGATAGCGGTTTAGTTATTTCCATGTTTATGCAGACGGCAGTGTAGATATTTGCATGTTTATACAGAAGGCGGTGAAGATATTTCCATGTATTTAGGGATAGCCATGTAGATATTTCCATGTTTATACAGATAGCAGTGTTGACATTTCCATGTTTCTAGAGATAGCGGTGTAGATATTTCCATATTTTTGCAGATAGCGGGGAAGATATTTCCATGTTTATACAGATAGCAGTGTAGCTATTAACATGTTTATACAGATAGCGGTGTAGATATATCCAGGTTTAAACAGATTGTGGTGTAGATATTTCCATGTTTATACAGATAGCGGTGTAGATATTTCCATGTTTATACAGATAGTTGTGTAGATATTTCCATGTTTACAGAGACAGAGGTGTAGATATTTCCATATTCACACAGATTGCGGTGTACATATTTCCATATTTACACCAACAGCTGTGAAGATATTCCCATGTTTACACAGATACTGTTGTAGATGTTTCCATGTTTATAGAGATATCAGTGTAGATATTTCCATGTTTATAAAGATAGCGGTGTAGATATTTCCATGTTTATGCAGATAGCGGTGGAGATATTTCCAGGTTTATATAGATAGCGCTGTAGATATTTGCTTGTTTATACAGATAGCGGTGTAGATATTTCCATGTTTTACAGACAGCGGTGTAGATCTTTCCATGTTTATAGAGATAGCGGAGGAGATATTTCCATGTTTTTACAGATACCAATTTAGATATTTGAATGTTTATACACATAGCGGTCTAGATATTTCCATGTTTATACAGATAACGGTGTATATATTTCCATTTTTATACACATAGCGGTGTAGTTATTTCCTTGTTTATACAGATGACTGAGTAAATATTTCCATGTTTATTCAGAAGGCGGTGTAGATATTTCCATGTTTTTAGAGATAGCGGTCTAGATATTTCCAGGTTTATACAGATAGCGGTGTAGATATTTCCATGTTTATACAGATAGTGGTGTAGATATTTCCATGTTTATACAGATAGCGATGGACATATTTTCAAGTTTATACAGATAGCGGTGGACATATTTTCATGTTTATAGAGATGGCGGTGTAGATATTTCCAAGTTTATACAGATAGCGGTGTAGATATTTCCGTGTTTATACAGAAAGCGGTGTAGATATTTCCACGTTAATGCAGATAGCGGTATAGGTTTTCCATGTTTATAGAGATAGCGGTGTAGATATTTCCATATTTATACAGATGACTGTGGAGTCTTTTCCATGTGTATTCAGATGGAAGTGTAGATATTTCCATGTTTATACAGATGGAGGTGTAGATATTTCCATGTTTATACAGATGACTGTGTAGATATTTCCATATTTTTACAGATGGCGGTGTATATATTTCCATGTTTATACAGATATCGGTGTCACTATTTCCATGTTTACAGAGATAGCATTGTGGATATTTCCATGTTTATACAGATAGCGGTGCAGATATTTCCATGTTTATACAGATAGCGGTGTAGATATTTCCATGTTTATACAGATAGCGGTGGAGATATTTCCCTGTTTATACAGATAGCGGTGTAGATATTTCCATGTTTATACAGATGGCGGTGCAGATATTTCCATGGATATGTAGATGGCGGTGTAGATATTTCCATGTTTATACAGATAGCGGTGTAGTTATTTCCATGTTTATATAGATAGCGGTGTAGATATTTCCATGTATATACACATGGCTGTGTAGATATTTCCATGTTTATACAGATGGTGGTGTAGATATTTCGATGTTTATAGAAACAGCAGTGGAGATATTTCCATGTTTATACTGATAGCGGTGTAGATATTTCCATGTTTATACTGATCGTTGTGTAGATATTTCCATGTTTATAGAGATGGCGGTGTAGATATTTCCATGTTCATAGAGATAGCGGTGTTGATTTTTCCATGTTTATAGAGATAGCGGTGTAGATACTTCCATGTTTATAGAGATAGCGGTTTAAATATTTCCATCTTTATACAGATAGTGGTTGAGATATTTCCATGTTTATACAGATGGCGGTGTAGATACAGCCATGTTTCTGAATATGGCAGTGTAGATATTTTCATGTTTACATAGATGGCGGTGTAGATATTTCCATGTTTACAGAGATTGCGGTGTAGATATTTCCATGTTTATAGTGCAAATGGTGTAGGTATTTCCATGTTTATAGAGATAGCGATGTAGACATTTCCATATTCATACAGGTAGCGGTGTAGGTATTTCCATGTTTATACAGATGGCACTGTAGACATTTCCATGTTTCCAAAGATGGCGGTGAAGATATTTCCTTGTTTATACAGATAGCGGTGTAGATATTTCCATGTATATACAGATAGCGGTGTAGATATTTCCATGTTTACACAGATAGCCGTGGTGATATTTCCCTGTTTATGCAGATACCGATGTAGATATTTCCATGTTTATACAGATAGCGGTGTAGATATTTCCATGTTTATAGAGATAGCGTTATAGCTATTTCCCTGTTTATACAGATGCTTGTGTAGATATTTCCATGTGTATACAGATGGCAGTGTAGATATTTCCATGTTTATACATACAGCGGTGTAGATATTTCCCTGTTTACACAGATAGCGTTATAAATATTTCCATGTTTACACAGATAGCGTTTTAGATATTTCCATGCTTACACAGATTGCGGTGCAGAAATTTCCAAGTTTACACAGATAGCTGTGTAGATATTTCCATGTTTACACAGATTGCGTTGTAGATATTTCATTGTGAATAGAGATAGCGGTGTAGGTATTTCCATGTTTTTAAAGATACCGGTGTAGGTATTTCCGTGTTTATAAAGATAGCGGTGGAGATATTTCCATGTTTATACAGATAGCGGTGTAAAAATTTCCATGTTTATACAGATAGCGGTGTAGTTATTTCCATGTTTATACAGATAGAGGTGTAGATATTTCCATGTTTATACAGATAGCGGTGTAGATATTTCCATGTTTATACAGATCGCGGTGTAGATATTTCCATGTTTATACAGATCATAGTGCAGATATTTCCATGTTTATACAGATCGCGGTGTTGATATTACCATGTTTATAGGGATAGCAGTGCAAATATTTCCATATTTATACTGATAACGGTGTAGTTATTAGCATGTTTATACAGATAGCGGTGTAGATATATCCATGTATAAACAGATGTCTGTGTATATATTTCCATGTTTAAACAGATGGCAGTGTAGATATTTCCTTGTTTATACAAATAGCGGTGTAGTTATTTCCACGTTTATACAGATAGCGGTGTAGATATTTCCATGTATATGCAGATGGCTGTGTAGATATTTCCATGTATATACAGATGGCTGTGTAAATATTTACATGTTTATACAGATGACTTTCTAGTTATTTCCATGTTTATACAGATGGCGTTGTAGTTATTTCCATGTTTATAGATATAGCTGTGTAGATATTTCCATGTTTATACAGACAGCAGTGGAGATATATCCATGTTTATACAGACAGCGGTGTACATATTTCCATGTTTATAGAGACAGCGGTGTAGGTATTTCCATGTTTATACAGATAGCGGTGCAGATATTTCCATGTTTATACAGATGCCTATGCAGATATTTCCATATTTATACAGAGGGCTGTGTAGATATTTCCATGTTTTTACAGATGGCAATGTAGATATTTCCATGTTCCTACACATGACTGTGTAGGTATTTCCATGTTTATACAGATGGCTTTGTAGATATTTCCATGTTTATAGAGATAGCAGTGTAGATATTTCCATGTTTATACGGATAGCGGTGTAGGTATTTCCATTTTTACACAGATCGCGGTGTACATATTTGCAAGTTTATGCAGATGACGGAGTAGATATTTCTATGATTACTGAGATTGCGTTGTAGATATTTCTATGTTTATAGAGATAGTGGTGTAGATAATTCCATGTTTATAGAGATGGCGGTATAGGTATTTCCATGTTTATAGAGATAGTGGGGTAGATATTTCCATGTTTACAGTCAGCGCTGTAGATATTTCCATGTTTATACAGATAGTGGTGTTGGTATTTCCATGTTTATACACATAGCTGTGTAAATATTTCCATGTTTATACAGCTCGTGGTGTAGATATTTCCATCTTTGTACAGATGGCAGTGTAGATATTTCCATGTTTCTACACATGGCAGTGTAGATATTTCCATGATTATAGAGATGGTGTTGCAGATATTTCCATGTCTATAGAGATGGTGTTGTAGATATTTCCATGTATACAGATGACTGTGTAGATATTTCCATGTTTCTACAGATGGCGGTGTAGATATTTCCATGATTAAAGAGATAGCGGTGTAGATACTTCCATGTTTATACAGATAGAGGTGCAGATATTTGCATGTTTATAGAGATAGCGTTGTATATATTTCCATCTTTGCACAGATTGTGGTGCCGTTATTTCCATGTTTACACAGATAACGGTGTAGATATTTCCATGTTTACACAGATAGCGTTGAAGACATTTCCATGTTTAAACAGATAGCGGTGTGGATAATTCCATGTTTATAGATATAGCTGTGTAGATGTTTCAATGTTTATACAGATAGCGGTGGAGTTATTTCCTTGTTTATACAGATAGTGGTGTAGATATTTCCATGCTTATAGAGATACCGGTATAGATATTTCCATGTTTATAGTGTTAGCGGTGTAGATATTTCCAAGTTTATTCAGATGGTGGTGTAGATATTTCCACGTTTTTACAGATAGCGGTATAGATATGTCCGTGTTTCTATAGATAGCAGTGTAGATATTTCCATGCTTATACAGAGAGTGTTGTATATATTACCATGTTTACACAGATAGCGGTGTAGATATTTCCATCTTTGCACAGATTGCGGTGTAGATATTTCCTACTTTACAAAGATAGCTGTGTAGATATTTCCACTTTTGCACTGATTGCAGTGTAGATATTTCCATCTTTACACAGATAGCAGTGTAGATATTTCAACGTTTACACAGATAGCGGTGTAGATATTTCCATGTTTACACATAGTGTTGTAGATATTTGCATGTTTATACAGATAGCGGTGTAGATATTTCCATGTTTATGAAGATAGCGGTTTAGATGTTTCTATGTTTATACAGAAAGCGGTGGAGATATTTCCATGTTTATACAGATCGTGGTGTAGATATTTCCATGTTTATACAGATAGCAGTGGAGATAATTCCATGTTTATACAGATAGCGGTGGACATATTAGCATGTTTATACAGATGGCGGTGTAGATATTTCCATGTTTTCACAGATGGCGCTGTAGATATTTCCAAATTTATACAGATGACTGTGTTGTTATTTCCATGTTTATACAGAAGGTGATTTAGGTATTTCCATAATTATAGAGTTAGCCTTGTAGATATTTCCATGTTTAAACAGATAGCGGTATAGACATTTCCATGTTTATAGAGATAGCGGTGTAGATATTTCCATATTTATACAGATCTCGGTGTAGATCTTTGCATGTTTATACAGTTAGCGGTGTAGATATTTCCATGTTTTTACAGATAGGAGTGTTGATATTTCCATTTTTATACAGATCCTGGTGTAGATGTTTCCATGTTTATATAGATAGCGGTGTAGATATTTTCATGTTTATACAAGTAGCGGTGTAGATATTTCCAAGTTAATACAGATCGCGGTGTAGACATTTCCATCTTTCCACAGATGGCAGTATAGATATTTCTATGTTTATTCAGACGGCGGCATAAATATCTACATGTTTATACAGATGGCGGTGAAGATATTTCCATGTTTATGCAGATGGCGGTTTAGATATTTCCATGTTTATAGAGATGGCGGTGCAGATATTTCCATGTTTATAGAGATAGTGGTTTAGATGTTTCCATGTTTATACAGATAGCAGTGTTGGCATTTCCATGTTTATACAGATTGCGGTGTTTCCATGTTTATACAGATAGTGGTTTAGATATTTCCATGTTTATACAGATAGCAGTGTTGGCATTTCCATGTTTATACAGATTGCGGTGTAGATATTTCCATGTTTATACTGCTCGCGGTGTAGTTATTTCCATCTTTATAGAGATGGCAGTGTAGATATGTCCATGTTTATACAGATAGCGGTTTAGATATTTCCATTTTTACAAAGATGGTGGTGTAGATAGTTCCATGTTTATGGAGTTGGTGGTGTAGATATTTACATGTTTATAAATATGTCAGTGTAGATATTTCCAGGTTTATAGAGATGGCGGTGTAGATATCTCCATGTTTATAGAGATAGCTGTGTAATTATATCCATTTGTATAGAGATAGCGGTGTAGTTATTTCCATGTTTATGCAGATGGCTGTGTACATATTTCCATGTTTATTCAGATGGCATTCTAGATATTTCCATGTTTATAGAGATGGTGGTGCAGATATATCCATGTTTATACAAATGACTGTGTAGATATTTCCATGTTTATACAGATGGTGGCATAGATATTTCCATGTATATAGAGATAGCAGTGTATATATTTCCATATTAATAGAGATAGCAGTGTAGATATTTCCATGTTTATTCACAGGGCGGTGTAGATATTTCCATGTTTATACAGATAGCGCTGTATTTATTTCCATGTTTATACAGAGAGACTTGTAGATATTTCCATATTTATACAGATCGTGGTGTAGATATTTCCACGTTCATACAGATAGTGGTGTTGGTGTTTCCCTGTTTATACAGATAGCAGTGCAGATATTTCCATGTTTATACAGCACGGGATGCAGATATTTCCATCTTTATACAGACGCCAGTGTAGATATTTCCATGTTTACATAGATGGCGGTGTAGATAGTTCCATGTTAATGGAGATGGCGGTGTAGATATTTTCATGTTTATAGAGATGGCGGTGTAGATATTTCCATGTTTATAGAGTTTGTGGTGTAGGTATTCCCATGTTTATACCGATTGCAGTGTAGGTATTTCCATGTGTATAGAGATAGTGGTGAAGATGTTTCCATGTTTATACTGATGTCTCTGTAGACATTTCCATGTGTATACAGACGGCAGTGTAGATATTTCCATGTTTATAGAGAAGGTGGAGTATATATTTCCATGTATATACAGATGATTGTGTAGATATTTCCATGTTTATACAGATGGCAGTGTAGTTTTTTCCATGTTTATAGAGATGGTGGTGTAAATATTTCCATGTATATACAGATGATGGTGTAGATATTTCCATTTTTATACAAATAGCGGTGTAGGTATTTCCATATTTAAACAGATAGCGGTGGTGATATTTCCATCTTTACCCAGAGAGCGATGTAGATATTTCCATGTTTATACCGATTGCATTGTAGGTATTTCCATGTTTTTAGAGGTAGCGGTGTAGATATTTCCATGTTTATACAGATGGCTGTGTAGATATTTCCATGTGTACACATCGCAGTGTAGATATTTCCATGTTTATGCAGACGGAGGTGTAGATATTTCCATGTTTATAAAGATGGTGGTGTAGATATTTCCATGTTTATAGAGATAGCGGTGTAGATATATCCATGTTCACAGAGATAGCGGTGAGGATATTTCCATGTATATACAGATAGCAGTGTAGATATTTCCATTTTTAAAGAGATAGCGGTTTAGATATTTCATATTTATACATATAGCGGTGTAGATATTTCCATCTTTCTACAAATGGCAGTGTAGATATTTCCATGTTTTTAGAGATTGCAGTGTAGATATTTCCATGTTTATATAGATGGCAGTGTAGATATTTTCTTGTTTATGTAGATGGCGTTGTAGATATCTCCATGTTTAAAGAGATGGCGGTGTATATATTTCCATGTTGATGGAGTTAGCGGTGTAGATATTTCCATGTTTATAGAGATAGCGCTGTAGGTATTTCCATGTTTCTACAGATGACTGTGTAGATATTTCCATGTTTGTACAGATGGTGGTGTAGATATGTTCATGTTTATACAGATTGTGGTGGAGATATGTCCATGTTCATACAGATAGCAATGGAGATATTTCCACATTAATACACATAGCGGTGTAGATATTTCCATGTTTATACAGATTGCGGTGTAGATATTTCCATGTTTATACAGATGGCTGTGCCGATATTTCCATGTTTATTCAGAGTTCTCTGTAGATATTTCCATGTTTATATAGATGACAGTGTAGATATTTCCAGGTTTATACAATTGACTGTGTAGATATTTCCATGTTAATACAGATGGCGGTGTAGATATTTCCATGTTTATAGAGGTAGCGGTGTAGATATTTCCATGTTTATAGAGATAGCGGTGTAAATATTTCCATATTTATACAGATAGTGGTTTAGATATTTCCATGTTTTTACAGATAGCGTTGTAGCTATTTCCACCTTTATTCAGAGAGTGCTGTACATATTTCCATGTTTATACAGATCACTGTGTAAATATTTCCATGTTTATACAGATAACGTTGTAGATATTTCCATCTTTATGCAAACGGTGGTGTAGGTATTTCCATGTTCCTACACATGACTGTGTAGTTATTTCCATGTTTATACAGATGGTGGTGTAGATATTTCCATATTTATAGAGAGAGCAATGTAGATATTTCCAGGTTTATACAGATAGCGGTGTAAATATTTCCATGTTTATACAGATCGTGGTGTAGATATTTCCATTTTTATACAGATATCGGGGTAGATATTTCCATCTGTACACAGATTGCCATGTAGATATTTCCATCTTTATACAGATGGCGTTGTAGATATTTCCATGGATATGCAGATGGCGGTGTGGATATTTCCATGTTTATAGAGTTAGCGGAGTAGGTATTTCCATGTTTACAGACATAGCGGTGTAGATATTTCCGTGTTTATATAGATGGCGTTGTAGATATTTCCATGTTTTTACCGATAGCGGTGTTGGTATTTCCACGTTTTTACAGATAGCGATGTAGATATTTCCATGTTTATACAGCTCACGGTGCAGATATTTATATCTTTATAC
The DNA here is from genome assembly GCF_028858775.2 of Pan troglodytes. Taxonomy (NCBI): domain Eukaryota; kingdom Metazoa; phylum Chordata; class Mammalia; order Primates; family Hominidae; genus Pan; species Pan troglodytes. The sequence continues at coordinate 5,633,019 of NC_072410.2, read as the reverse complement.
CGATAGCATTGTAGATATTTCCTTTTTCACACTGATGGCGGTGTAGATGTTTCCATGTTTATACAGATGGCGCAGTAGTTAGTTCCATGTTCATGGAGATGGTAGTGTAGATATTTTCATGTTTATAGAGATGGCGGTGTAGATATTTCCATGTTTATAGAGATAGCAGTGTAGATATTTACATGTTTATACAGATGGCTGTGTAGATATTTCCATGTGTATACAGATGGAATTGTAGATATTTCCATGTTTATACAGATGACTGTATAGGTATTTCCAGGTTTTTACAGATGGCAGTGTAGATATTTCCATGTTTATAGAGATAGCGGTGTAGATATTTCCATGTTTGTACAGATGGCGGTGTTGATATTTCCATCTATACACAGATGGCCGTGTAGATATTACCATGTTTATACAGATGGCGGCGTAGATATTTCCATGGACATGCAGATGGCGGTGTAGATATTTCCATGTTTATACAGATAGCGGTGTAGATATTTCCATGTTTTCACAGATGGT